>NC_044346.1:37181583-37508250 GCF_007364275.1 Archocentrus centrarchus | reverse complement strand
CCTAAAAATCTGGTTTCATTTCATTTGAAGAATAATAAGGTTACGCATATGTTGGAACGAAGCTGTGCCTTTCTGCTTGTTTCTGAAAAGCAGAAAAGGTGTTTTCCTAACTACTTTCTGGCATTTGAAGCTTCCATATGACATTATGCTTTTCAGCTTTACTTTTGCTCACATGTAGCTGAACTGTGGCGGGTAACGCCTCACCTCTGGGATGGGATCCGAAAGTAGAGTGTAGAGCTTCTCGTGGGCGCTGTCCCGAACCCCACACCAGCGCGCTGGATCAAAGTTCTGCCAGATGCGGCCCAGGCAAATGGCCACCCACTGGCGGAGCAGGGGGTGGGGGTCTGACAGCTGCTCCAGGCAGTTCGCTATCAGGTTGCCCTGCAGACAGGCCTCCTGGAGGGGAGATGAGGAGTGATGAGTGGTTTTAAAATGGGGCACACCTGCAGATGAGTATATCTGAGCTGTGGGGGTTAAAACAACATCACTGAATTTGGATCATTTGGATCAGACACGAGACGCTGGACTGCGGCAGCTAACAATGGCTTCCCCGTTAAATCTAATAAAATGACAATATCTGCACCGTACATCAGTGCAGAGCTGCTGAGCAGTGCAGAGGTGTGAAGCTGGGAGCAGACTTGTAGCTCATTAGCCAGTTAATATCCACTAACCTGTAACCTCATACTGTGTGAGGGACAAAAAGATGATGAGCTCTGTGGCAGCGTGACTTTTTCCTTTCAAGCCATTTGGGCCTTTTTTTAATATTATATATATAAATAATATTATCTGAGAACAAAAGTAATTGCTCTGCGCTGACAGCGTAAGAGAGAAGCTGGCTGCTTTATTTCAAATCCTTGTGAATGTTTTTTGATTGATTTTTTTGTCAGAGCTGTAACAAGTGTTCTCTCCCTTCTTGTTTTTTGACTGCTGTTGTGCTTCTTCTGCTCACAGACTATTACAAATGCAGCACTTTAACTATCATTAATAAAACTACACATAAAAAGTCTGCCTGCCAACTGTGGCCTCTGTGGAGTTTACATGTTCAACAGTACAAGATAAAATAAGTGCATCAAGTTCAGGAAGACAGAATTAAGGAGCTTAAGGTGTGTTTTCAAACTCTTCATGGCCATTAAACTGAAATCTTTGATTATTATAAATACCCAGGACTTTGACTGTGTGCCTGACTTCACTTTAAGGCCGATGTGGGACATGAAAAATTGAACTTTTGTACAGAAATGTCACCGTTTCTTTTCTGCTCATTGCACAGTTTTTGTGATCCTGTTTATTTGCATTTCCTGTTTATTAGTCATGTGATCGACTAGTGACCTGTGCAGGGTGTGCTCTGCCTCTCCCCTGCTAAGACAGATGAGATGGGCTTCAGCCCCAGTGCCACCCTGTAGTGGATAATGATCCCACTGGAGTAAAAACAGGACAGCAACCGTTAGGAAACATTTGTGGTTTCTGAGTGACTGAGTTGAATTTTTTCGCTGAGACCTACAGCGAGTAGCTGCAGCAACCAACTGTATTTGATTTGTCTGTATGTGATGTGTTTAGGGGACATCTGTAAATTACAAACTTCACCTTTGCTACTTTAAAAAAAAAAAAGAGCCAAATATACCCACATGACTTCAAATTACAGAATGATTCTCTGTGCAGTTAATGGAGACAGTCACCTGTGTGGTTACATAAAAACTTGGGAAATGTGTCGTTCCCGTCGGCTCCAGAAGTTTTCTTGAAAATAGAAAAGCCCCAACGCAACCCTTCGTACAAACACGAACCACAACAAACAAGAGGAGGAGAGAATCCTCCTTCATCTCCAACAAATTGAGGCATCATAAACAACACATCATTTGTCAGCAGCAACACAGCGTAACCCTCCCACCCCACCCCCAACGTTTCTCATCGCTCTCTCGGCTCTGATGGATCCTCCCAGCTGAACCCAGAGAGCCGGAATATTAAGACGCCACGGCTCGGTGACATGCTCGCAACAGCGAAACTGCAGTAATGAGTGCTGTTGTTGAAAGGAAGAGGAATAAATAATGGAGATGTGGAGCAGGCAGAGAGTCTCGGTGTAATGTAGAGGATCATCTATTATTTACACAGACCTGTGAGAGAGGTGGGAGCGCTAAGGACACAGTGATACAGGAGAAGAATGGCTGTTTCTGAGCTCGAGAGCACATACAGCTTTTATGATTTGTCACAGTTATATACTGTAACGTCGAGAGAGGGAGGAGTACAGGAGAAATGAATGAGTCAAATAACATTCACAAGTAGACAGAAAAATAACCACAGAGAGCAGGAGAAGGAGCAAAAGGGAGTGATGGTGGACTATTTCTTTGCTGAACAGCACGTGTGCGTATGCGTGTGTGCGCGCACGCTCCAAAAAATGATGAGCTACATTCCTACATGGCACCCCTGGATGTTTGACTAGCGTCAGACACAAAAGGCTTCTGGGAGCGAACACCGGAGGCCAGGAGCCGGCCGAAGTGACACCCGCGGTGATAAAGTGTCACCACAGAGGTGGCTGTGGGACGGAAACGGAGATTGCAGAGGTGACTGTGGGTGACAAAACTGTCACATAACCAATATCTCCCAGAAATACACAACACAGAGGGAGAGACCTTTCAAAGTGACGGCCGGCCCTGAAAGAACGTGCTGTTCTGGTGAGGGAAGTGAATGAATGCGTTCACCCGTTTGGATTTCCAGCAAACAAACGGACACAAACGTGCTCAGGCGTCGTCCTACCTGCCCTGTGGTGTAGTTGTTCACGATGACAGCTAAGATGAAGACGGCCATGGTCCGATGCTCAGCCTGAAACAGAGAAAAGAGCTCAGACCTGATTTTAGATCAATTCCATACTAGTTTTTGCTCATTTGAAGTGAAGTTCACAATGATAACAGTAATAAGTTAAAGTGGACCTATTATGCTTTTGTATATTTCTCATAAAGTAAAGCTAAAGACAACAGGGATATTTTTAATGTTGCTAAGGTTTCTGTAAGCTGTTTTTAAATGCCTGAAACCTTTAAGGCTACATTACCTTACTTAATAACTGTAGAGTCTGAATGTTGTTTTTAGATAATAATGTTTTATTTGTTTAATATTTTACAGTTTGCTTGTTGAACTTCCACACTGGTGAGAAGAGGAGGCTGAGAGGCCAGGCGAGGGGCAGTCAATCAGAGTGGGGACCTTAAAGAGTCGGTGACTCCAGCTGCTCATTTTAGACAGAGGATTTCAATTTAACTCAATACAATTTTATTTATATTGCACCAAATTACAACAAACAGTCGCCTCCAGGTGCTTTATACTGGAAGGCAAAGACAGAGAAACAGAGAAAATCCAGCAATCAAAATGACCCCCTATGAGCAGCACTTGGTGACAGTGGGAAGAAAAAACTCCCTTTAACAGGAAGAAACCTCCATCAGAACCAGGGAGGGGGGGTCATCTGCTGAGGGGGGAGAGAGACAGAGATTAATAATAACTAATGATTAAATACAGAGTGGGGTACAAACAGACTGAAAAGAGGCGAATGAAGAAGAAACACTCAGTGAATCATGGGAACCCCCCAGCAGACTAGGCCTATAGCAGCATAACTAAGGGAGGGTTCAGGGTCACCTGATCCAGCCATAACCATAAGCTTGATCATAAAGGAAAGTTTTAAGCCTAATCTTAAAAATAGAGAGGGTGTCTGTGTCCTGAATCCAAGCTGGGAGCTGGTTCCACAGAAGAGGGGCCTGAAAGCTGAAGGCTCTGCCTCCCATTCTACTCTTAAGTATCCTAGGAACCACAAGTAAGCCAGCAGTCTGAGAGTGAAGTGCTCTATTGGGGTGATATGGTACTATGAGGTCTTTGAGATAAGATGGGGTCTGATTATTCAAGACCTTGTAGGTGAGGAGAAGGATTTTAAATTAATTTCTGGATTTAACAGGGAGCCAATGAAGAGAAGCCAATATGAAACGGAAGCAAAGAAACTGAGAATAAACGATCTCATCTATTCGAGTCAAAGAATGAAAATACGTTCAAAAAGAACATAATAGATCCACTTTAAGAAACCCAATTGGAATATTTAAAGAGAATTCTGCTTTCTCGATGACGATGGTGGACACTCACCGGCATGTAGCTGTCAGCCAACACTGACAGGAAGTATTTGTGTCCATTGTCTTTCACCAGGTCAGCTTGACATGACTGCAGAAACAGAAAGAAGGAGGAGCTCACAGCAGTTACATCAGAGTGTGTGTTTATCCATTTTTCTCACAACTTTGTATGAAGACTGATTGTAAATGTTATTATTGCAGGGGCTGCAGGGCCCTGAGGAAGGAATAAAACATGAAACATGGCAGAACTGAGATGTAAATCTTAGATTATTCCTAATTATTTCACCAGCACGAGAAAGCTATTCTGATGCCACATGCTGCTTTTGTACTTGAGGGTTTATCATGTTTTTAATCTGTAGCATGAAACAAAGTGATGAGCGGTTAAACTAACCAGTCAAGATCAAAGCCTGTGTCTGATTTAAAGTCTTTCAAAAAGTGTGGGCGAGTTTGCTAAAATCAGTTCAATTAAGTGTCTTCACGAAAGGAAAAAAAAGAAGCACGGATAGAATGAAAGTTAATACAAGTAAATGAACTTTTTTTAGTCTATAAAAATAAATGTAATAAGAGTTTAAACAGGACTTTAATGTGTGAAAGTCTGACTTTACGTACACTGTCCACAGCAAGGATTTTAGCCCAGATGAAAACCAGCAGCGGCCGCAGCTCTCTGGCTGAGCTCTGAAGCAGCTTTAACACGTAGGGGAAGATCCCCACGGACAAGGCCTACGAACAGAGAAACACACAAACACGGAGCAGCGGTGTTTATAAAGCTGTGTTGATATTGCTGTTATGGGTCAGGCTTTGCTGTTGAACCTGACCGTCCGAGCGTGAAGGCCGAGACGCACCTGTGGTTTGAAAAACAAACACCAGAATGAGAAGGAGCCGAGCCGGAGGCACGCTGAAATCTTTATTTCTACCTCAGGTTAGAAGAACAAAAGAGCCGCTCTTTCGAGGAGCGTGTTCCTAATTTGGTTATCATGCAAAATTATCCAATATCATAAGAGCAGTAATACCAGATTTAGGGACATTAAATTTACTACTTTGATGCAGCACATTAAAAATATTTTCACTGGAGGTAATTTTTTTTTTTTTTTGCTCCCTGGCAGCAAAAATGACTAATTGTAGCTCTAAAACTGCAGCATCCTGTTCATAATGAGATCATTAGCTGCTGTTATTTGTTTGAATGTAAGTTATAAAAGCACAGAGCTGATGCTTTTACGTTTTCACTCTTGAGACACATCTTCTCTTTTCCCAGTGACAGGTGATCGTACCGGACTTTATCTCACCGAAAACACTCCTGTCTCAGAGAAAAGCAGCCAGGTCCACCTCCCATTTTAAAATGCTAGAAGTCGAAACAATAACCTATATAATAATGTTCTTGCTCATTAAGGGGGTCATGTGACTGTTGGGGTTTCTTTCTAATATTGTATTTACAATGTTGGCACTATATAAATAATTGGATTCAATTCAACTAATTTGCACCGGTCATAGTAAAACCTCTGAAAGGCAGAATTAAGAACTCAACTATGATTTTAAGACCAACTAAAGCCTCAATCTTGCATAACTTAGATATTTAACACACTTTGACACTGTGTCTGAATTTAAGTCTCTTAGTTTAAAAATTAAGTTTCAAAAGATAAAGCAAGTTTTTGTCTTAGTTTCAAGTATTAAGACTTAAAAGAGAATATTGTTGGGATACGTGAACCTCCAAATCACTAAACACACAAACTGTCATTTTCACATTTCTTTGTGCTGTATAAAAACTGTTGGTTCGGGCACTTCTGAAGGATACATGAATGCCGCTGCTTCCTGTGTTACGCTCTGCTGAGCACCGGTCGGAGCGCCGCGTGCGTCTCGATCGTGTTCTGTTAATATTGAAGATTAACAAACAGACACCGCAGAACAAAACTCACCAGACTGACGGCCCAGGGTCCC
The DNA here is from genome assembly GCF_007364275.1 of Archocentrus centrarchus. Taxonomy (NCBI): domain Eukaryota; kingdom Metazoa; phylum Chordata; class Actinopteri; order Cichliformes; family Cichlidae; genus Archocentrus; species Archocentrus centrarchus. Next base: position 37,502,227 of record NC_044346.1, on the reverse strand, counting down.
AAATCCAGAAACCGTCCAAGCAGGTCGAGAGCACGCAGCCGATGCACCTGACTCAGGAGCACCTGAAAGAGAGCAGAGGTCAAAGGTCGGTTGTGCTGCCTGTGAACCAAGAGGAAGTCTGAGATTAAAGTAGGAGGTGGAGGAGGAAGAACTGCAGGAGAAATGGCAGAGAAGCCGTAGAGGTGCGGTAAAACAGGTGGCTCTCCCACCAGTACTGCTAACACACTGGCACCAGATTTCATGAGTGGGCGGCTGGGTGCGTCCTCTTGGCTGCCATTTTACTCGAGATCTCACTGAGACGTTGGTTAAGGATAATACCTGAGAGTGTTGGGTTTACTTCAGGATTTTTTTCCTGCAGAGAAAATTTGGCAGCCACTTAAGCCCCAAAGGAAAAACCCCTCCTTGAATGATGTAATTGGAATAATTTTTTTCCTAACTGAGGGTTTGTTTACTCTTTATTTTTTGACCAAAGAGAGAAATAACAGGAACATGTGCAGATTTCTGTCCAATAAGCTCGCTGCCTCTGTTGTTTGCTGCGATCATGTTTACTGCCACGTGCAGTCAGCCCCAAAGGCCGAATCTGAGCCAAGAAAAACCCAACGCAGCAGAGATGCCAAACGGGATCACGATGTAGCAGTTTTGGCCAACTAGAACTATTTTAAGGATGCATATGTTAGGTGCTAAAAATGTGTGCGTGTATGTATAGTCGAAGTAGCATTAGACGCAGTGCGGCACAAAGCCTGTGTGAAGGCTGGACACTGGTCCATCCCCATGTGACCACCCCGCAGCGTGTGTGGGAACAAGCATATGGAGAAACCCAGGATTACACACCCACACACACATTTAGGCATCTCCATCAACTCATAATATATTATTAGTTTCCTCTGTGCCTTTGACCTGCAGGGCGTGACCACAGAAACAGGGAGAGACCGGACCAGGGATGCCTCCGACTCCACGGATGAGCGTGGGAACAAGGAAGTGTGTGACGCAGGCGTGTGCGCTGGCAAAAATTTAAGAGAAATTCTCCAGATCTGGCTTTAAAGAAAAAACGATCCTCGCCTCTCCCCACCCGAGCTATATTTTTAGACCCGTCAGTACAAAAATGGTCATATCCACCATGACGTCACCCGCTGGTTAGTCAAGTCCCATAACGAAGCCAGGAACTGAGCAATTTCACCACTGCCAATGGTTTGTTGTGAAACTGGACATAATGAACGAGCAGTGAAACCAAGGACCAAGCACACCCTGGGTAATCTTCTTTAACGATGCTAATAATGACCATAATTTACAAAACTAACTTCATCTTTTATTTAATGTCATCTGAAACTACTGATTGAGCCCAATAAAGTCATCAGGAGAGTTTCCACGGAGGTCGGAGGGAAAGGTTTTCTGTTCTATACGACACAACTGCAAGTGTTTTTACATCCACGGGAGTCGCCCCTGCTGACAGGTTTAAGTTACATGCACCAGTCTGGCTACAGGTGGGACTATTGCGATTAATGCACCAAACTAGTTTTTTGGCTCTGATACCCATCCTATCATGACTCAAACAGCTGGATCACGTGACAGCGGGTTGAACTTTCTTCATGTTTACTCTGCCATGCGTCACGGCTCCTCTTGCCAGGGGCACAGCTAATAGAGTATGCAGGAAGCATACTCTCTTAGCTGTGCCCCTGGCAATACTGCAAACTGCGGTCAGGTGAATCGACATGATTGAAAAGATCCAGTATGAGCCTTTCCCTGCTGCTCTCACTGTGGATATGTTTGGTGTAACACTTGCTGGAAACCCTTTGTTACACTTAAAACAACATAATGGGTTGTAGTCAACTCCATTAAATGTTGTGTCACTTCACCTGTCTGCTGTCAGCTCCACTCTGTGTTTGTGTTTCGGGAGAGCGGGCAGAGGACGAACTATAACGACCAGAAATAACAGCAGTAAGGACTTCCACAATGAGCTAAAATCAATGAATGAATTTATCATTTACCCAATAAATACCAATTCAGTAAAGTTATATTCATTTATTTTTTTTATGTTTAATTTTTCCAAAGCTAGGAAAACAAAGTTTAAGTGGATGCTGATGCTACCTTACAAATTAAACCAATGACTCCCAGTCTCTTCCTCACAGGGAGATCTTATTAATTTAGCTGCAGAGATTGGTAATCGGCAGACACCTGAGACCCGTGTGCTGGTGTATCGAGGTGGAAAAAGTTGGACAGGAACTTAAAAGTGCTGCACAAATAAAATGATTATTATTCTTCTACAGAGTCTGAGTCATAAGCTCATACTATGCACATCAGTCAAAACATGCATTAGCATGCAGCTCAATGCGCAGGGATGAAAACACAATCCCTGAGCAATACTATAAATATGCGCACACATTAAACCATGCGTGCATATTTATCGGTGCGTCTCATGGGTGTAACGCCTCGCCTCCAATCACCTTCGGTGTGGTGAGTAAGCACTTCCTGTCATCACGCGGTATCTATGAACCTCGACACACATGGCGTCATATCATAATGCACCTGCCCGTACTGTATGAACAGTATTGTGTGGTACATGCGGAAAAAGCAAACAAACACACGTTTGAATGTGTTGTTGTTACTGTAACATCATAAATCAGAGACACTGTAACTGCTCTGCAGAATCTGTTAATCCGTCCTGGATGAAATGGTGACACAGCACCGAGTCTCTCCTTCCTGAGCGCTCATGTCCTCCCTTTGCTCATTTCATTTAAGTGCATTATTGATGGATTACTGCCTGCTGCCCATTTTCTGTCCCTCTTTGCACCTTTCACATTGCGTCAGATTATATTTTGGCCTTGGGCTGTAAATCCTCGAAGAATACTCCAGGCTCTTCAGCTTCATTCTTATGCAACTGCATGCTTAAAGGGGTAGAAACCTGCTTACATGTCCATCAATTACATCAGCAAGCATGAAGTAGCCCTTACAGTAGATGACTTTGGCCATTAAGGTGTACAGCTGCAATATGTTGTGTAATCTTAAAGGCTGCTGCTGCTTCCTGCTTATGTCCACGTCAACACCAACACACACACACACACAACCCAGTGCTCCCCGATCAGTGTGCCTTTTCCTCAGCTTTTAACGGCTCCCGACAGAACTGCTGTATGGACGTGCTGCTGCTGGCAGCACGCTGAGTCAGCAGGAAATTACCATTCAACATGGACAGCTACTACACTGTGATATAGTACAACAGCACAACTGTACAACCCTGTGGGATGAGGATGGTGGTGGAGGCAAGAAGAGGAGGAGGAAAACGTAGCATCTGAGCAGTTACTCAACAGCTGATGCTTTCTGCAAGGATCTGTCAAGATTTCACCTCAGTTTAAGCATCTTTACAAAGTTCAGTGCCAAGTGGCTCCACAGTGTAGCGGTTTATGCAGTTGCAAAACAGGAGAAAGACCCCCGGTTCGATCCTGGGAGGAGACACACATTTCTTGGAGTTTTTGCATCGATCAAATATTTGATGCTACCTGCTGTGGCGATGTCTCGTGAATAAGAGGACACCTGCAAGCCGCATCTACAAAGTTCAGCACCAGTACAGAGAACATGACTGCCACCATTCATGCTGCAGGTGTTGTTGCAAGGTTGTAAAGATAAAGAAGATAATACGGAGCTCAGTTTGCAAGACGGATTAGCAGTTTAATTCACAGAGAGTCAAAGTAATGAGCTGAAGGAAGGAGTGTGTTGTGTAATAAATTAAAGGGGACCGATTAGCACTACTGACGTCTGCAAAACAAAGTCTGATACAGAATTTATAACTGCATTTCACTTTTTTAACCATTTTTATCCTCACATTTAATGTTAAAAAACACTCAAAGTTTTACTTTAGTTTGTTTCTTTTGGTTTGTAATCTCAGCTCCAAAAGTCATCAGTGCTGATCAAAAATTACGCACATGAAGTCTAAACTGCATTTTTGTGGTAAAAGTGGGGAAATAAGCACCTGGCTACAGACAGCGGGTCCTCCTCAGTTCACTGAATTCTCTCCCAGGCCTTTTGTTGTCCATTATACAGTACCCCACCCTCCCTCATCTGTCCCCATCTAATAGGTGTCTGTGTGTGTCTGTGTGTACCTGCAATACAATTGGGAGCTGCTCAGGTGGGTTTCTGTTCTCTACGCCCATCGTCAACCACACCTGAAATGCTGTCAGCTGCTCTGCGAAGAAAGGACTGTGCTGTGGACACAAGAAGAAATAAAATATTTATCACCATTTTAAAGAATTTATTCTTCTTGCTCACTCAAGTGCTCTCTCTTACAAACACACACACACACACACACACACACGCAGCTCCCCGATCAGATAATGAGGCAGTCCTGCAGTTACTAGCCCATCATTTCATAAAAACCTGGACATAATGAGCTCAGAAGTGGCACTGCGCTGCAGTAACAACATAAATCCTGATCTATCATGACCACCTTCCCCTCTCCTCTCTCTGCTGTCATGGCACCTTGCCTGATTGATCGGCTCCTGGCCGCAGAGTTTTTGATCATGCAGAGTGTTGAAATTGCAGCAGGAATTGCGACAGCCTCGCGCGGACCGTTGATGGATGTAGAGAGGGGGAAATATCAGCGCTCCGCGGCTCGATGGCTAAATTAATGCGAGCGTCATCAAAGCCTAATAACCCTACACACTCAGATACTGACATATGTGAAAGAAGGGCTTCTTACTTAAAAATGACACCAGTGATGAAAGTAACTAATTATTTTTAATCCAGTGCTGTCGATACTTTTGACAGACATGGCCAGCAGTTACTCGGTATTTTATGTAACGAATGCTTGTAAAATCAAAGCAATGTGAAGGAAATTAACCACAGCTGTCAAAATCAATCCACAGAAATAAGCAGGGTTATTGCAAGAGAAGGAATACGACACACGCTGACTCATCAAATCATATCAACTACTACTGCGCATCTACACTGCAGACAGACACACACACACGTTAGTGTAACATCTTTACACCGAGATAAGCTGCTTGTTAAATTTAAAAACATGAACATACATTTAAAATTTCTTGCTTTAATACAACACCTCACATGTAGTACGGTACATGAGAACAGAATGAAAGGCAAGGAAAATAAAACCAAGATTTATAAAATGCAATGAAATCCCCGAGCGATACTGTAATGAAACACACATAAAGAATACAGTTATTACATAAAAATGAGGTGCATGTATTGCCTGGCGTTTTTTGTTTCAGAGAGCACGCTAAAATAAAATATGATTGTCGGGGCGTTTTAAAGCTGCTGAAGAGGGGTTATTCACCAGGAGCAGAGAACAAGGCTCAATCTGTAAAAATCTACCATAAATAATGTTCCTCCTTTTTGCACCCTTGTACTCAGCTGTGATAAAGTCCAGGAAAGAGGGGGTAAAGAGGCGACGCACATCAGAGAGGAATTAAAGGCTGTGAGGCCGAGCAGGCAGATCTCCTTTAGGAGTCCTCAGAGGCTCAATTATAGTGTCGGTAAGTGTTTTTAGCCAAAGTGCGAGAGAAAGTAGGAGGAGGAGTGAGGGTGGAAAACTGCTCCCGAGGGAGCGATGCTCACCTCCGAAGGCCAGGTGGAGAGAAGGTGGAGCTTCCATATAAAAGCCCTAACATGGGTAAAGCTGCTGTGTGTCCTGCACCTCTCTGAGTCGTCACTGCAGAATCCAGTAACTGTTTGTCAGCTCGATCCAACTGTTCCCGCAGAACTCTAATTAATATTGCTGCAGGAGCATTAGTGCAATCATCCAATCAGAAAAGACTGGAGCATTATAATACTCAACACCAAAAACAGAGAAAATGTGTGTCAAAATTAAGGATTTACTCAAAGACGTTGTGTCACGTAGTATTGTGTGTCCACAGATGGGACAAGCTGCCCCCCCCCCACCCAAGTAGTTTTTTTCCCCCCACATGTGTGGGAAGTTTTCCTTCCTGGATTCTCCCAACGAAGCCGAACACATGGTTAGGGTCTGTGAAAATTTCCGGCTCTTCTCTTAAACTCAATCGAGTCATTTTGTTACATTTTGTTTCCTGAATCTAACCAAGTCTCAAAGCGACAGGATCACAACAGCGTGCCTGGTCAGCTGCATTTATGGACCTGAAACACTCTTTATGATGCTGTAGGAAAAACAGAGATACAAATACATACAGAAACTGTTGTGCTGACCCATATTTGTGAAGTCATCATCAGCTCAATCAGGCTTTTTGAAGTGCGTTTCCATCACACTCAGCATCTCCATCACGCTCCCCTGCCTCGTCAGTAAATAAACACTCGAGCGGCTGAAAGTGCAGGGACGGGAGATTCTGGAACTATTTTTTATTTGACGCTCACACTTGAGTTATTAGACTTGACATTTTACAATGTAATCCACCGGGGACGAGTGTGTGTGCATGTGTGTGAGAGATTAATAGAGATGCTGTATATGCTGCTGGTGGAGAACTTGCAGCGTTCACAGGTGTCAGTGCTGGACGCGTTCAAGATAAAAGGCATCCATCAACGCCAGACGTCCCCTAACCACCGAGCTTCACACACTTAATGCCAAAAACTCAGCAACATGAAGCATCAGAGGCAAGAGGTCTCTCTCTCACACACACACACACACACACACACACACACACACACTTACTCTGAAGGCGGTGCCCTCCTCGATGATGGTAGGCAGCTGAGAGAGGCATATGTCCACGGCCAGGTCCCACGCTTGCCTGAAGAGAGGAAACACGCGCACACACACACACACACACACACCACATGTAAATGACATCATATGTCATGAGGAAGATCCTTAACTAACAGTGAAGACCAACAAAAAGAATTTCTACAACAAATAAGTATAATAAGTATAAACCTTCTACTTGGTGGTGTTTCATATTATATCTTAACCAGAATTCCACATGAATCCAGATCGAGCCGAAAAACTCATCACCTACATTCGGCCAAGCTACACCTTTAATAATATTTTCAATATTCAATAAATGTGTCCATAAGCCTTTGGGTGATCCTGATAACAGACAGATGAAGCTATCCAACCATTTAATCTCACGAGCCTTGGAAAAGGACGTTCTCTCTGAGGATCTTTTTACTTCACCGTGATGCTGCAGCTGGAAAAACACAAGCTACAAAAGTCATTTTTGTAGCAGTTCTTCAGCCCTGTTGACGAAACTCAGTGTGCTTTTGGCACTATAGGCAGCATGTCTCACACAGCAACAAAACAAAAACACTGACATTCAGACTTCCAAAAATCCATAATGTCCAAAAGTGTTATTTTTCTTCTCTAGGCTTTTATTTTGTTACATTTTTGAACAAGGTATTTACAAACAGTTGAAAACATGCCAGTGGTTTCACTCCATTATTTAAATCGCCTCAAACATTGTTTGTTTTTTTTAAATCCCATAATCAAGATTGTTTCTTCACCTCTTAACATTCAACAGATTGACCTGTGACCCTTCTAGGGTTGGAGGCGAGCTCAGGGTCGGGTTTGGTTTTAGCCTCATCCTGAACAGGCACATTTTGTGTGATGTGTTGGTCCAGATCTACTGATTCTCCTTTTGTAGCACGAAGCAGAATAAACAAATGCACGTCATCACTTGGACCTTGGCCATTTTTTTTCCCATCCTGCCACTCTCACTCGTTTTGCTCAGCTCACGTTTTCTCCCTTGCACTCCTCACTAAGCACATGCGCTTCTTTAAATTCTCAGCCCGAGGTCCTGAGTGAGGCGCCTTTAATCCCGTTCGAAACACAAGCTCTTCTCTCATGGCCATCATTTCTAATTCATGGGGTTATGTAACTCACATCAAACCTTATCACGGCATCTCTTTTCTCCGTCTGTCTGTCTCTGCTCTCCCTTCACTTTCCAGCTCCTTTTTATTGCAGAAAATTGAACTCGGGGGCCTCGATGGGGCTTTTTCCTTTCAGTTAACAGGAGTCAGGGGTTGAGTCATGTTCCCAGTCGATGCACAGCGACGTAATGTGATGCTGAACCACTGATGTTGAGTTCACTCTGTCTGAGACTCCTTCTGCTTTAATGGTTTTTCCCATTAGCTCAATGTGATATAATAGAGTTGCACTCTTGGTCGACAGCACAGTGTCAAGGATATAATGGACCCACTGATGAACGTGTAACATGCAAACATGCAATACAGCATGTGGCTAGAAGGCATTTGTGATTCTTCCAGCTTCTGTCAGCCGCTGTAAATGGCCAAACAGGAGAGTATATTAATCCAGGAGCCAGTGTAGTCGTCTTCCAGTAAGAATATTAGCAGTGCAAAACACAAATTACTGCTTTATTAAGAACAGATGCTGCTCATTTTACAAGGTGTTGGTGCCATATGAGGTCTAATTTTTGGCATATTAGACCTCATTATAGTCACACACTGGTTCAACTAAGAGCTCTATTTACATGAATATCTTACATTGCAGTTAGCAAACAAGTGACGCAGCATATACTGTACTTATAAAACACCCAGATTAAAACATACGAACTGCATCTAGACGCACGAATCAGAGCTAATCTGTGTTATTTTGTTGAAGTCATTTTACGAGGACAAACATGAAAAAACAAACATGCTTCTAACCTTCCCAATCATGAGAAAACTTTTAAACCTTGTGCTTTTTTAGAAGCAATGTTGCACTGTGTAAGCTGCTGCATTAGCTACTGTATGGACTGGGTGCTTAGTGAGTCCATCAGTGCACTTAGTATTTTTCTGCAGAGCTTCATTACATTCATGAAGCTAAAATAGAGCACCAAAGACTACTACTACTACGTTTCTCATCTTGTTCTCAGCTTGTTCTCTTGTTTTCGTCTCTCCCCAGCCTTCCTTATCTACCCTGCTTTGCTGCTTCGCTGTGCTTTAGAGCCTCTCTTCACACATCTTCCGAACTGGAAATTAAAATTATGGATCTGGTCAGCTGGTCTCTCAATGCTATTAATCAAATTTTCACCAGAGGAGATTGGGAAAAACCCTCTCTCCTCTTGTCCGACTGACATACCTGGCTGGCTATGTTAGGGATTCCTGGGGAGAGTGGAAGATGACGTGCCTGGCTGTACTGTCAATTGAGGACGTGGAGGATGCATATATATTTGGCTTATTGATACCAGGATTTCTCCTGATTGGACTTGGGGATACCTGGCTTATCGTGAAATTCAGGAAGTCTGGGCAGCCGTTCGGGCCTTGGTAAGGCTGCCTGTGAGGGGATGCAGAGCAGTACAAACTCAAACTCAGACTCAGCATCTGCTGGAGCTGAATTGGAAGAGATTAGATCTTGGAGAAGTGTCTGTTTCTGCATGGCAAGGAAAGAACCAAGAAAATTCAGATGATTGGATTTTTGACCATTGAGAGTTACCAGCAAGACTGTAAGGCTGTCAGCAAATTAACCAGTGACAGCCTGTACAAAACAATTGTAGTATCTGACATTTGGCTCCCTGACTGTCCTTGGATTGCCGGGTATCTCATTTTTCTCCTGGATGTTTTGTAAACCCCGCACTGTCTCATCTTCTGACCTGTGTGAACTGATATCCCCAGACCAAGGCTGCTGATGAACATTCCACCTCTTATCAGGAACTGTTAGCTGAGGGGGGAGCTGGGTCAGCTCCACAGTAACCCGAACCCACTCGCCTCCGCTGGCTCCCTTCCATTCCTGTCCCTCCCCACCCTAGCGCTCTCATGCAGTATATGTGCTAACTACGCTATGCGGAGGTTTTTGCAACCTCATATTGTGCCCTGTGGGGCACAGTACGAGATGATTTTTTTCTCCTCATCCACCCCACCCTGTGTTCGCTATTATTTCATCTCTTTAAACGGCAGCGGCTAGTAGGCATGCATTTATCTATCCATCCATCCATCTATCTAGCAATCAAACCTTTGTCAATCACTCAGAAAAGCAGAGTGATTGACAAAAAAGAAAAGCAGCAAATTTAAAATTGAATCAAAAAAATTGTTTGTTTCCGGTGCATCACTCAACAACGTAACAGCAACGTAACAGCGTTTGCTGTCAGCAAGCAGCAACTGGACTAGGTGGTCAACTTATTTCTAGGCCTGTGATGTGCTTCTAATGGCTGCATGACGCCGGCTCCAAAAGTGAGTCAATCTTCACAGACGCTCATGTTTAACTGTCCAATTTGAAAGCAATAAAAAGCATTTTTACAGCCTGGTACAATAAACGGTTTTGGCCTGAGTGGATAGTTTACCATTTTTTGTTATAACTCAATAACTCATCCACCTGGATACAGGAGTTAGGGGCGTGGCATCCTTGACTGACAGGCGTCCTGAGATGAGGAGTTGGAGCCTCATCTTCGCTCATCTGAGTCACTGTTTTAGTGCTGCTGCTGATTTTTGGAGTATTTTTAATTTGAATTGGTTTTGCTTCAACCCTTTTTCTGAACCCTTCTTTTTGACAAAGAATATTAAGATTACACGAATCACTCTGAATTAAAGTGTTTTCCTTCCATATATATATATATATATATATATATATATATATATATATATATATATATATATATTCAGAGAGTATATTTTCTTGGTTTCATAACTTCAAGTACTGAGATTACAATCTGTGTGCACACATTGCCAACAAATATCCTGCTGGTGTTTATGTAATCCACTGGTGTGGAAACCAGCAGATAGAGCAGTGTAATCAGCAAGGACACACTCACAGGGAGGAGGCTGCCGCACTCTTTAAGACGATGGCGTTAACTTGGAATCTGCCTGTGAATCCGAATGAGTAACTCATCACCGAAGCCTGTCTGTGTGTGTGATGAGGGGACAACACCGCAGCGTGCAGGGGACCAGTTGGCGGCTGACTAAGCTCTTTTTGTGTGTTTGTGTGTTGCCTGTAGAGAGTGGCGCAGCAACGTGCAAACACGAGCGCAGCCATAAAGCAGACACACACACACCCACGCACACTCCCACACTGAAACGGCCCACGAGGGAGTAATCAACCTGGGGTTTATCCGCTCTCTCCCATCTCCTTCATTTGAATAACAATTGCTGTTGGTGTTCAGACACCAACATCGATCAACTGACCCCCAAATTGCTTAATTCCTCCTCTACATCTTCCTTTCTTCCCCATCTATGCTGATCTAAACTTTTATGTTTCCACTTGCCTTATATCTCTGGCACATCCATTTTTTATTGTCCTCTTGCTTTTGTTTCCTGCCCTCTTAAAGCATACCTCTGCTGTTATTCTGTCCTGCTTAATACTGCATGTGCTGCCATGAAACAAAGTGATACTCCTAATTTCTTTGGCAGTAAACACTGTAATGTACCCACGATCTAAAAAAGTGGGTAGGAATGAGAATGAAAGACTGCTGCTTGAGTAAAGAGCAGTATTCTTTACAATAAGTGATGCCAGGCTGTTACACAACAAGTCACTCCTTGAGGCAAAGAGAGTGAGATTTTTTTTCCAAACACAAGCCAGATAATGAGTGGGAGAGATGGAGGGAGGCATTTATAGAAGACCAAGAGGAGAAACAATAGATAGTGGGTGAAGTGTTAGTGTAACTGAAGCAAGATAGATGATGGGATAATGTTTCTACCAATGCCCAAAAGAGAATGCAAAGTTGATGGACAAAAGGGAGGCTTTTGAGCACCTCTCTGTGTTCACAAGTGTAGTTAATAAATCAGTAAAATGGTGGGAATAAAAAAAAATGCAGCAACTTATAAGCACCAAACTGTGTGAGTCGAAGTAAAAGCCTTAAACTCTTAGATTTGTGTTATTTAATAATTCAGAAAGTTTTTGTTGTTTTTTCTTGGTTTATTTTTGCGGTGTGGCTGCTTTTAACCTAAATCTGCCGTGCCTGACACAGATAGAGACGTCCCACAAAGTCTTTTAACATACCCCAGAGGGCAAGTGTTTTTTTCCCGCTGCTTTCAGTCAAAGGTGGATGTATTTGGCTCCAGGTTAATGTGAGCGAATGGGAAAAGAAACAGCAGCACTTTTACCCTAAATCCAATCTGACTTGTCTCTGCACAGCACTGACTACACAACAGAGCTGACACACGGAAGCGCTTCAACAGTAAAAGTTCCTATCAAGTAAATGAACAACCCAAATGCAGCTGTTCTTAATTTTAAGCGACTCATCTGCACAGTCACTGTATCAGGCCACAGAGACAAGGTTATGCAGCCAACACACACAAAATGAGGAAACAAGGACAAAAACATCTCAAAAGACGATGAAATTATGGTGAAAAGCACCCCCGGAACAGCTGAGAGAACAGCCAAAGTGGCAAAACTGCAGTTCCTTGAATGACCACTTGGGGCTGACTCCAAACGTGAGTCAATTCGATGTTAAGATGCACAACTTAACAGCAGATATAAACATGTTTACAGCATGCTGCAAAAAAATGGTTCCTGTATGCAGTGACAGTTAACATAATGTAATACAGACCATGCCCCGCCCTGGTGAAGGCAGCTGGATGTGCCTCTGCTGTGAGCACATGCAGCCAAACTGGCAACAGTCAACATGCAAAAATAAATGAGAACTAAGATTCATGGAAATGAAACATAGTACGAACGAGGAGCATGCATATGCTCCAAAGAAGAAGCAAATAAAAACACCTACATGTTTTGGCTCACACTTCTTCAACAATATATTTCGAGGTTCAGAGTAATTAAAGCACTTTTTTTTATTATAGGAACTGCAGTTTCAGAAATAACTGGCTATTACATTGTAATGGACAGACAGAACACTGTTGTCCCATGTTTGCTTATAGATTACTATACATCAGAGATCAGTTCACATTAGTGCATATATAAGTGCATGTGTAGCTTCTGCACATGTTCAAAGAATCCACCTTTTCCTGCTTCTGTTTTCAGACGGAGCACAGAGACCTACCGGCTGCAGTACGTCCGGTAGACTAAAACATTGTCATGAGTGGGCAAGATCCACTCTGGCCTCACGTTCTGGGGGTATTCTCAGGACACAATGTGTTCTCAGAGTAAGCCAAGTTTTATCTGATTGGCTAACTCCTGAGGAGTTGAACAGCAGGTGGGTGGGGCTTCTGTGATAGGAATATTTGTTCTCATTTACTTCATAAAGATCCAGGACAAGAAAAATTTAAAGCATTTAGAGCAGGTGTGAAGCTTTTGGCACCAGGTATTACTAACACATATGCTGACCTATGTGTAAGTCGGCTATGTTTAATGAGAGTGTCCACATTTTTATATATATATATATGCATGTCTACTAGCCCTTGCTTTCAGTAATTCTGCCAAGTCTGACCTGATATTACACTAAGCCCTGTACTGAATGCACAAAGATGAAACTGAATGCCTTTAGCTTCTGTAAACTCTAAGAGTTGAACTCCTAGAAATTTCTCTCTGCACTGAAAGTGTTCAGTAAAAGGTAAAAAGAGAAATTACAAAAGTAGTTGCTAACAACAGAGTCGAGTTTTCATTTAATAATCAAGCCCAGAACTTTTGGACAAATAAGCCCTGAGGCAGATTAGCCTTTAATGCACAAGAGGCCAGACTGATGGTATTTTTTAATCTCCCCACACCCTTTTTAAAAGAAACCACTAACAATCATTAAAGTTGCACACAAAGAAGACAAGACTGTCTGTTCTCTAATCACAACATGTGTCTGAGAGAAAGTCTGTTCAACCTCTAATTGCAGTGTGTACGAACAAACAGCAAAGCTTCAAGGATGACTCTCCCTCTCGCCTTCTGCTTTACAAAGCTGAGGACATCTGTGTATCTGTGTGCATGAAAGTGAGCCCCGAGCTGTGTCTGCGTGTCTTACCACATGGCGTGCATGTATGTAGGGGGCAGGCGAGGGCTGCTGACCGGTGTACAGTTGTATGACCTCATTATCCTCTCTGCTAACAGAAAATTACGAAACAAGCTGGCCACCAGCAGGTCCTGACGAAACAACTTCTGGAACAAATCTGAAGAAAAAGAAGGGGACAGCAGGTGATTAAAATGAACTCAGACGGGCGCCTGAGTGACACCACTAACAAAACGAAGCTTAACTAGAGTGAGGCGGCTGCTTCGGAGGAAAATGTGCCGGCGCGTTTGCATGCTTACAGAATCTAAAGGACGGTAAAATGCAGATTTAAATGTGTCGCAGTCACGTTGTCATCAGCTCATTAGGGAATTCACTGTAACGGGCCCAGGCACATCCCACGGCAATCTCTTAGCTTATGATTATGATTACTTCGCTTGTGTGTTGGGGATATTTTATGAGACACACTGTCTGACAGCTCTTGTGCCCACTGTTAGTTTTGGGCTGTAAAAACAGTGAAGTGTCATTGTGTGTGTGTGTGTGTGTGTGTGTGAGAGAGTGTGTGTGTGTGTGTGTGAGAGAGTGTGTGAGAGAGAGAGAGAGAGAGAGATTTGGATTAGGTGTGCGGTGCCTTCATTACAGGGATTCTCTCTGATGCAGGATGCTTCATTAACAGCAGAGCCCCGAGGGTTTAAAAGGCTTCTGCAGCCATCACTGTTGTCACATTGCTATTCTAGCTGGGATACAGTTTGTCTCATGAGAGTCTGAGCCCTCCTCTGTGTGGATGTGTGCTGCATTTCGACAGACAGGTGGCCAATGAGGGAATCTGTGTGTGATGCATGCAAATTGTAAGGACGTGTTGGAAAAAAAGCAAATGGTGTGTGTTTTTATCTGGGGAGGCTGAGCTTGAGGGTGATGGCTAATGGCAGCGCTGTGTGTTGTCACCATGAGTTTTGCTATGCATGTCTGTGTCTGCCAAATTACGGTTAAACGATGTCCCCAATTACTTCGCTAGACGCTCTAAACACAATTAATCTCAATTTGAGCAGCCAACCTGCACGTACTGCACTTTTGGCATTTTATATAAAACAGCTTCACTATTTTCGACCACTGGGGACGTTCTCAAAGTTTTAGTACTGCTGATGCGTCACTACCGCGCAGTTTTTATTAGGTGCCCTAATTTGAGGCTCCCCGAGAGCTGCAACACATGGGTCATTTCATTTTTCATCACGGCCCAAACATGTTCAAATAAAGATTTTAGCGCGCCTCAGATGTCTTTGCGAGCTCGTCTTTTCTCCAGCATGAGGAAATGTTCTTGCACGTCTGCTTCTCTAATCGTCCTGGTTTTACAAAGGAAGAAGTCTTCTTCTTGCAATTTTATCGTAATTTAACGCACTACATGTTTATTTCATCTTCCATAACTAGACAAGTACAACAGTGTTTAGCTTTAAATTAATTTAAAAAATGAACAGTGCACTTTAACATCAGTGCTCGGCTCCACCGTGTAAATGTGCCAGATCTGATCTCACAGGCTAATTTTTATCTGCAGACCCTGGCAGCTGATGGCATGCATCAACATTAAAAGAAAACATCCACATAAAAGCACCTAAGCACAGATAAAAGCCCATAACTGCATAAATGATTAAATAATGATATAACTGTGGGGCGTACAAAACAAACATTAAAAACAAGTTTAAAAAGCAAATGAGCACAAAATAAGCTCAACTAAAACAAGACAGTGAGTCAAAGAATGACACAGTTACTAATCCAGGTTTATGCTCATGTTTTAGCTGAAAGTAAAACTATTTCGGGTAGTTAAGTGGGGGAATCTGTTCGGTCTATGTCTTATTTTTGGTTTTGGTAATCCCTACGAAGTGAGAGCTGTTACAAAGTTCTGTGACTCTCATATCAGGAAAAAGAAAAACAAAGAAAAACTGCATCTGATGTCAATTTGGCCCACTTTCCCCGGCACTGCAACCCTTTCAGCGCTTCTACTAATGGCTGGAAAACGTCAACGCTTCAACTCAAATTTCATCTTGGAGAAATAAAGTCAGAGAGACCTGGATTTGGCGAGCAGGATGAGTAGTTAGCAACGACTGTGGTGGTATAGCTAAAAAAGATTCTTGCTTTTTAATGTGCTCTGTGATGGCATCGTGCACATGTATGTTATGGAAATGATGAGTATGTATGCTCTCATAAAGAAAGAACTGTTTGTGAAGCTGAATAGCATAAAATATTGATACATTTATTGCAAGTATAATTTCAGATCAAAGAGAACGACACATTAGAGCTGGAGGGTCGTCCAATTCTCAAGTTCAAATCTCTCAGAGTTCCATAAAGCCATTCATACATCAGCTCTTCAGAGAAGGAAACATCATCTCTCTGCTGCAGGCAGCTGTGCTTTGTTGCTTCCCAGTGTAGAGCTAAAACACCCAGCATCATCAGCAGACAGCAGTTATCGCACTCAAATTTAATCAGCCTTCAGCAGACAGAGGGGTTAGCCCCAGAAAAATCCTGTGCACAGTTTAGGTGATTTGCACCAACTGTTGTCCCTCAGACACCGTAGCTTATTTCAGTAGTATACAGCAAAACTAAAAGCATGCCCCTGACTGCACCCCTGACCTGAAGAGCCCGACTCCTCAGGTAACCCATTAGGTTACCTGATGACTCTGGTGCTGAAGTGATTAACACGCATAGGATTTGGCTTGTAGTCTAAAGAGCTTTGAGTGGTCAGTAAAACAGAAAGAGTGCTATATGTACACTAGGCCCGCAGGTTCGATGCCCACAGAGGAACTGCAGCTGTGGGGTCCTAAAGCCCCCCTTACGTGCACATTCCAGGCTGTGATATTTTTCTGTATCCTTCACTCCCGCCGGTCGTTTCAAAGTTGAGAAGAGTTTAATTTGCGCTCACTTTGCATCACTAACATTTGTTTTTCCCTACACTGCTACAAGTTTCTGAATTTCACAAAAATTCCACAGTCTCCGGTCGCCACGTCACTGCTAGTCTCTTCATGTGTGCACAACAGGACTTCCAGGGAGTGATCTAAAAAAATAGCAGCAATGCAGAGTTGCACAAGGAGACGGCCACGAAAGGGAATTTGGCCAGCTATTTGATTTATGTTTTTATTTTCTCTAACTCGAGTGAAGTTGCTCAACTTTATCACAGTATCGAGTACAAACCCCTTCATGGACACTGTGTGGGTCTTGACAAAGCTGCATGGACTTTACAATGTGAAGGAAACCAAAGTTAGAGAGCTTGTTACAGTGACTGAGCTATGATTGGATAATAACTGTTCAGAGGACTTAGGACAGACTAATGCCTTTCTTAAGATCTTTTAGTGCACGTTATTTTGGTGAGAACAATTTTGTCATGACTGCTAAACAAAACTCCGTGCCTGTGTGTGAACGCCTCACCTCTAGGCAGAACATTCCAGGCGATTGTGTCCGTGATGGCTGTGAAGATCCAGTTGAGCTCTCCGAGGGGTGTGCGTCTGTCATTGAGCCTGCCAGGGATCCTGCAGCACACACACAACATAACACAGATGGCTGTGTCAGCCGCGCTCACTGTATGTCACATAGTTTACTCAGAGGACGAAGTGGCAACTGCTCAGTACTATCATCACAACACATCTGATGAAATTTACATTTGCACTCAGGCTCTTACTCAGAGACTGACAGCAAGTGTGAGGCAGAATATTCATGTGTGCTCATACACTTGTTTACAGAAGAGATACTGTAAGCCTGTGAGCACAGCAATGAAAACATGCAGCAACATCAGCGATAGATGCGCCGTTTTGCTTAGGTCACATGTGCAACGTGTTTCAGGTGCCAGTAATAACATCATAAACTCCAAGTGGGCTTTTTAACCAAATTAATCACAAATCAGTTTGTGTGCTGCATCTGTCAGTGTCAACAGTAATTAAGATTTGTTCTCCTCTGTAGCAGCTCGAGGTGGTTACATATGTTTGTAGGAATGACCACCTAATCAGTTTCCACTCTGCTGTGGGATCCACTGCACTCACAAGATGGC
Source organism: Archocentrus centrarchus (assembly GCF_007364275.1). Lineage (NCBI taxonomy): Eukaryota > Metazoa > Chordata > Actinopteri > Cichliformes > Cichlidae > Archocentrus > Archocentrus centrarchus. The sequence goes on along the minus strand of NC_044346.1, from coordinate 37,484,476 downwards.
AACATCAACAATTAACAATATCAAAGAGACAACACTGGTGGGGACGTGTGGACACAGGCATGCGTATCCCTCTAAGATCCGGCTGCTCTGTTATCCTATAAGCAAATGTTACGTTGCTGGTGGCTGAGAGTAGGAGAGTAAATGGTAAATGGACTGGTTCTTATAGAGTGCTTTTCTGCTCTGAGCACTCAAAGCTCTTTATACAACATGTTTGCATTCACCCATTCACACACACACACACACATTCATACAAGTGTAAAGTGTTGTGAACTGATAACTTACAAAGCATCAGCCACTAAACTGACCAGCACCAATATAATCAATATGTGGTCAACCTGACTGCCCGTTACCACTGGAGAAAATAATAAAATACTGACCACTTTATGTACCTGTTTTATAAAAAGCATATTAACCTTTTCATTATTCATCGCCTGTTGGAATCTTTGCCAAAAGGACTGCGAGGAAATTTTTAACCTTTATCTCTAAAATCAATCACAGACAGCTCCTCTGCAGATTAGCACTGAACAAGTCTTATAAAAAGCTTGTGTCATTATCAGTGCTGCCACACTAAAATCCTAATGTAATGCTAAATCTGATGGCATCAGGGACGTTTTTTTTTTTTTTTTGCATTTTTGGCCAATATAAACTCAATATAAAGTTTGTGCTATTTGGGGCCAGGCAGCGAAGCAGCATATTCATCTCTGTTTGTCTATGGCAGCCCCTAAATGTTTGGAGACTCGCCACACTGGTTGGAGAGAGCTCATTAAGTTTTGTTGACTACAGCCATCTGTAAAACACGGTGGAGGCGGTGTCCTGGTTTGGAGCTGCTTGATTCATCAAACTGGTGCAGATTATCTTCAGACTGAGCCTCGTGGATATCTGTTAGCCCTGCAACAGGCTGGCGACCTGTACAGGGTGAACCCCGCCTCTCGCCCTGTGATAGCTGGGATAGGCTCCAGCCCCCCCGCTACCCTGAAAAGGATAAGCGGACGTGGATGGATGGATGGACCACAATCGGACATCACAGCTAAAACTGACAAAAAGCAGCCAAGTTCATATGTTAGAAGAAGAAGAAACAGCCTTTATTGTCCCACAGAGGGGGAATTTAGGTGTAACAGCAGCTACAGATATAAATATAATTTACATTGTTGAAAAATATAATACTCGATCCACCCAACTTGCAATGTGGATCCTCAGTTGTGAGGAAGCACAGAACAATTTGTGACCACTGCCGAAGCCCCGCCCCTTCCTGAATTTGTCCGGTTCTCCACCTCTTCATTCAGAGGGTGAGGCAGAGATCTCCATCTACAACACCAGTCTGCTGATGCTGTGTTCATGTACGCATGTTTATCTGTGTGGTTTTACTGCTGTATCCAATACTACCCTTCCTGACTGCCATAATTTCAGTGAATCACATCCCATTATAGAAATCTTGCACTCAACTGTTTTCTGAGGATGTCATAATTTTTATCCTAAACCTTAAGTGGGCATGACTAATACTGCATTATTCACACAGCTATACATTTGTTCCACGGTGACTTGACACGTTTAAAGCCACGAATCACACATCATACTTAAAGATGATTATTCCATGACCGGCATGTGGGAGCACCGTGGAAATTAAAGCTTGGAAATCTGCTCCTGAAAGAGAACAAGACACAGTGACAGTGATCGCTGTGGCAAAACCAAGAAACGTACCTTTACGACTCCTAGCCGTCTGCCTTTTAATGAGCTCTATTAAAAACGATGAGTGAAAATAGCAGAATGTGCAAACATTAGCTGGCTCAGAGACATTACTGTTACTGCGAGCCATTTGCATCTGAGTAAAGGAGTACGTTTTAAATTAACAACAGATACAGAGGAAAGATACATGCAGGAAACACTGCTAAGTGCTTGCACAGCTTGAATCAGTGCAGCTCACAGAAGTACAAACCAAAGTTAGAACTCTCACTACGTCTCTATTAAACCGGGTCACAACTCTCAGAGTCCTTTAAAGAGAAAAAAAACGCACATGAAGGCACGAACTGGTTTCCAAAAAGATTACTTTCAACAACACTCTGCAAGCTTTGGTTAACTGAGGAAACCAATCGCTTGAACTTTGACATTTTGGAAATATAATATGATCATTATTTTAGACATTTATGATAAATAATATATTTTATTTATTTATTATGATAAATAAATATTTTAAAAAGCAGTTATACCTTTGGGCAAAGTTCTGTTTTTCACTCGGGCCTGTGGTTGCAGCTTTTTAAAATCTGATGTACACGCTGTTATGGTTTTTTTTGTTACCTTACAATGTTTTTTACAATGTGGGATACAGATTTTAAACCTTTGATTAAAAAAAAAAAAAAAAAAAAACCCAAACAACAAAATAATATATATACACATGTATATATATATATATATATATATATATATATATATATATATATATATATATATATATATATATATATATCTCTCTCTGTATATCTCTCGTCTCTCTTCCTCTCTCTCTGTCTCTCTCTCTCTCTCTTCGCTCTTCTCTCTCTCTGTCTCTCTCTCTCTCCTGTCTCTTCTCTCTCTCTCTCTCTGTCTCTCTCTCTCTCTCTCTCTCTCTCTGTCTCTCTCTCTCCTCTCTCTCTCTCTCTCTCTCCTCTCCTCTCTCTGTCTCTCTCTCTCCTCTCTCTCTCTGTCTCTCTCTCTTCTCTCTCTCTCTCTGTCTCTCTCTCTCTCTCTCTCTCTCTCTCTCTCTCTCGTGTCCCGGGCCCTCCCCCTGCGCTGGGTCTCCCCCCCCGCCCAACCCAGGACCTTTGTTCCCCTGGGCTTGCAGTCAAAGTACTTTGACATTACTACATGTTATCTTACTGCGTTACATCTCTAGAACCATATTTGTCATGTTAACAAGATGTTTAGCTTTTTATTTATGTCGTTTTTGTGGTTCTGAAAGTTTTCTGCCAGAATAATTAGAAAGGAATACAATGATAGCAGTAAAAACAAAAACACCGCAGGACAGCACGTTAAATAAAGGCTGCTCTCCGTCCTTTCTGCTGTCTCAGCACCGTGAAGTTTTTAACCCAAAAAGCTTCATCAATCTCTCATGAAAATGAACTTTTTCCTCTGAGATAATGCTAGCAGTGAACTCGCTATGAGGACACAAAAACTATCCTGAGATAATGAGATAATAAACTTGTGAGATCAAAACATAGCTATAAACCAGAAGTGGTTTTGGCTTCTTCAATAATGTATACAAATGAGAGGGAAACAAGTCTTGGTGAATAAATAATGGAAGCTCGGTACGACTGGCTCAAAAATCAGACTCCAGGAGTGTCACCCAGAAGCTGCGCCATCACCGACTGTCACCCCCCCAACATTTTGTTTCTAGCTTGGTTTTATAATCTGAATCGCTGCCAAGAACCGAGATATGTTTGTCTCGAGACGATACCATTACAAAAAATGACAACATAAAATAACAGATACCCTGCTCAGTGGTAAACACTTGATTACATTGACTATATAGTATCAGCAATAAAGTCCTGCAGCAGGCATTTTAAGCCATTCAGAACTGCCAACAAAGTAGTTTTTAATGCACGGAGAGCGTGAACTTTTCCTGACCCAAACCCCCCCATCTCTTCCTCTAAGTGACAGATAATGGAAGCTGCGGAGCTCCTGGCAGGTACAAGCCGACTGTATAACCATGAGGGCCGGCCAGCTCCTGAGCACTTTGAGTGCATGCCAAAGGTGTTTGGCAAGTCAGCAGTAAGGATGAACACTCAGCAGTTCATATCCTTGCTTAGTATCCAATATAATATATTTGGGGACAGAAGAAGACATTGCACTGGTGGACGGATGAACAGATGGATGGATCGCTCAGTGAGCGGACTGGAAAAATGCCCTCTGAGGTTTTAAAGCTTGTGTCATCGATCAAACGCTGTCAGTTTTTCACCGTTTCTTGAGCTTTGCTGTACCCCGCGATTTTGTACATTACCTTGACTGTGGTGCTCTTGTTGTTAATGTGAGAATCCACGTGTATATTTGTTATCAAGCTCTACTGTGAATCAGTATCATTAATCAGCAATATCGTTTTTTTTTTTTGTTTTTTTTTTGGAGGCGGTTACTGAAGCATCCAAGCTTGTGCCAGTCACACTGAGGAACACGGCTACTCCAGAGGCGTGAAGAGGAGAGGTCGGACGCACTTGAAACAAACCATAATGGCAGTTTAAAAAGAGGAAATAATGAAAAGCTGAAATGTGAATAAGGCTGCACAAATACACAATACATTAAAGACTTACTATCGTCGTATCAACCCTCCAGAACACTTCTTCTGGTTCCAGTCTACTTTGTATCCCAGAACCAGAACCAAACATGGAGAAGCAGCTTTCAGTTTTTATGCACCTTTAATCTGGAACAAACTCCCAGAAAACAGCCAAAACACTAAATTCCTTTAGATCAAGACTGAAAACCCACCTGTTCAGAGCTGCCTGTGATTAGTAGTCCGCAAACAAATCCAGGTGAAAGCTGCTCTAAACAAAATATCTTTGTAAACACTGACCATCTCCCTATGATTATCATGTGCATCTGCTTGATGGTTTAATGATTTTGTGTGATGATTCTGATGTTTTGATGATTTACTGTGTATTTGATTGATGTTTTTGTTTGATGCTCTTATGGTATAAAGCACTCTGAACTGCCTTGCTGCTGAAATGTGCTATACAAATAAATTTTTACTTTACTTTTACTTACGTTACTTTACAAATCACAAAAAGTAATTAACTCACCAAAGAAACCTCCGGAAAAACTGGCCATTAGCTCCAGTGGGTATTCCAATATCATAAAGACGCATGTCTCAATTATAAGCAAAAAAAATAATTAGTTAGTTGATAAAGTAACTTGTGGTGCAAATAATACCGACATTTAATTCTATTAATGCTATTATTATTACAACTGTGCACCTCTCAGATCTTTAATAAACTTTTGATTATTTTAAAAATACAAATGTATGTGCACATAAGCAGCACATAATCATAGATCCTCTCCTCCCTCAATGAATGCTGGATATCTTTACATTTCCTCTGGCTGAATCCAAGCAAAGCTGAGCTTCTCGTTTCAGGCTCAGTCGCTGCGTCGGTCCTTCATCCAGCAACTTCAAAGCATCTGCTCAGAATCTTATTTTTGACCAGTATTTTCTCTGAACTCATCCAGTATTGTTTCCTTCATCTAAGAAATGCTGCAAAAATCAAACCTTTACTGTCAGCCAGTGACTTTTATTTCCTTAATGATGTGTGTGTGTGTGTGTGTGTGTGCGTGTGTGTGTGTGTGTGTGTGTGTGTGTGTGTGTGTGTGTGTGTGTGAGAGAGACCAGGCTTCAGTTAAACTATAGTTCTTTCATGTCCATGAGAGGTTATTATGCATTAGAAGAGGTTTGTAAAATCAGGCAGAAATGGTTCTGGTTTTATTAGTCTCATGTTTTATATCATTAATATTGATGCGGCAAACACCCGACACCGATCTCTATCCTCAGCTCGGTGAAAAAACGAAAGAAGCCACTAGATGTGAACAGGGTCATAAAGTCCTGTGTAAAAAGGATGAGCTGTTGATCTTATCTGGAGTGAGGAGGCACGCACCTCGGGGGTAGCTGCCATGTAGACGGCTCCTCTCTGATACCTCTGCGCAGTGAGGCCACAAAGTATACCTTTATGGGATCAATTAATATCTTTTTAAGGGCTGAGGTGCCTTTTACAGCAATATGATTCCTTCAATATTGGAGTCTAACTTCAGAGACTCCCCAGTGAGCGCCACACAGACAGTGTCAGACATTGGAGGGGCAGGCCGGCCCTGCAAACCGGAGGGAGTCTCGCTGTGAATACAGATCAACCCACGACACTTATGTGGACCCCGTGTGAGATAAAAGAGCAGGGATGAGTGACTACGAGAGACACTGTAGCATGAGACATGCTAAGCGCATCCTGAGCACGTAAAATCCACATGCGCCGCGCTTCGTGACTCCTTCTTATGCAACAGCCTATTGTGACTGGATGAGGCCAGAATGTGTGTTGGATGTATGTGGGAAGCGGAGACAGAAGGGTGCACAGATGGAGCAGAGACAGAGGAATGATCAAATTAATAAACAAACCAACAACATGCAACTACTCAAAGCTGCCATTATGTCGAATTCATTTCACCACAAATGTTTGTAGCAGCTCAGGGCCGATGAGTGTGATGCGCTTTGTTTCCAACTGCGGATGACCTTTAAAGGTGAGAATACGAGCCCAGTGAGTGGCCAGTGAGTGCAACACATGCTCATGCCCACGTGTTCGATCGGGACTCAGCAAAAAGATGACAAAGAGGATTAAAAAAAGGCTGCTTTGAATACATTTGTAATTAATTACGTAAGACACATTTTAAAAGCCTGACCAATAAAAAGGTGTCCTGGTTCTCTCTGTTGGAGCCTCCAAAGAAAAGTGACCAGGTGTGATTTAGGTAGTAGTGTTGCTAGGATACCACAGAGTCAGCTGACTACTCACCATTACTAATGTTTGTCTAGTATTTGAAAACTAGAGAACATATAAGACATAAAACACTTCCATTAAAAATATTAATAGAAACAAAGAATAAAATGAGTGAATAATATTAAAAAATAGCAGGAGCCACAGGTTTACTTACAGAAGAAGAAAGTTTTAAGGAGTAATTTAAAACTAACTTCCTCTGGTAATAAGTTCTTCAGCTGTGGAGTACTAACAGAAACCACGTGATATCCTGTAGTCATTAGGTGCCTGGGGAACAATTAACATAAGAGGGAGGGCACGCATGCCTTTAAAATTAAGTATAAAATTAATTCTATATTCACAGGTTAGAACACAAGGATGTCCATAAGTGCACATGGCACCAGGACACCCTAGGTCGCAGGTCGATGATCGATTTTGTAATCGTATCATCAGATCTGCGGCCGTATGTTCTGGACACTCGGGTGAAGAGAGGAGCTGAGCTGTCAACTGATCACCACCTGGTGGTGAGTTGGATCAGGTGGCGGGGGAAGATGCTGGACAGACCTGGCACACCTAAACGTATTGTGAGGGTGCGCTGGGAACGCCTGGCAGAAGCCCCAGTCCGGGAGATCTTCAACTCCCACCTCCGGCAGAACTTCGACAGCATTCCGAGGGAGGCTGAGGACATTGAGTCCGAATGGACCATGTTCCGCACCTCCATTGTTGAGGCTGCTGCTCAGAGCTGTGGCTGCAAGGTGGTTGGTGCCTGTCGTGGTGGTAACCCCCGAACCAGATGGTGGTCACCGGAGGTGAAGGGAGCCATCAAGCTGAAGAAAGAGTCCTATCGGGCTTGGTTAGCCTGTGGGACTCCGGAGGCAGCTGACAGGTATCGACAGGCCAAGCGGAATGCAGCTCGGGTAGTGGCCAAAGCAAAAACTCGGGTGTGGGAGGAGTTTGGTGAGGCTATGGAAAAAGACTTTCGGACGGCATCGAAGCGATTCTGGCAAACCGTCAGGCGACTCAGGAGGGGAAAGCAGTGCTTCACTCACACTGTTTATAGTGCGGGGGGGGTGCTGCTGACTTCAACTGAGGCTATAGTCGGACGGTGGAAGGAATACTTCGAGGACCTTCTGAATCCCACTGACACGCCTTCTGTAGTGGAAGCAGAGTCTGGGGATGAGGGGGATGACTTGACCATCACTGGGGGTGAGGTCACTGAGGTAGTTAAACAACTCCTTGGTGGCAGAGCCCCTGGGGTGGACGAGATTCGCCCTGAGTTCCTGAAGGCTCTGGATGTTGTAGGGCTGTCTTGGTTGACACGCCTCTGCAACATCGCGTGGAGATCTGGGGCAGTGCCATTGGATTGGCAGACCGGGGTGGTGGTCCCCATCTTTAAGAAGGGAGACCGGAGGGTGTGCTCCAACTTTCGGGGGATCACACTCCTCAGCCTCCCCGGTAAGGTCTATGCCAGGGTGCTGGAAAGGAGGGTGCGTCCGTTAGTCGAACCTCGGATTCAGGAGGAACAATGCGGTTTTCGTCCTGGTCGTGGAACGCTGGACCAGCTCTTTATCCTCTCAAGGATATTCGAGTGTGCGTGGGAGTTTGCCCAACCAGTCTACATGTGCTTTGTGGACTTGGAGAAGGCATTCGACCGTGTTCCTCGGGGTGTTCTTTGGGAGGTTCTGCGGGAGTATGGGGTGTCTGGCCCATTGTTGCGGGCCATTCAGTCCTTGTACAACCACAGTGAGAGCTTGGTCCGTATAGACGGTAATAAGTCGGATTTGTTTCCTGTGGGTGTTGGACTCCGTCAGGGCTGCCCTTTGTCACCGATTCTGTTCATAATTTTTATGGACAGAATTTCTAGGCGTAGCCAGGTGGCGGAAGGCTTCTTCCTTGGTGGCCTCAGAGTCTCATCTCTGCTTTTTGCAGATGATGCGGTTCTGTTGGCTTCATCAGGGGGGGGCCTCCAGCTCGCAGTGGAACGGTTCGCAGCCGAGTGTGAAGGGGCTGGCATGAGAATCAGCACCTCTAAGTCTGAGGCCATGGTCCTCAGCCGGAAAAGGGTGGAGTGCCATCTCCGGCTCAGGAACGAGTTCTTGCCTCAAGTGGAGGAGTTTAAGTATCTCGGGGTCTTGTTCACGAGTGATGGGCGAAGGGAACGGGAGATCGACAGGCGGATCGGGGCTGCTTCTGCAGTGATGCGGACGCTGCACCGGTCCGTCGTGGTGAAGAGGGAGCTTAGCGTAAAAGCGAAGCTCTCGATTTACCGGTCGATCTACGTTCCTACCCTCACCTATGGTCACGAGCTTTGGGTAGTGACCGAAAGAATAAGATCGCGAATACAAGCGGCAGAAATGAGTTTCCTTCGAAGGGTGGCTGGCCTCTCCCTTAGAGATAAGGTGAGGAGTGCGGCCATCCGGGAGGGGCTCAGAGTAGAGCCGCTGCTCCTCCACATCGAAAGGAGCCAGTTGAGGTGGCTCGGGCATCTGATTAGGATGCCTCCTGGCCGCCTCCTGGGTGAGGTGTTCCGGGCATGTCCCACCGGGAAGAGGCCCCGTGGTAGACCCAGGACACGCTGGAGAGATTATGTATCTCGGCTGGCCTGGGAACGCCTTGGGGTCCCTCCGGATGAGCTGGAGGAGGTGGCTGGGGAGAGGGAAGCTTGGGCTTCTCTGCTTAGGCTTCTGCCCCCGCGACCCGGCCCCGGATAAGCGGAAGAAAATGGATGGATGGATGGATGGATTCACAGGTTAGCGGCGGGGCTCAAAAATGAAGCCAACAAAGTTCCTCTAATGGTCACATAAGGGTGGCTCTAATAGTGAATCATTCTCTGTAGACCCCCATGTTAAAATGTTCAGATATTAAAATAAGATGTTTTATTTGCTCCTTCGAACAGGTGTAGATATATATTTTTCCTTCCCACTGTCACCAAGTGTTTGCTCATGGGGGGTCATTTTGATTGTTGGGATTTCTCTGTTATTATTGTAGGGTCTTTACCTTACAGTATAAAGCTTCTTGAGGTGACTGTTGGTTGTGATTTGGCGCTATATAAATAAAACTGAATTGAACTGAGGCAATGACTTTAGTGTGCCAGACCACCTGCCCATGTTTGAGCTGCTGGCTTTGGTGTTTGGAGCATTCCACCTGTCCGTCCATCTGCTTTCTACCACTTATCTGGTCCTGGGTCGTGGGGGCAGCAGACTAAGAAGAGAAGCCCAGACCTCCCTCTCCCCGGTGACCTCCTCCAGCTCATCCATGGGGAACACCAAGGCGCTCTCGGGCAGCCAATAGATGTCATTTCTCCAGCGTGTCCTGTCTCTACTCTCATTAGAACATGCCCATAACACCTCACCCAGGAGACATCCTAAACCGATGCCCGAACCACCTCAACTGGCTCCTTTCAATGTGGAGGAGTAGTGGCTCTACTTTCAGTCCCTCCCAAAAGAATGACCTTCTGATCTTATCTCTAACTCTGAGCCCAGCCACCCTTTAAAGAAAACTAATTTCTGTATCCGTGATCTCATTCTTTTGGCCCTTACCCAGAGCTTGTGCCCATAGGTGAGGGTCGTTATGTAGATAGACAGCTTCACTTTTACACTCAGCTCTCTCTTCAACACAACAAAGTGTCTACAGTGTCTACATCACTGCTGCCGCAGACCTAGTCTGTCCCGCTCCCCCTCAGTTGTGAACAAGAACCCATAATATTTGAACTCCTTCACTTGGGGCCACAACTTGTCCCTGACATGGAGTGAGCACTCCACCCTTTTCCTGCTGAGAACCTCACACTTGGAGGTGCTAACTCTGCTTCACACTCGGCTGTGAACCGCGTCAGTGCAAGCTGGAGGGCACGGCCTGATGAAGCAAACAGAATCAAGTGATGGCATTTTCTAGGCCTTTTGGAGCATTTTTACTGCACTTACTTGGCAAATGACGCGGTTTGTTGTTGGGTACAGACAGCCCAAGGAGTTTGTGCTCTGGGTTTTGTGAGTGAAATTTTAACATATTATGCCATCTACATCCGAGGGACTACTGTGGAGACGGTGTCCAGCTATAAATACCTAGAGGTATGGCTGGATGATAGACTGGAGTGGTCCACCCAGATGGAGGCAGTATACCAGACGGGTCTGAGTCGCTATTAATTCCTGAGAAGGCTCAGATCATTCAAAGTGTGCAATAAGAGGCTCCAGATGTTCTATGAGTCTGTTGATGTAAGCGCCATCTTTTTTGCTGTGTTGCGCTGGGGTGCAGGCACCAAGGATGCAAACAGACTAAACAAACTCATCAGGAAGGCTGACTCTGCTGTTGGCTCAAAGCTGGCCACTCTGGAGGTGGCGGCTGAGGACAGAATGCTGACAAAACTGAAAGCCATCGTGAGCTGTGCCTCCCACCTGCTTCACAACACAATCTTAAAAGTAAATTCAGCAGTAGATACTTACAACTCTGCTGCTGAACGATACAGGAAATCATTCCTGCCCACTGCAATAAGACTGCATAACTCACCCACACCCCAGACATACACACCCAACAAACTCTGACTAAAACATCATCACGGCACCTTACAAACGCACATATATACATACTCATAAACCCACACTCGCCCCAATGCCTGCTCACTGCTGTCTTGTTTTTATTGCAATATTGTTTCCTTCATTGCACAAACTGCCTGCTGTCTTCTGCTGCTGCCATTTTTCTGTATTTAATATATATATATATTTTTTTCTTGTTATTTTTTTATATTATTCTTATATTTTATTTATTCTTTTATTCCTATTTATAGTGCCATTCCTATATAGTTTATAGCATCATCTCTACTTTGTGTAAATTGCTTGAAGGACCCTGCTGCTCGACAAGTTAATTTTCCCCTAGTGGGATCAATAAAGTTGTCTGCATGTCTAGTTACTTAGCACCACTTAGTAGACATCTGTGTTTGTGTTTTGTATCTGGAAATTTTAGAGATGCAGCAATCTAGCTTTAGCTAGACTTAACATGCAAATTAAACATGGCACAGTTCTGGCTCCAAAAACAATACGGCACCTTAGGGTGAACTATAAATGTAACGTTAATAGTAAGGAGTCCAGAAACCAATCAATAAAGGTGTCTGCACTGTTAAAGGATGCACCTAATAAGAACAATGAACATAAGCCCAACTTTTATTCATTTACAAGAAACCCAACAGGTCGCCTTTAATGAGGCTGGAGGAGGGGTAAATAAAACATTTACCTGAACAAGTCTCAAACACTTCTGAGAGGAAATGCAGTGTTAGGTCATGACACTTTCTATTATACATGGTCATTAAATTGTTTGATGTTAAAATGATTCAGCCAGCACTGGAAGCATGTAAGGTGCTGTTTCTGTGGTATTTTCTGTTGAGCGGATGCTTTGACCTTGACTTCTGACTTTAAATCAGAATGCTGGCACAGCCTCACGGAGCAGAGTTGAGATAGAAAACGGGCTTAGTGCCATTTTTCTTTCATGAGCTGTGAGATGATCCATTATTTAACTTCGATGTACAACAGGCAGGAGATGCAATCAGCCAAAACAGCAACTTCTGCAGTCACACTCAGGACTGCTGAAGCATCAATAATGACAAGCAAGTATGGCATTAATATGAATGACACACCTGGGAAAATCAGGTGTGCGTGTGCACCCTGCTCTAATGGGATCCTGACAACTTACGTTAAGGTTGGATTGGCTGACCCGGAGTCATGCTGCTTCAGACTCATGATGCACTGAGCAGTTCTCCTTCAGTCCACTCTCGGTGGCCACCCTATGTCTTTAACTTCTGTCAGCTCGCTCTCAGAGTTTGTGTTTTTGCTGTGCACTGTTTGTGATCCATGTGTGTTCTCCTATTCTCGCTTCCCCTCTCCCTGAGCCTGGTTCTGACAGAGTTCTCTTCCTGTTAAACGGGAGTTCTTCCTCCCCGCTGTCACCAAGCGTTTGTTCATAGGTGATAGTTGAACTGTTGAGGTTCTTGCTCTAATACTGCAGAGATGATTGCTGTTGTGCATAAATAAAACTGAATTGAATGTTCAAAGAAGTGTATCATGTCACTGAGAGGATCTCAGGAATAACCTCAGGAACCTGTCACACTGGCTAAGGTGCATATCCACACGTTCAGTGAACAGCGATGGTGTGCATGGCAGAGGTGCAAGGAGAAAGCCCAGCATAAAGAACACTGCTGCCCAAGAAAAACACTGCATCTTTGAAGCCTAATGTTTTGACTTAAGCTGTTTAACTGTATTCTCTTTAAACCTGCGGATGTAAATGTGTGAAAATAAGATGTTTTTAATCATATTTATGAAGAAACATTAAAAAAAACAACTCTGCTTTTCATGTACTGTGTGCCATGTTTTATTCCTCATATAAAATATTCTACCCTTACCATTTCCATGGTTGTGCATCAATTCAAGGTCACGCATCTCATGAATTTTATTTTGCTGCTGTCTGCCCCCCCCACCCCAGTATTGTTTCGAGTTGACAGCATCTCCAATCCAATCTATGGGGGCCATACTAAAAAGGTCAGCATTTTGCTGCTGTTCACCCTCACTACTTTTTATTAGTATCTGTTCCCGCTGTGTACATCTCTGAGGCAGACAGGTAACACGGAGGGCCGAGCAGGCGGCATGTGTATGACTGCTTCACCCTACAGCCTGAGTTTTTCTCTTTGAAGGTTTTTTTTGTTCTCTCTGCTTGTCGTGGCTGTACATACTAAGAGACCATTACGGGAATCAAAGCTACAACATAGCCTATTCTTTAAGATTGTGCCGTTGTCTTTGACAGAAACTACTCTGAATTTCATTTTGATTTAGCAGAAAGGCTCCCAACCCATTGTTAACCTGTCACGTCTTTGATGTTTCTGTTCAGTGTTTTACTCATGGCCTAACAGCAGAATGAGATGAGAGGGAAAAATGCTTTCCCCGGCGCCATCTCTGACGCAAACCAGTGTGACGTTTGTGGGTGCTGAAAACTCTCCCCAAAGCATTCGGGTCATACATTACTTTTTCTGCGCTCCCGCAGAATGTTTTCCATCGCCTGTCTCACCAGAATCAAAGAAGACACGAGAGCTGGAGCTTGAATGAAACCCGACAAACAAACCCACCGACTGTAGTTGGTGTGGGTGAGACGGTGGAAAGTTGGGGGGAGTGGAAAAAGGGGTAATTTGGTTTTACCATCCTGCCCTGAGAATCGTGCCACAGTAGCTAGTATATCATGTACTGGGGCATTTCCAGTGTAACCCACTGGAGGATAGTGGTGTTTGACAGAAGAGGAAAAGAAAGGTGAAAACTAGCGTGCACAAATGCAATGATCAGAGGGAAAGTGCAAACAAGCAAGAAGATTTGCAGCCAAGATAATAAGAACCATGTCAAATAAATCGCAGAGTGAACGAGACTTGCAAGAATTATGAATAATCCCTCCTAATCTCATGGAAACATGAGAAGCAAGTCAATAGTGAACCTGTAAATTCCCCAACAAATGATGCAGCTGCACCTCCTCTGGGCCATCAACAGGTGAAATACTTCTTCTATAAGTAGTTCCTGAGAAACCAGGTAGGATTAGAGCAGAAATAAACAGTAAGCGATGAGTCACTTATTTATCAAATATAATAGAATAGCTGCAAGAAAGACAAACCATTAACCAGAATGAGAATACAACTGGGAACAGCAGCAAACATCCATCCATCCATCCTCTTCCACATATGCAATTCAGGATCGTGGGGGGGCTGCAGCCTATCCCAGCTGTCAGAGTGAGAGGCAGGGTACAACCTGGACAGGTCTTCAGTCTGTCGCAGGGCTAACACAGACGCTCACACTCACACCTATGGGTGATTTAAAATCACCAATTAACCCAACAGCTTTAAGTGCATGTATTGGACAGTGGGAGGAATAAGTTTACATGTAGCCATCCAAAAATCAACAGCAGGTAGCTTAATGTGGATAATGCTAAGAGTAGGATGGATGCTGAAGTGGGTCTGAGCAGGAAATGAAACTACAGCATAGTTAATTTTTTTAAAAAGCAGCCTGAGAAGCTCACGGCGGCTGCTGTGGACACTTTTTGTTGTTTTAAACACTTATTTTCATTTCAGCTGTCATATAAATTGTATAAAATTGCTCGGCCTGGCCGAATGATCAACAGCAGCACAGACATGAGTCGTCCACAGACCAGCTGTTTCGCATACAGTATTTCTGACATACAGTATTTCTGACATACAGTATTTTTTGAATGGCCCCTGGTGACCGTGAACACACAACAACACAGGCCCCATAACATGGAACAAACAACCCCCAGCACAAAATAAGAGAATTAAAACTGCATTTAAAAAAAAAACTGCATTTCTTTATATGGTGAAAATTGATACAACCATGTTGCACTGAGTTAGTGCTGTAGAAATGTGCAGTATAATAAAGCTATCCAGATAACTAATGAATATGGAGGAAGTGCATTAAGACCAATCAGCAACCAAAGAAAGGGGAAAAAACATAAAATATAAAACTGCAATATTTTGATATTAAGGCACGTCGCCACCTATCTTCTAGCCCCATATTATTATTCTTGTACTGTACTATAATAGCTTTGTATGATTCCATCCATCCATCCATTTTTTTCCACTTATCCAGAGCTGGGTCATGGGGACAGCAGTCTAAGCAGAGAAGCCCAAACCTCCCTCTCCCCAGGCACCTCCACCAGCTCATCCAGGGGGATCCCAAGGCATTCCTAGGCTAGCCGAGACATAAGCTCTCCACCGTGTCCTGGGCCAGCCCCGGGACTTCCTCCCAGTAGGACATGTCCAGAACACCTCACCCAAGAGGAGCCCAGGAGGCATCCTAGTCAGACGCCCGAGCCACCTCAACTGGCTCCTTTCATTGTGGAGGAGCAGCGGCTCTACTTTGAGCCCCACCTGAATGGCTGCACTCCTCACCCTATCTCTAAGGGAGAGGCCAGCCACCTTTCGGAGGAAGCTCATTTCTGCCGCTTGTATTCGTGATCTTATTCTTTCGGTCACTCCCCAAAGCTCGTGACCATAGGTGAGGGTAGGGACGTAGATCGACCAGTAAATCGACAGCTTCACTTTTATGCTCAGCTCCCTCTTTACCATGACAGACCGGTGCAGCGTCCACATCACTGCAGATGCAGCCCTGATCTGTCTGTCAATCTCCTATCCCCTTCTCCCGTCACTCGTGAACAAGACCCCAAGAGACCTAAACTCCTCCACCTGGGGCAGCAACTCGTCCCTGAGCTGGAGTGGGCGCTCCACCCTTTGACGGCTGAGGACTTAGAGGTGCTAATTCTCATGCCAGCTGCTTCACACTCGACTGTAAACTGTTCCACTGCGAGCTGGAGGCCACCACCTGATGAAGCCAACAGGATGGCATCATCCGCAAAAAGCAGAGATGAGATTCTGAGCTTTGCATGATTGACAGGTCAAAATAATCTGGGCCTTGGTGAAGCCCTCAGTTTATCTGCAATCTGAAACACAGCTCCTCTCCCTTTAAGGCCACCCTCCCTTTTCCACAAACTTTCTTCTGATTAGCTGCCCCCTCAAAACAACTGGATCCATCCATCCATCCATCCATCCATCCTCCCCTTCATCCATCTATCCATCCATCCATCCATCCATCCATCTAAAGAAAATGAAAGAAAATCAATGCGTCTCAGTTGCCTTTAAAGTTTAAGGTGCATAAACCCTACAGCTGGAAAATTTGAGCTACTATCAAAGCCACTGTGAGATGAGGGATTAGAAATATCCTCTCCAAAGCAGAAATTGTTACTTTGGACAGAGAAACTGCGTCACTGTGGGACCGCTGCTGTGTGCAAAGCATCGCAAACACACACAAAGCAACGGAAACGGATTACAAAGACACACAGGACAAGGAGGAGGACATAAGCTCACAGTTTCACTGTGTACACCCTCATTCAAAAACTAATGGAAGTCCAGTGGATAACACAGATGTGGAGGTAATGTGTGAATGTGCAGTGAAACCGTCTCTGGCTGTCAGTGATGGGTAGAAATCATAGTCTGAGAATATGACAAGTGATTATTCACCTTTAGCAAACAGACTGCGACACGTCTGTTAAGTCTGTTAAGAGACCGCTGACACAGTTTTCAGCTTCAACACCTCACGGTGCTTTCCAGTGAGATGTAGTGTGTTCTGCTGAGATTTAACAGCCCGCTTTTAGGTTACTTACCACTTTAAAAACCAAGTCTCACTCAACTTAGTTTATAGATGTCATTTTAATCTACCCCCGCACCTAAGGTTTGAAAAAAGAGCCGCCCTGATGGTTCTGTGAAACTACTAAAACTCTGGATATGACATCCACATCGAGAGCTAATATCAATCTCAATACATGTGCCTATGAGCAAGAGGTGCTCCGCACTCAGCCGTTCGGCACCCGCAGGTTTATTCAAGAAATGTAAAGCTTTAAATCTGCCAAACTGCTGCCGCTTCAGCTGTGAGGAGGAAACAAAGGTGGAGAATTATACCCGCAGGATGGAAAACAACGGCGGGAGGTGACAATAACGGGAGGAGAGCAAAAGAGACAGACGGGAAGAAAGGCAGGAGAGAGTGACACGGGGAAAACAGGATAATGATCTCTTTAGACTGAGCCCTCCTGTAAAGGCAGAGACAGTCAAAGGATGGCTGTGGAGTGCCACTTACTTCTCAATGAGGTCTAACGTCACCCCTGGCACCAACTTGGCGCTCTTCTGCATACAAAACCTGGAGGGAAAAAAAAAAAGAGAGATGGGGAAAGGTTAGCGATCAGGGTTGGAATGAAAACAAGAGGGGCCCGCAGACGAGACAATGCAATAAAAACGTTTGGCCTCTACAGCACAAATTTTATGACCTATGAGAGAAACAATCAACAGATAAACACTCAAATGAAAAATGAGCGCTTCAAAGATTACAACCACTGAGCACTGATAAGTGTATTTTGGCTGAGTTACAGTCAAAGGGGAGGGGGATGGCGGTGGGTAACAAAGTCATATATCTGAAATGTCTGCCAGGAAGGTTTTGTTTACTATGCATGGTTAGCTGCGAGGGGTCGAGCCAGCTGTAAGTCGCAGCAGGAAGGCTCTCAGAGTCTTGACAGATGCTCGGCTCAACGCTTAGCGAGGACCGTGAGTCATCACACAGCTGGAAGAGAGCAGGTGTGTGCGTACATACGCAAACATCGGTCACACAAACATCAGCTGCAGGGAACATGAAATGAAGGAAGGAGATTCAGATCACACCCGAATAAAACTATCGGGTTCGCTCACAGCTAATTGAGCATTCTCGAGATCACGTATTTGGTGACAAATAAATAACTTAAACATATAATCAAGTGCCTCTCCGTTCAGTCTGTCATCCTGCTCATTAACTGATGGCAGTGGTAGTCCTTGTTCTGCTCTGCAGCTTCAGTGAGCTCGGCGCAGCCCCACATGAACCAGCTCTCCACCTGTTGCAGCTTCTCACTGGCCCTCCAGGCTCAGACTGGATCTCTAGAGCAGAAGAAGGACGACCTTTGCGAGGTGGAGCTGGAGAATGTCCAACTGAGTGATGCGGTCTTTCTTAAGTAAGCAGTTGAACAATACTGAGGGCTGCTATAAGCAACGTGGCCAGTGAGGAAAAGACGAGACAAGAAGGGTTGGGGCTGAAGAGCTGCTCTCTCCCAGCTCCCAAAGGCACCGACACCACAAACTCAGTCTACCATCACCTGCCTGTGCCAGCATCCACCTGCCAGTCAAAGCAGCTGTGGCCCTGAAATCCAAGTCATATTAAAATTTAAAGGGTATATTTGTCAGAAGGGTATAAAAAAAAATCTAAACTATAAATGTTAAACAAATATTTCTACATATCTTTCCATTATTCTTGCCACAACAATGGACTGATTCCTTTATAAATAAATAAATAAATAAATAAATAAAGAGTTCTAGGAAAAGTAGAATGACAAATTTGTGGTAGGAAACATTTTCAAAATTAAAAGTATCACAAAAGCACAAATCAGTGTACGGCTGAGGTTATACGGTCATGTGAAGCCTCCTTTCTCTAACACGGCAGCGCAGCTCAGGATCGCAAAGCTGCATCTGAACAAACGAGACCAAAGTGGAGACGTGTGGCTATAACGCTCAGTGCTCAGAAAACCAAGAACAGCAGATCAGCACAAACACCTCATGTCAACTGTCACGATGGTGAATGTAGAGGGGTGTTGATTTGGGCTCGTTCTGCAGCCACAGGTCATTGAGTTGACCATGAACTCCTCTGTAAATGAAGGTATTCTAGAGTCAAATGTGAGGTCCTCTGTCCCACAGCTAACACTTGGCTGAATTTGGGTCATGCAACTGAACAGTGGACAGCAGTAAACCTACAGCAGAATGGCTGAAAAGGAAAACAATCAAGGTGCTGCAACGGCGCAGCCAAAGTCCAAAAAGACCTCAACCCGAGTGAAATGGTGTGACGGGGCCTGAAGAGAGCTGTGCATAAGTGAACGCCTGCAAACCTCAGTGAACTGAAACAACAACTGTAAAGAAGAGTGGGTCACAATTCCTCCACAGCAACGAGAGACTGAGAAAGTCATACTCAAAACAATTACTTCAAGTTCCTGCTGCTGAATGTGGTTCTACCAGCTACTGAACCAAAAGAACGTGAAGCTAAATCAATGTAATACCTGAACATTTTCTGGAAATTTGATGCATCAGTTCAGCTGAGTTAAAAATCATGATGATAAAATGTGAAATAGCACTAACTGTAAGAAATACACAAGCTAATAAATTCACCTTGTTCATGGAAAAATAAGAATTGATTTTCTCCTACTTACAGAAAAAATGTTAGCAGGTAAAAATAAATTACAAGCTACTTGTTCCTTTTTGCACAGCTCACGCTCAGCACGTCTGTCCACCCGCGATTACTGATTGATTCTGTTTTCTCCACCAACGTCTCAATAAGTCATCACGCTTCAAAGTGAATTTTAATTCTAAAATTGACAGACGTCACGCATGGATTTGGAAATTGTCTCCTGACTGTGATGGAAGTTTGGACACTTAAATTCAAAGTTTTTTTCCTGCTGCTGGAGAATAATGAGATCCCACGTGGCAGCAGTGTGACTGCGTCTTTAAAGAACAGCAAGGGTCCTGAGTGCCCCTGACACCCATGACAAAAAGAAGAGGAAGAAATGTAACCAGGACAGCTCGATGTAGAAAGTCTTAATGATCAACAGCTTATTGACTCGTGATCTGCACTGCTACCCATCAAAGCTGCTTGCTATGAACACAGGTATTGGTTTTCCTCAGTATAGCACAAAATAAGTCTGCCCTGCACCTACTGAGCCACAGATTAAATATTTTGTTTGTTTTTGTCCACGCTGGTTGAAAACGGGAATCTGTGAATCCCCAGATATAAACAAAGATGATTAAGTCTCAGGCAAAAAAACAAAACAAAAAAAACCAGGCAGACGAAAGTAAACAGAGCACAGATACAGGAAGAGGCTGCATCAGGGAATGTGAGTTTCTACCACATCCCTGTGAAGGGAGATGGGTTGGAGACAGGGCAGATAAGAAGGGAAAAAGAAGGAGATGGGAAGGGAGGAAGAGAACACTTGGAGGCATTTGGTCATGTCAGTATCTGTAGTAAGTTGGATCCACATCCTCGTGAACGTAAATGATCAAAAACAGACCAACATCCTGAGATCAGAAGAAAGTAGTTCTGCGAGTGCTCATCATTACAGCATATGGACTCCAAATGGTTTCCTTTGCTCATACCAAACCCACAAATGCAGCACAGCAACAGAATGTGCTTACTGTTCAGTAAAGAGACACGGGGATAAAAAGTCTGTAATTAAAATGGATATAAGTGCAAGACACTGCTGTTAAAAGACACAAATGATGAGGAGAACTGAGTACCAATCAGCTAGCAGGGGATTTGGGCAGGATAATGTGGTTTAACAGGAAGAAACACTCAGAGAATTAATTAATCAGAGGTTCTGTCGCAGCAACACCACTCAAAAAGTGTGATACTGTTAAACTAGAAGGGTACTCACAGAGTAGTTTCCTCACAGACTGTGTCCAAAGGATTAATATCAAAGCTGCAGGGTTTCCCATTGATTTTGAGTTTTTTTGACAAATAAATAAAAGATTAATGGAATCAGCCATGAGCCATGAAATCTAACTCCACTGTCTCAGACTGCAGCTGGCGATCGTAGCCCTTCGTCTGTTCTGCAGCCTCGGTGAGCAGAACTGCACGTGAACCAGTTCCCCACCTGCTGCAGGCTCTGACCTACCAGGCTGGACCAGAACAAGGCTGCAGTCATTATCTGCAGTCCAAGATGGTGGAGTTGGAATTTGTATGACCACATAATGAGACACTGGTGGCACAACTGAATTCAACACAGAACTGCCAGTATAACAACCTGCCCACTAGCTGGTTAGCAGTGACCGTGATAAAGTTCTTCTGGAAGCAGGTCTCACCAGATGGCAGCCATCTTTCTATATTCATCAGGTGAAAGACCAGCACATCAATGATGCAGTTGCTTATCCAACTCACAATTCATCACAATTCACAGGTTATTGCTGGCTGTATTACACAATCTAAATAAACATATACTGAGAACTAATGTGACCTTGAGCACAATGTGAGCGTTGATGGCAGACGGCTGCCTTACCGCAGCATGAGCTCAATGGTCCTTCATCAGGATGAGCTAAAAATGCATTAAAAAAACCTGCTGACTTTACATTAAAATAAGGCTTTAAATGTTTTCTTATTTCCACTAACATCCATGCTGCTGCAGAATTCTCACATTTCAATTCAGGACTCTTTCTTTGCCAACTCGGACTCTTACAATGACCGAGCAAACCGTCAGAGAAATAGAGATGTCCACCAGCACACTAGCTCAAATTAAAAATGCCTGGGTGGCGTTTATTTTCCTGCACGACCTGCCCGAGGAACGCCTGTGTGGGGGAAACACTGCAACACTGCAATTAATGCAAATGCTGGACTTTGTCCTATTTCTTAAGGATGTGACTTTCAGATACTGTTCATCTGTTGCAAATGGTTTTGTCCTCCAAAGGGCACCCTGCACACCATGTTGAGATATGTCGTGTTTTTGACCAACAGCACTTTGGGAATCACCTTGTTGGTGCAAAAACACCTCCAGAAAGTCTGGCTCCTTGGAAGTTCAGTAAAGCGCCTACTTCGCCCACCTTAAAATTTTTATGTGCTGAGATTTGAATTTTAAAATGTTCCCAATGATGATTGATAGGGATCTTTTTGATTTTTGAAAAATTTTGATGACCTTGACCTTGAAAATGAAATCATGTGCTTTTTGGGCCCCTAATGAATATTTCCACAAAGTTTCATCAATTTTGGCTCAAAGCTTTGTGAGTTATATCGCTAACAGACAGACACACAAACAGGAGTGAAAACATAACCTCCCTCCACCTATCGGCAAGCGAGGTAATGAGGGATGACTCAGTACTTTTGCACAGGACTGTATAACAAAGGTTTACCGCCAAAGTCATCAGAACTAATGTTTTGTTCTTTGGGAACAATGAACATCTGTGCACAAGTTCATGATCATCTATCCAATAGTGGTTATTTGATCAGGTTTTTCAGTCATCACTTCAAAATATCCAACTCTGCAATCCCTAAAATCACAGCGCTCAGCGCGCGGCTAAAAGGCTCTTCACAAAAAACAAGATCTCACTGGGTAACATACAGAAGAGTCAACTTTCTGAGCAGGTCTCAGGAAGAAAATATCCACTAAAAATGTGTGGATTTGTATCTGGATTTGAAACCAATGCAGAGCTGAGAAAAGTCCCAAGAAGCAGATCAAACTTTATTGTTGTCACAACTCTTTAAAGCAGCTGCTGAACTTCAGACTGAACCTGAAATACAGCCAGTGAAAAACACGCTCCCGGAGAAGACGAGCAGGTAAGTTCACTGAAGTACAGAAGGCCAGAGGGGCAGAGATGAAGAGGAAATTGAGGGATTATTACTAACAGAGGGCAAGGCAGCACAATTTTAATTGGGTTGGTGAATAAGTGAGCGTGTGGGCACTGAGCGGCGAGGGTGGGAGAGATGGTAGGAGTGGGCATGTACATATTAAACTTTGAGGAGGAAAATGAAGTGGAGCTTGTGTGAGGAAACTACAGCACTGCTCCTAGGGTGGGCGGGTGTTGGAGGAGGAGTGGGACGAGTAGCTGCTCCTGCTGTCTTCCACAGCTCATTACTCCTTCAACCACCCTTCGTGTTACAAATCAGCATCTCTATCATTCATGTGCTGGAACAGTTCCTGCGTGATCTCAAACCTAATCTGTGCCGTCACCGCAAACATCTAACCGTTAACTACAATGTCGTTTTGTCATAACATAATATTTACCATCAGGCCGTATTGAGGCAGTCAGTGGCTTCACGATGTAGTCGTTAATGTGTTCGCCTTACACACAAGCAATGCATGCTGGGCCCAAGCTTGGATATACGAGAGTTGGGTCAGGAAGGGTGCCCGGTGTTAAAAAGTGAGCCAAATCAAATATACAGATCCAGCCGCTGTGGTGACCACTTGGGAAATAAGAGAACAGCTGAAAATAAAGCAGCCAGCATTAGTATTATTATTAAAAAGCAAGCTGACATCCTTATGAGGAAAAATGGACCTTTTAAAGGAAGTGGTGCAGCACTGATTTGGGGAACTTGTAACCTGGGTTATTTTCTGTAGCCACACACTAAACACTTCATGTGCAGGCAAACAGTTGTTGCACATGCTAACAGACACACACAAATGTTCTGAAAAGATGACACGTTTTCACACATTCAATGAAGGAATGTTTTTGCTTCTAATAAACGGCACATGGAGCGGGCCTGATGAGGCAGCTGCTGCATAATCAAAGGGAAACTAACCCTGCAACCGTCCGTGACTTTGACATGAACACCAGGAACCGACTCATATATGGTGAGATATCATCCATCATCTTTTTTCCACGCCATCATTTTCTTTTAAATTACTGACCTGCAGTGTTTCTCACAGATCAGGAATTTAATTGTGGCGGTGTAATTTACAGACGATCCCTAAATGCCTCACACGCGGGCAGTCAGTGGTTGTAAACGTGGAAGAGAACGACCTTCAGCCAAAATACGAGGAATTTAAACAACACTGGAACCACTGCGTGTTTCCAGGAATTCCTCCTGAACACACGGACATGCAGAGAGTTCTAGATTTAGTACTGAGACATGTCACCAGAACCAGATCTACTACAATATACACACTGAATACGTGTCTGAATGCAGACTCTTGAAAGTTTGTTTCTCTCCCTCTCTCCTCTCTCAGTAACCAAGTCTTTGTGTCAGTTGGATCCCGTTAATACTTCATCCAAATATCTCTGGCCGTGTCCAGAGGCACCGTGTTTACTGATTAATTGGCATCCTGCATGAGCAGTTTGTGAACTCTCTGGGATGTAGTTTGATTCTGGGTCATAACTGGAAACAGTTGAATACAGCTGCTGTTTTTTTTCCTGTTAGAACCGCCTGATAATCTCATTTCTGGCCGAGGCAGATTTTTGTTGTGCTTATTTCAATCCCAATCACCACCTCCTGTTTTTTTTATACCAGAAATATGTTCTCATATATTATAATGCAACCAGGTAAAGATGCTCTGGGACCAGAATAATTTTCAAAATTTTAGACTTTCAGTTCTAATTTACAAACAAACAAACAAACAAAGTGATTTTCTGGCCTGTGGCCCATTTCCTCATTATTTGACGTCAACTTACAGAAATTTTAGATCTATAATTGATTCTGAGGGCTGAATTAGCATTTGGTACTCTCATTATGTAGACATGAGAGCTGCCAAAGCATTTAAAGGAGGCCAACATCAGCCTGAAACAACAAAGAGAGCTTTCAGAGCGGTACGAGAAACTTTAGAAACTTTTTTAAGTGAAGCATTTCTTAAAAGGAGGGCTGCAGTGGTGAGATCAGAAACACCAAAAGGCCTGGAAGACCACAGAAGATGATGACAGATCCTTCCTTGGTGAAGATGAACCCCTTCACAACAAGTTAAGCCAGTAACACACCCAGCGTAACGCTGTCCGAGGCTACAATCAGGAAACGCTCTGATGAACGTAAAACACAGAAGGTTTACCCCAGGATCGCGAACTCTGGAAACACTGAAGAACAGCAAACATTAAAAAGATTTCCCAGTTCTGGAGCTTTGGAATGATCAGAGGTCAATAATCTGATTGTGACCCTAAACGTGCAAACTGATCAAACATGGTGGAGGCAGTGTGGTAGCATGGCCACGTACTGTATGGCTGCCAACAGAACTGTGTCACTGGTGTTTTACTGATGATGTGACTGCTGACAGAAGTGGCAGGATGAATTTTGAAGTGTAAAGTCCAACATGCTGGAAAAAAAAAACTGATAGACGGCGCTTCACAGCACAGATGGATAATGACTTAAGACACACTCAGCATCGAGAGCTTGTTAAGGCACAGAAATGAACCACTCTTAAATGAAATGTGTTTGAATGAGTCAGTCACCTGGACTCAGCTGAGCGTGCCGTTTACTCAGTGGAGCCACAAAGACCCACAAACAAGCGCCAACCAAAGGCGGCCGCAGTAACGGCCTGACTGCAAAGAGTCAGCATCCAAGTATTAAACACAGTGTTTAGGTTTCTGTGGCTGCTTAGTCTATAAAGATCCAATAAAGGACTATATTAAAAAAAAATGAACACCATATTTTGCTGAACTCCTTGAATTAACGCAGAACGTTAGCGCTTCATGTTAAATCAGCTGTGGTGTGCAGAACTAAAACAGCCAAACTTGTTTCATTGTTTCAAAAACATTTGGACAGAAAGAACTGGTTGCATGCGTTTGATGTTATAGATGAATGCAGTTTATGAATGAGAGGTACTACGCCAGCTGCGTAGGCCGACAATGAGCTCATCTGGCAAAGAATGAAAGTGGACTATCGTGCTGAAGACAAAGGAAAGGGTATCACAGTCATCTGAAACTACAAACTAAAACACTGCTGTTTAAAATGTTTAAGTGAAATTAAAAAAAGCAAGCAAACTGAAAACTCAGTGTGTGGTTACAAGAGCTGCAACAATTCATCGAATAAATCCTCTGCAAATTCCTTGCTTTGATGCTTCGTTTAATCCACGACTCTGTAGCGGTCAGCTGTCGCCGTGTAGGCACAAGCGTTTCGCCCACTAAAAAAACCCCAAACACCTCCAACAGAAACGTATTTAGCATGTGAATAAAAATTATTACAAGAGTCTTTAATCAATCAGGCCCTACTCTTCTCCACAGAAAGACTGATAACAGATGATGCTGTCATGTTCAACATGGAGGCGGAGTCTGTCCACACAGTGAAAGCAGAGCAGTGGCCCCAAACCAGGAACCTTCTTGCTGTGTGGTAACAGTGCTAATCACTGCACCACCCTGAGCACACCTGATCACAAGCCTGATTCTGCAGTTTCATATATAAAGACTAAAAGAACAAAACAATATTTTCTCATTGTACAAGCTCACATATGCTTCATAGCTGCTTCAACTTCAAATTAAAATCAATATGCCGTTCTTTGGCACACAAAGAATATTATAATAAAAATGTTTTCTTCCATTGTCCTTGCTCTCAGTGCTATAAATTTTAATTGAACTTAAAAAATTCATGTTATTTCCTGTAATATTACAATTCTACATTTCTTAATTGTGAATTTTTCCTGTTTAGTGGAGCAACCCTGAGAGACTGTAGAGATGATGTCACATGGAGACAAATCCTGGAGCAGGTCCAACAGTGAATAATGGAACAGCTATGACAGGAGCACCTTTTCTGACTCACGGCTTCACGTCTGACATTCAAATGAACTAATCAGCAGATGTCACCAAATGATATCATCATGTAGTCAGAAACAGATCCAGAAATAATGTCAAAACACTTCAGGTGATTTAATGGGGTGTAAGAAGAACTGCATCAAAAAAAATGGTACAAAGTAGAAAGAAAACAAAAGTATGATGTTTAAAAAAAAAAGGACATATTTGTGAATATTGGAGTATAAAAAAAATGATATTATAGGAACCTGATCATAACTCAGGTGAACACACGGGAGGTTTTTAAAGAAACTTGTTAGACCACACTCTCCCACAACAAGATATCAGCACATACGCCAACTCATAAACATGAAAACTGGTGTAAATATATGCAAAAAGAAAGAATCTTCAATTCTGCATCTATGAAATGCGACTACAGCAGATACACGTTAATTACAAACTACGGCTGACTTTTACTGATGCCAAAAACAAAGCATCAAATCTAGAAAACTCAAAATTCATAGTGAGTCAAAGTTGATATTCAGCTCCCAGTTAATCCTCACCCATCACCCTGTGGGTAGGATTCAGTTACCCTCTTCCCACTGATGCCCCCTTTAACCCTCTGAGTCTATGTCATAGCTAGTAAACGTAACCACAACACAACCCTCACTGATGAGGACTTAGACCTATGAGGGTTAAACAGATGCACAGAGCAGATTCCAGATGACAGGATGATTTGGCCACAGAGATCCTGCATTTTAGATTCTGACACCATTTACTGACACAAAATTAGCTAATGGACCTCGGGACGGTCTGGACGCCTTCCTTTGGAGGTTTTCTGGGCACACCCAGCTGGGAGAACTCACCAGTGGGATTATACGTCTACCTTACGAAACAAAGGGACCATGCTCTCAAGGTTGCTCTCCAGAATAAAGTACAACATGACAGGTGTTTGTTACATTGAGAAATAAGGTTGAAAGGCCACCATTTTTATTGGTGTCATTAGCAAAGCAAAGTGAAAAGCAAAAGAAATCTGGTAGAATTAAAAGAAATTAACAAGGAACTCCAATGTAATGAACAAAATCACAGAACTAAATATACTGTAGAGGGAAATGTGATTCATGATCCACATATAGTGGCACCAACATTTAATAATTATTATTTTATTGTTCCTATTAAAGCTTTGACTTGAAAGTTTTAGGCTCAAATTATTCTTTTACTCCTCTAAATATTGATGATCCCATTCTGACTTTTAGAGAAGTAACAAATCCCAAAGTTCACAGGTTAGATTCTTCTCTCAGTTGTTTAAGAGCAAATGATGTATATGGGATGGATACAGTATTTATCAGAACTCATACTTTCTCTTATTCTAAACATCATTAATTAGTCCAATGTATGTATATGTATGTACTGTATAGTGCTTGGAAAACTGCAGTGATCACACACCTGTGTTTAAATCAAGTGATCACACGGTTGTCAGTGATTACAGAATCAGTATCCTCCCTATAGTACTGAAAACCGTTAACAATAATTTAGGAGTACCTCAAGGTTCAACTTTGGGTCCTTTGTTGTTTAGTCTGTATATTTATGATTTACCTAAACTTCGCCCACCTCCTGTAACTTGCCAGATACATAATCAGATCATCAGCATATGTCTGCATGCTTAAACTAAGAAGCAGGCTGCTGAAGAACTGTCAGCTACAATGATCAAGATATGCCATGATTCGCTTTCAGATGAGCTTTTGTCTCACGAGTTGGACACAGACAAGTTGCACCACAATGAAGACTATAAGCAGGCTTTGAAAACATTAGATTAAAAAAATGAATTCATATCATTGTAAAATTTTAACTATATATGCTTTTAATTGGGAAAACATGATTCAATTTGAAGATAATTCTACTTGTGTATAAAATTATTCATGGTATGGGCCTTCCTCTTCATTAAGGAAAATCCAATTACACCTATCTGGGCACTTTCCAGAGGGGACTGTAAAATACCCCTCAGGAAATGTCCTTTTGGGCAGTTTTTTCTTATGGACCAGCACATACTTGTGAAATTAACCTGTGACTTTCAAGGACCCCAGGGCTCAGGGGTCTTGGGACAGGCGGCCTCTTCGCCAGGCTAGTAACTCTGACTTGGTCATGCAAAAAAAGACAAGACAGTGATGATATAAGGGCAGATTAAAATGCTGTTCAGGGCAGCAGTAGCAGAATATGGAGTGATTTCAGCAAACAGTTAGGAAGAGGCCAAGCCATCAGCCTTTGCTATATCAGTATTTATGAAGGGGTTTTCTGAGGTAAACCTGCTGCTCCCTTCAAATCCACAGAGGTCCCTGGAAACTAGCATGCGAAGGCATACGCAGCGTTATGTAACCGTTTCCTCTGTGGTTCACTCTACATCAAGAGAGAAGAGGGGAAGATGAATGTGTCAACATTTTTACAAGTAATTTACATCCCGCTTATTAAAGCCAAGACTCCAGAATAAGAACACAGCAGCGTGTGTTCTTGTGAAAGTTTAATTTTCCCCGTTTCGCCTATAGAAGCTGGAAACGGAAGGCACAGCCACGTTTGCTCTGAATGAGCATAATGCAGCTGTGCTCTGTGGAAGTGTGTCAGGGGAACTCGTGCTGAATGAAAGGAATCCGAGAAGTGGTCATGTGAACCCTTGGTGCTGCATTTCCATTAAAATCACATCTGTGTTCCTGCTCGTGAAAGTGCACGCACCATTTAGAGCAAGCACATGAAAATAATGAACCCCTTTATGACAATACTAAGGCTGAGAAACAAGCACAAAGCACCCGACCTTTAATGTCAACATTGAAAACACACAGGCACTATCTGTACTACATGCAAGTGTCGCATAATTGCTCACGTGAAAAACAGAACCCCACTGACCAGGTTAGCATTTGCAGAGACTGACTCTTCCTTGATGAGCTGAATTAGATCTGCATGACTGTGATGGTACAGGCTGTTCCTGAATCATTTTTTCCTTCATAAAATAGATTACAGGCATGCTACTTAACCTGTGAAAGCTGCACATCATCAGAGGATGGATGCTTCCCCTGTTCCCATCTTATAACATTTGGAGATTAACTATAAAGTTCAGCTTAGATTTATTCTTAAACTGATGTGAAACATATGAACACTGATGCTTGTTCAGTGAACTCCAGTTTGGAATTACCAAATGTGGATACAATTACACTATATTGACAAAAGTATTCACTCGTCTGCCTTCACATGCATATGAACCTGAGTAACATCCCATTCTTAATCCATAGGGTTTAATATGATGTGGGCCCACCCTTTGCAGCTGTAACAGCTTCAACTCTTCTGAGAAGGCTTTCCACAGGTTTAGGAGTGTTTACGGGAATTTCTGACCATTCTTCTAGAAGTGAGGTCAGACACTGATGTTGGAGAGAAGGCCTGGCTCACAGTCTCCACTCTAGTTCATACCAAAGGTGTTCTATCAAACTGGCTCATCCACGTCTTTATGGAGCTGCTTCGTGCACTGGTGTGCAGTCATGTTGGAACAGGAAGGGGCCATCCCCAAACTGTTCCCACAAAGTTGGGAGCATCAAATTGTCCCAAATGTCTTGGTCTGCTGAAGCATTAAGTGTTCCTTTCACTGGAACTAAGGGGCCGAGCCCAACTCCTGAAAAACACCCCCACACCATAATGATGTCCCAGTCACTTCTCTAATCAAGTTGCACTAAGAATGATCTCACCTGCTTCAAAGCTGTTAGTCAGGGCGAGCAGCTCATCGCTGCCTCTTGGATCGCGAGTTTGTTTTGTTGATGCTTCGATCCCGTGTGCATTTAAGAGGGTTTACTGTAACTAATGAGGGTTAAAACATTCAGGTTTAGAGGTGCTACTTACAGGTGTTTCAATTCAGAGAAGTGGTGCAGGTAACTTAGAAGCGTAGGTCCTATTTTGATAAAGAC
Organism: Archocentrus centrarchus; assembly: GCF_007364275.1. Lineage (NCBI taxonomy): Eukaryota > Metazoa > Chordata > Actinopteri > Cichliformes > Cichlidae > Archocentrus > Archocentrus centrarchus. The sequence continues at coordinate 37,454,297 of NC_044346.1, read as the reverse complement.
AGGAAGCTGCAAGTAACTTGATTAAAGAGTTTCATTTAGCTGGATGTAATACATCGTCCTTACGATTAGTGTTCCTTAAGAATCAGGATACTGAAATTTCTCAACAACCTGTATAATAATGGCAGTTTTATGTCCATCTGGACCTAAGTGGGTGATCGACTAAAAGACACGTTAAGCTGACTTACGCTGCAGACCCCTAAGCATATCTTCTAATATGTTTTTTTTTTTTTAATTGATAAGCATCCTGAGCTTTTATTTAATCCCATGATTCTTTTCTCACTTCCCCTGTGTCCCTGCTGCCTCCCTCTTCATTTTCAGATGCACATATCTTCCATTCCTCTCCACCCACTGCAGCAGCGGGGAAGTCCCTTGAAGATGGTGCTCCATCAGTAATGATTTTCTGCACAGCTGAGCAATGAAAGGCACACATGCACTCAGTCTGCCTGGCTCTCCCTGACTCGCTCTCTCACTCTGTGTAAACCCCATCATCCATCCCTCAATGCATCTCATTAAAGTTTTAAAGCAAAGGTAAGCCGGCACATCAGCGAATCCTTCCATCCGCCTGCTCGAACCCTGCAAATCTCCACCGCATCTCTTTCCATTTTCTCCCCATTTCTTACTCTGGGGCTGCCTGAAATTAAGGAGAAACCAGCTGGGCATGCCTTTATTTAGAAAACAATAAGCAAACAGGCGAGACAGCACCTAACTGAAGATGAAGAGCGACGGCACTGAGGAAGGCAGGCAGCAGCACCTTTAAAGCAAGTCTGAGTTAAATCTGGAGAGGAGGCTGACGCAGAGGCAGTCCACAGCTGGCAGTGGGACAGCAACCGTGTACCATGTGTGGAATTACTCCATTGTCTGCAAGTTGTACAGTTGTGCCTCCTACAAAAAGCCACTCAACTTATAGAGCAACTATTGTTAAATATCAGCCAAGTGGCCATTAAGGAATAATGTAAAGCTGGCCATTGTAACCAGCTAACTTTACATGCAGAAATAAACCTGTTTACAGTCAATTTTGGTCTCTATAGCTAATTTTTTCCTAGCAGCAGGAAGTTTTCTTCTAAGCTTTATCTTAGTTAATTGAAGCGTCTGAACTGCACTTCTCAACCATGAGTTCAGACACAGTGAGGTGCAGGCCATCCAAGGAGTATGTCCTCCATTTTTCATGAGTGAAATTTTACTGCTTTATTGGTTTGTTGGTAATAATTCACAGGCACCTGTGTGTGTGCACTGCATTTATAAAGTTCATGGATGAAGCTCGCTAACCTCAGCGCTCCATTCTCTGACCACTTTTGGTCACTTTTGACTCCAGAAAATTAAGATGGAAAGCCATAAAGCTAAAGTGGAGCATTCAACTAGTCTATAAACCACTGAGTTATATAACAGTGGGTATGCCCATCTTTTAGTATAAAGTCTCTGAATCTTGGAGCCCATCAGGCAGCGTCTGATGACCAACAGCAGGTTTTGGCCTCCACGTTGTCTGTTCGCCTGAATGCAGCTAAAGTCTGCTTTAACTTGGGCTGTCCTAAATCCCGTTGCAAAGCCTCCCATCTGGGTGCTGAACAGCACAGAAGGAGAGAGAGAGAGACTCCTCCTCAAATTCTTGCATGAGAGCAAAATCTGTGATAGAAACAGAACAGAGGTTTCTGGCACACCTTCACCTACTTCCATGGAGAACCTCCAGCAACACTACAGGCTCAAACACACTGCTCAAGCAATACAACTATTCTTCGTACTGCAAACGTGTTGCTGCAGCTGCAACCTCAGGAGAGCTTGACCTTCAATGCCCAAACAATACAGTCCATAGATGTTGTGTTAATCACTGCTGTGAATGAGGGATGTCCGTCCAGTACACGTGTTTCCACACACTAAAAAACAAACTCCAAACATGACAGATGAATGACAAAACTGAAAACAGAATATCTGATGAACAAAACAGAAAGTGGACAAAAACAATCTAAAAGCTCGGAAACAGCATCAAAAGTCTTGACCTTTGACCTCTGCCAACATATTCATGTGCAGAATCTGTTTATAGAGATTAGACCAAGAATGTTATAAGAAAAGCAAAGCTGCAGTTTGTTTATGAACTTTTATCAGGAAGAATGCATCATTATGAGTTTACAGTAGGACCCATTTTAATAAAAGTTTTAAGAGGGAGAGCCGAACACCACAAACTGATGATGATTGTATTGTTTCATGCATCTTTTATAGCAATACATTTCAAATGAAAATATATTGGTGTTATTTTCTGGTGAATCTGTATTTTGTGATTTTTTTTCCCTGTTAAAATAAAAACTGAGTGAATTAATAACTTAAATTTTTTTTTCTTTTCAAGCTCTGATCTTCATGTAAGATTTATGTTAAATGAGCTTATCAAATTCCACTGTGCTAAGTAAGGAAATTTCATATATAGCGCATACATAATACATGACCAAATTTCCCCTGGTTCATTACCAACCAACAAGTTAGATTCATTAATACAAACCTCTGAAGGCTGACCCGAGTCTTTAACAGAAGAGATCAGCCCCAACTTTCCCCTGCAGGCCATAACATCCATTTTTGGAGGCAGAGGGCACTGAAGAATAGTTCTGTCAATATTATCCAGCAGCCTTTCAGCAACTTGTTCTCAAAAGGAGACGTTGGTAAGGGATATCAATATTAATGGCATAATACTGAGACCTCATTATGCTGAAGGTCGTGGCTAGATGTGGATTTAGAGAAAGATGAACGAAACTCTTCAGCATTTATGGCAGAGAAGAAACATTTATCTAGCTGTAGGACACCTCCTGGAGGCGGCCTGCCATTCTCACTTACACACTTGAAAAAAGTTTCAGAGTCTAAGCCGAAAATTTGTTAAATCATCCCCGTGACTTCTAGGATGTGCAAAATAGATTCAGCCATTAAAATGCAAAAAAGCGGTGCAAGTAAGAACTGATCCAAGGCACCAAAGGGAGTTTCAACTCTGCAGATAGAGACTGTATCTGCGATGGTGGTGCATCAAAGATGAGGCGCTCACCTGCGGCTTCCAATCATCATTTACCAACAAACCTCCTCAGTGAGTAACGACTGCGCTTTGAACTTTCTGCTTCTCCTTTCTCAGTCACCATCTTCCTCCAACAAACAATTTAAGCATGAATTACCGTGACGATGCAAAACTAACATGTGGAAAGAAAGGAGTTACACACAGTTTGCTACTGTGCAAAACACTCTCCGGTCACAAGATGAGCACATGCACACATTCAGCATCGATGCTGCCAAACACAGGAACAGCCACCATTAACTCTATTCTTCCTGTCGGTGTTCTCAGCACGTTTCTCTGTGTCTGTAATGTAGAAACAATTCACACAGCTGGTCAACAAACTACTGCGGTGGGCAGACGTGGGAAATAACCAAGTACGAATACTTCATTACTGTACTTACGTAGAATTTTCAGGTATCTGTACTTTCTGCTCCTTACATTTTCAAAACATGCTCGTTACTTTAGGTTTAACATATCTGAGGGGAGCTTTTAATTTCCCACCGCTGCACCTTCAAACATCAAACCGATTTGAGCCTAAATGGAGGAAACAGTAACACAAACCGGGACTTATCGCCTACGAAGAGATGAAGGAGGCAAAAACATAACGTACGGATGAGTAGTGCTGTACTCGTGGGTTAAAGTGGGCTGTCTACAAGTTATGGGCGCATCAGCATCGAGCTAGTGCTACAGAAGCTCGTAAACTCCACCCTCTTGTCCACATATGATCATTTCCATCTTCAAAACCAGCAGGTTGGTGAACAAAACACTAAAGTTGAGATCAAAATGCAGATTTCAAGACAAATGGAGATTTCACGGTGGCTGCATCCATCTTTGGTTAAGTGCAAAAGTGACTTTATTCAGGTGCCAAAGGTGCCGGAGCTCCTGATTTAAATGGCCTGACGTGATAGAACCTGATTCCACTGACACCTCTGTACATGTTTGAAAACCAGCCCTGTCAGAAATCACAGCTCCTGCAGACGATGTGAACTTGCAGGGCATGAATGCTTATCTACAGTATGTGTCCTGACAGGATATCAGAGCTGACGCAATCACCTTTGCTTGCGTGTGCAAGCCCCACACGCAAGCCCCCCCCCACACACACACACACACACAGATAACTGACTGACGCAACCTACGTGCGCCCATGGTTCAGTTGAAGCTCCATCAGTACAGACCTCTGAATGATGCATCATGGTGCATTTACATCAGGCCACCGTATAAGCCAAGTCTCCCAAATGAACTCATTTTGCCTGAATATTTTTCACCTCTTTTACTGAAGTGTTCTCTGCAGGGATCATCATTTCTGCATCACTGTGGATGTCGTCGATCTACATTTTTCATCATAGCTGAATTTTTCTCATCATGGCTGAAAACTAAGCAGAAACTCGGAGGAATGTTGGCTCTCTGCACAGGACACAACTTCATTTCCTCAGTGTCCAAGCTGTGACCTGCTAATAAGCATCTAAAACAAATGAAGCACTGACACACAGTTTCCTGCATGCTAAAAAAAAAAAAATGGATTAAAAGATTAGGCCAGTGATTTCCCAACCATGTGCCTGGACACAAGACAACATGAGCTGTGGGATTTTGAGACAACCAAATTATTATAATTATTGCAAAGTACAAATACGCTAAAAGTTTTAAAAGAATTGTTAATTTGCTGTGTCAGTAGTTTGTATGTGGTCCATTCCCAATGGTAGAACTCATGAGAGTGAGACACATCGATGATACTAACTGTAAAGTGGTTCATAGAGAGAAAGATGATGAGGCTGTGTGTGTGTGTATACATGTGTAACAAATAATTACAAATACAAATACACTGCGTACAAACTTCAGCCGGAGCCTCTCGCTCCAGCGCATCATCTGTCGGAGGAGGTTAAAGAGGCTCCTGAAAATCAAACATCTACTCTGAGAGAAATTTGGCCGACTTCACAACAGCCCTGGATCAGAACCAGAGGCAGTCAAACTATTTGCTGAATTGTGATAAAGTGTCTAATAAGGCGATTGAGGCATTTCTATGTACACCCTCCTAAAGTACTGGAACAGGCCAGTCCCTTTATTATTTTTGCTCTAGACTGGAAACATTTGGGTTTGACATAAAAAAAAAAAAAAAATGAGACAAAAGATCAAATCTCAGCTTTTATTTCCAGGTATTTACACCTGGTTCTGATACACAGTAGCAGCTTTTGTCTGAACCCACCCAAAAGTGTTAGAACATGTGACTGACAGGTGTGTTTTGTTACACTGATTATTCAAACAATAAATAGGGGTTCAGACAAAAGAAGCTCTCTTCTGAACTGTGTATCAGATCCAGGTGTAAATACCCAGAAATTAAAGCTGAGATGTTGATCTTTTGTCTCATATTGATTTTTTGATGTCAAACCCAAATGTTTCCAGTTTACAGCAAAAATAATAAAGGGACTGGCCCGTTCCAATACTTTTGCAGGGGAGTGCATACAGCAGATGTCACATCAGGTTCAGATACTGCAAAAGGGCCTTTTTCTGATGATACAATCAAAAGAAGAACTCATGACATCAGACATCAGATAACACACACGCTGTTTAGCGCCTTTTGGTGTCCTTGACCACAAAAAGTCAGAAAAGCACCGCACACAATGAGACCGGAGCGCTAAAGAGCATTTCTGAACAAAAAAAATCATGTGTTGATCATCAGGCGTTATTAAGTAGCAACTCTGCTAAGTTGAACTGTTTAAGGCTTCATGTTGCAAAAATATCAATACTTGGTGCTGGTGTATCTGTAATCCTGTCACAAGAGAAGTGATATGCTCTACCATAATAAAGATATTTTATTCATGCTAAGTGACAAACATCCCAGCTACGTCAATCTAGATCTTTATTGACACTTCAGTCTTTAAAACCATTAACAGGAAGAAAGAAAAACAGTATTTTGGAGAGGTAAAGAGGGTGGAAAGTGAGAGAGACATTACCATCGGAGGGCGATCTTGATGGGCGTCGTGAGACAGGATGTAAAGAGGTCAGCGGGGAGGTCAGGGTTCATGGGCAGCAGCTCACTGGCCTCACAGGCAGCCAGCTGGATGCAGTTCTTCATGGAGGGAGGCAGGGGCATTTGAGCAAGCGGGTGGCTGGGGTTGATGGCTGCCACCTGATTGGACACAAAAATGTGATTTTTTTTTTTTTTTTAACATTTATTTGACAACCAAACTCTAATTTTCAAACATTTCTGCAGGAGATATTTAAAGCGAGAGTAATCTCAGAAGTCCAAGTTTCAGTCCTCAAACAACAATTTATGTAACTCTTCACAGCTTGACCAGTTTTCTGGGGAGATGAATGATGGCGATTTACAGAGAAGGGGCGCTGGATGACATCCTGTCAGGCTGCAAAGCAATTGGGTTCAGACCAAATGCCACAGTTGTTGCACGGTGCAGTTACCGACAGACATGCGAACTGATGTGAGGTCACACTGGGTGGTTATAGGGAAACCCAGTATTTCAGCTTTGGTGGAGACATTTGTCAGATGATGCGTGGTGACAGCTTGTGACCTGCAATCCTCTGATGGCAGCCTGCAGGGAGGTTCAACTTCACGTTTATATAGAGACAAAACAAATATAATACTGTCACTTAGTTACAGCTATTGTTACTACTTTTAGAGGGAAGTAATGCTCCTATTGGCTGTTAGGGGGCAAATATTTACAGGTTGTGAAATACTACAAAAATACTCCAGTGAGTGTGTTTGTCTTGGCCCTGAACGCCTGATAATTATTTCACTTTGATAACGATATCTGATCCTTTCCATTTTTGCTTCTTTACGATGCAGATTTCATTTGAAACTGTTAAACTGGAAGCATCGATCTTAACTCTGTGATTTTAGAAACTTTTGCAAATTTTTTCACAACCGTTTTAAAAGAGAAAACTCCTAATTGTGCTCAGCTGCATCTTTTTGTTTTAATTACCACTGAAATGTCACTGCAGCCTGACCCGAGTCCACCTTCAGTAAAATGAAGTGGACATAACTTAAAAAGGCACACACCCATGCATTTATACACTAATACGCTGCATATCATGTCCAAAACAAAGCTGCAAAGTTCATCACTTATTCTCATTATTACAGAAAACACGGTGGCGCTAGCATCGTGTTACAGGCTCGGTTTATACTGGCAAAGGAACCGCATTCAAATTCAAGAGGACCTTGAGAAAAAAAAACTGCTCCAGACTTCAACAACTCTGAGTCGATGGTTTCAGCGTGAAAATGATCCAAAACCTTAAGCCCACAGAACATCTGTGGTAAGACATCAAGATGGCAGCAGAGCCGTCTTGAATAGAATGTGATAAACTGCCAAATTTCAGGTGTACGAAGCAAGTAGAGACTTATCCACGCAGCCTAAAACACACTGCTATGTGCAAAAAGTGTTCTGAGAACCTGAAGCTAAATTTAGCGCTGTAACGAAAGACAAAATGCCGGTATTACAGTGGCAGTGTCAGAGTTTGGCTGCAGAAGAAAGGCGAGATAACAGCAGACATGATGATAACCTTAAGCTGAAGACCAGATAAGACCTGAAATGAAAGAGCAGCAGTCAGAGTCCAAAAGAGGAGAGAACGACAGTATTAGAAATAAAAAAATAAATAAAAGAAACAGTTAAACTAAAAACAACAATGAAGTTGTGATTTTGTGCAAATGCCCAGCACCAACACGAGCACCCTGCACCACCTACACCAGCCTGTTCTAACTCATGTCATTGTTGAAGCTGCTGGTGCTCAGACAGGTCATCTTGCCACTCACGGGTAAACAAACTGATCCCTTCTTTCAGCTCTGAGGTCAGAAATGTGTTCATCATCTGTCACCAAAAAGTGCCGTATTTATCACCGGCTGCATCCTGCACATCACAGAGATGTATCTGAATCTTTGGAAGCTGCTGCACGGTGCTGACTGCATTACAAACTGAAACACTGTTTCAGAACACAAAAAAGAAATAAGAATCACTGAAGTCCATCTTCTGGCTTGTGTTATGGACAGCTTGGGATGAGTAATAAAAGAACCTCTTTTGGTTTTGTTTGCCGCACAAAAACAGGAGGAGAGTCTGACTACAAGACGACGTTGTTTTTAAAGTTTGCCACCTTGATCTACAAGGCGAGAAATTACAAATGATGCACCCGCTCAGACATTCTGAGATTCTAATGATACTGTGATAGGTTATTGATCCCAGTGGGAAGTTTCCCCCTGTTTTTGATGGTTAACAAAAAAAAAAACTAGAGCAGCAGCAGTGTAATATTTTCACGCTCTGGGCGGCTCAGTCAATATTTGCAAAAGTAAAAAAAAAAATGAAAGAGGCCTGTGTATGATGTAAAACTTTAATTATATCTGGAGCTCGACTATCTGTGTGCTGTTGTTCTGTTGATTTCTTTCCTGAGGTTTCGATACGTTTTCTGTCTTTTGCTCAGAACACTTTAATGAGCTGCAGTTCTTCGTGGAGGCTGCAATCCAAGACTTCCCTTTAACATCACTGACTGCTTTCATTCTGCAGCCCTGCCTAATTTTAGCAGGAAATTAGCCAGGGAGACGGCTATATTTTTATTATTATCATCATTGCCTCTGTTCTCCAAAGCACAAGGTACTATTACTAAAAAAAAACAAAAAAAAAAAAAAAAACTGCTTCATACAGCTTGTAAATAGTTCTTTTTATTATGCCAACTAAGTTTGCATTTGTTACAGAGTCAACAGCTCTGAGCCTAAAAATCTTCCATGATCAGTAAACTCAGTCACTGCTGCTGTCAGAAGCTGTGGAGATCGTGTCTTCTTTTTCTTTTATCGTTTCATCAGCAAAACTCAGCAAAAACAATTATAACCAGATGAAGTCCGATTAATTAGAATCAAATAAATAAAAGCACCGACTTTTTATTGGACAGCGTTTGACTGCAAAAACAGGCATTAAAGAGCATCAGAGTTACTTAATCCTAAAGTAACAAATAAATGATGGAATGGAAATCATGGAAAAAAATGTCAGGATCCTGTAGAATGATGTCAAGGACTGTTACGGCCCTGGCCAAAACGTCAGTTGTGTGTGTAACTGCCTGTGTATCTGTGTGTTCCGAGTGTCTGTTTCCCACAGGAGTTGGACGTTCTTGGTGGCCCCGCCTGCTTCGCTGGCGATTGGACGTCCTGAGGGTTTGGCACTCCATCTGGCGACTGGCGATTGGCTCTGGGTACCAGCTGATAGCCAGCTGACAGCTCAAAGTTGCAGCCGGCACCGTGAGGGCAGCCGAGCTGAGCATATTGTGTGTCAGACCTTGCCTCATCCACCCATTTGCAGTGCAAAGTGTTATGTTCTTTTTCCGTGTGTTTCAGGTGCGAAGCAGAAGGGGTGAGCTGCCATTTTCTTTTGATGATGTTTTCTCCTGTTTTGTGGTTAGGGACTAAGGGGTAGCTAATGTCATTTGTTTGGGTTTTTTGGGTAGGGTTTAGTTAGTTTCTTCCCCCCCCCCGGGTTAGCTGTTTTTGTTTGTTGTTTTGGCCTCGGCCCACCCCGGAGCCTATGTTTTCGCACATTCAATAAACTGTTACATCGTTATGTCTGACCCGCGTGTGGTGTGTGGTGCTTTTGGGGCTGAGGCAAGGGGGGGCCGCCTGTCCAACTTTTGGCGTTACGCTCTAGCCCCTAGACCGGTGCGTAACAAGGACCAACTAAAAAATGTGTCATAATTCAAATATTCAAAAGACAGACAGCAGTTCAACATCCTGATATTACTGACAGTCTGTAGCTTTGCAGCTTTGCAAGTGAGAAAATCTGAACGGCAACTGATGGAAAATATGCCAATTTTATCAAGTTTCAATTACATCTATAAAAACACTGAAGTGTTAAAAACCTGAAAGGAAGAATTTACAGGCCATTTAGAATCACCTGTTAGCCTAAACACACTAACTGCATGTCTCTGGGCTGCGGGAGGAAGCTGGAGTACCCAAACATGCAAACTCCACAGAGAGGCTCCGACCGGCTGCCTCGGCATTCATTTTCAACCTACTGAATTTCAAATTTTCTTTATATTCCAGCTTTAAAAAGATGCTGGTTTCAGTAGGTTTCTAGATATTCACTACACTTCACTAAACTACAACATGCAAACTTAACCCTTTTTGGTAGTCCTACGAAAACAGATGTAAATACATGGACAAGCTGTGTTTAGTTTTCCGTGTTGATTCGGACATTGTTGGAAAAAATCATGGTGGTGTGTATTGATAACGCCAATAAAATAAAATAAAACCCTGAGTTCTGTAAATCTGAACTTCAGACTGAACGGCTCCTCACTCGGTAAACGCAGACCTCTGAAATGGTGTCGAGGTACTTTTTTAGGTACATTCTGAAGTCGACCCTTCATTTTATTGCTACAATTAACCGCGTATTAGAATTTCAATGCATAAGAAAATTTAAAATGTCCAAAGATGTCATATATTATGCAGAAGGTGGTAGAGGTAATTTTTAAAGTGAATTAGTCTCTTTCCTCCTTGTTTCAGTGCTGGATCCAGTGAATATGTGTGTTTGTTATACAGAAAGCAGTGAGAGTGCAATCTTACCTTTAGGTTCTGGAGCATTTGTGTGGGATGCATAAATAAACTGTGATCATATACCACACAGCTGGTCTAACTGTAGATATAAATTACAAATTGTTCCTCTAAGACCTCTTGAAGAGCCGTAGACGCTCTGAACAGCTGTTTACTGCAGCAGAAAATGCTGCTTTAAGTGCTAAAACTCTCTGAGTGTTTGCAAACACTTTTGGGAGTACAGACATAAAGGCTGAGGGGGAAGAGCAGGTGTGAGTATCTTTAAACCGCCTGTCACAGAGTGATCGAACGCACTAAAAGCTTTGGCAATCAAGAGGAGCATGTAATCATATAGTTCACAAGCAACAGCTCACATAAGCACAGACATGCGTACAAAGGGTGCAGAAGTCCACGATAAAGTCTACCACATTATATATGGATTTTAAAAACATGCAAAGTGACAGCATGTGTTTGATTTTGCACAAGTTCTAGATTAGCAATTATATTAAAGCCAATCTGGAGCACCGAAACTGGTAATTCATTCATTCAAATTGTCAAATTTTCTTGAGTTGTATCCAAAGCACGATCAAACAATCCAAAGGAGCACTCCGTCTGAAGCTCAGAACATAAAGATTTAATAAGAAATCCCTGCGCTTGGTTCAGATTCATCCAAATCTGCTTCGGTAACAGAGCACAGCTTCTGAGGCCGATCTGTTTCCTGGACCTCCGCAGCTTATGAGCTGCAGCTCAGCGTCTGATGCAAGTCGGGGTAAAACCTCACAATACCTGAGGCGAGCGCGGAGGTGACGTACGTGTCTTTTTTTTGCACCTGGAGGGTGGAGATGCTTCAAATACAGGATGAGACAAGCAAACAAATAAAAGAAATGATCTGCAGGCAGATTTTATTCATAAAGCTGCAATGAGCTGATTTGAATGTTTATAACATAGTAAAGTGTAAAAAAAAAAAAAACTTGGGATGAGGCCGTGCAGTTTTATATAAAGCCTCTCCTCTGCTATATACACAGTCTGCCAGGTCTGTGCTGGTCCAATAAGTCATTAGCTGGCTCTGGAGTATGTGGAGTTTGTTTTTTAAAGCTCAGGTTTACTGTACTGCTCTATTAGGAGCTCTGCACACACATAAATAAATTATGATATTAAAATACAGAAGAGCAGTTGTACTTAATGGAGGGGGGGGGGATGATAACGTGTGCAGCTGTGCATTTGTTCCCTATCAAATGAATTCTTCACTCCTCTTTGAAATGTGAGTGGGAGCCCGCACGAATGGATCTGTGCCAATCTTCATCTCTAATGAGGAAAATGTCAACGCGCTCGCAGACACCGATATCACACACAGAGCGGCGCGTGCCTTCCTGAGGCCGCTCGTTGAGTCAACCCGACGACGACGACGCCGTCTCTTAAAAGAAATCTGGAGGAAGCGTGTGACGGCGGGCTGCACTAATCCTAACGTAAATACAATAACATTGCCAGCAGAGGCTGATTAATGCCAAGCAGCCACTGTAATTATCACATTAGCATATTGTAATCTCGCAAATTACCATGAAAATCACTATGACAGCTTTCTTTTCTCTCTCCTCCATCGGGGAGATCAGGGTACAATTTAATTGCTGAGAAATCTTTTTTTTTTTTAAAGGAAACAAAACAAAAACTGCGACACTGATTCATGAGACTAATCCCAGCCAGGACGGGGGGGGGCTTTCATACGTATCATGCTAACAGGAGAAGCGCAGAGTCACACATGGGGACTACTTCAGTCGAGAAACATTTTTACAGCCCTGCATTCATTATTCATTAAAATGATAGAAGGAGCGAGTGGAGTCTTAATGTGAGCATCCTGGAAACAGCAGTAACACAAACACCACACATGCTCTTACAGTCCAGCATGCCATAGCTGTGAGCGCTGCAGTGATTCTTTTACACACACACACGCACACACGCACACACACACACACCTCTTTCTGCCCCACGACTAATGCAGTGAGCATGTTCCCTGAGTGCACGCAGGAAGTGATGAGATATTTAAAAGGAACCAGGTGGCCCCATAATAGAGCACTCAGAGCCAACACACACACACACACACACACACACACACACACACACACACACACACACACACACACACACACAGGCCCACTGGCAGACCGAATGGACCACAGGAGGAGCTTGATATGGGACTGTGGAGGAGTGCTAAAACACTTCCTCCTCCTTTCACATTTTCACCCCATTTGTCTCCTTTACACTCCTTCATCTCCATCACAGCACTTCCAAATAATGCAGTCCCTGGTGAGTTCGGGCCTGCGGTTCTGTGTGAATCATAGAACCGAAGGCCGTGCTCATTAACAGGTGCCGTCGGATGATTCCATTTGGGCCGGCTCATGTGCAAGCGTGTGTTTGCGCGAGCACGTGGGTGAGGTGGGAGACGCCCTGCTCGGATGATCTGCTGTATCTCGAAGATATCACCTCTCGTTATCTTCCATTACATACTCCAATTATGCACTTCCTGTGTGAGGGCGAGATGGGCGAGCACCGAGGTGGAAAAGTGAAAAACACTTACAGATGTACATTTAACTTAAGGGTTTCCTCGGCTTATTTCCGGACTGAAAGGCTGCATTTGAACTCTGAATCTCCCAAACTTTTTGTGCAATGATGCAGCTAATGCCTTTGGAGTCGGCTGCGTGGCCTCCTGTGAAAAATATAAATAGTCTTTTTGCACAGCATCTCGAGCTTTCAGTGGTTCCAGTTAGGGATGAACAGATGAAACTCTAGAGATGTTTAAAATAATTTGGCTGTATGCTAATGCCAATATTTCTTTCATGCTTTTTTCAGAGAAACAACGAAAACCTTTCATCTCTTTATACAGTAACTCCATTTTTGAAAATTTTGTGAGTGCAAACTCGATCTGACTTTGCAAGAAAGGCTGAAGAGTCGCTTTTAAAGAGCCTTCTTTTGGGGACAAAAAAGTAAAGTAAAAGCTCATTTTACGAATATTTTATTTGGGTTATTTTGAGGAAAAACCTGAGAAACCGAGCTTAGCTGTTCCTGTTTCACAAACTAATTTAATTCAATTTGATTAATTAAAATAAAATTTTTAAAAAATTAATAAATGAGTTTTTTTTTTTTTAAGTCAAGGGCAAAATACTTAAAAATATTGTTAATGTGTTAAACTTGCAGCAGATATTAGAAAATGGGAAGAATGTTTAAATTTCAAGTTTTCTTATTTTCCAAAATAAAATGTTAAATATGAGACGGGTTACCTGCAGGGTTTCTGTAAGTGTGTTACACTTATCAGGCATGTGATTTATTTATTTTATTTTATTCCATATAAAAGTTAAAACCATAATTGGTCATTAAAGAATAGGAAACATTTTTGAATTCACGTCGCACCACTGTTAGGTTTGAAGTTTTGATCTGAACTGAGATGAAACAGCTTGTGATATTCAGCCAGATAAAAGTTGGGATTCGAGCCCTGGAGTCACCACAGCTGCCCCGCTGTGACCTCGGCAAACTTAAACAGAAAAGAGCAGCAGAAGCAAAGGATGGAGAGACACTTGTGACGAGCGCTGCGGCAACTCAGCAGTTTGGCTGCTACCTTCGCCTTTAACGGGTAACACAGCACGCACAGCAGCTCTTCTTTACTCTCGCTCTGCCTCCTGCTCTGTACTGTTCATCCTGTACCTCCCCCCTCTCCCCCTCTCCTTCTCGCTCTCCAGCTAATCTACAGTCTGGCTGAAACTTCTCCATGAATAATTGAGATGAATGACAGCACCACCTCATTACGAATTCACATAACACGCCATAGCCAGAGAGAGAAAGAGAGAGAAAAAAAATGTAATAAAAAGATGAAGCACTGAAAGGACTGGGGCTGGTAGTGGTGTGTATTTGTGTGTCTGTGTGTGTGTATGTATTTCGGGGTGGGGTGGGGTGGCTGCATCACAACACTGAGGACATCCTGGATTTTTATTAGAAAGGGTTGTAGCTGAGAACTACAAGTCGACTCTCAGTGACACCAATTAGATCTCCGTGTGTGTGTGTGTGTGTGTGTGTGTGTGTGTGTGTATGTGTGTGTGTGTGTCTCATCTAATTCTTCCAGTGTTTCTCCCCAATTACCTCTCTGCAACTAATCAATTAATGTGTGTTGCGTTGTGTACGTGTGCAGTCCTCACCTCCAGCTCCTGCTCTCTCTGCAGGGCGAACTGTTTGAAGGACTTGACGATGATTCCCGCATTGGAGCAGTCGTACACAAAAATGGACGGGCTCCCCATCCACGTCTGCAGGTCGTAGATGGACAGCGGGATGTACTGGGTGTAGTTCTGAGAAACACAGAGCGGGAGAATGAGGTGTGCATCATGTTATTGCTGATAACTCACTTTTATAGATTTCTGTTTAATTATTAAGCAGTCATCTGTTTGATGAAGACTGTGAGCAGAAGAGCGAGGAGAAGAGAAAACCAGAGTGAAGAGAGGAAAAATGAGGAGGATGGGAACGCCGAGAGATGTGAGGAATCTAAATCTAATACCCACGGTGCAATAAAGGTGCTCTCCCCTAAACTTATTGGAAAATTTGGTTCTTCGCACCTTCTGTGCTGCTGTGTCCACATCAAATCCCCCCTGATGTCGAGTTTCAGCAGCCAGCGACACGGCGGCTTCGTTTTATAGGATAAAGAATATGGAATAAAAATGTGAAAGAAAAGGAGAGAGAGGACACTGGGCCCGAGGGTGCACCGAGGACGTGGAGGAAACTGCTAAAGCTCGACAGCAGCGGTGCATCATTCTAAGTGGGTGCTTACTTATAGGACACGGCGATGAACAACTCAAGATTTTATATCTGACTGAAAGTCTCTTATATTCCCCAGCGTCAGCAAGTCCGTCCACATCAGTGCATCTCAATATCGGGGTCACAACACACGGGGGGGTGGGTGCTTTAATGTCTGGTTGTGAAGTTATTTTCAGAGAAACAAAAACCATTTGAGGTACTTGGTTTTTTGTTTTAAGCTGCATTTTAACCACAGGAGCCTCGGTCCAGTTTAAGCTGCTAGGTGAAGGCTTCAAGCAGTTTCTACTGTCACACAGCCTGACTGCCAGCACGGCTCAGTTTGTGGTACCATACGGACTAACAAGCCTAGCAACTAAGGTGTGCAGTACCAACCTACACCACTAGAGGCAAATCATGCTTTCTGTCTTTTTTCACACTTTTAAACGTACTAACATGACGGCGATGATGCCTTCAGAGCAAGAAGACCTTCATTTATGACTTTTGGCTGGACTACATCAAAGGAAACTTCAACTGTACCTTCCAGAGGCCTCTGAGCACGAACGCTCAGAGGAAACAACCTTAACTGTGGTGCGTGGCAGAGCACCACCTTGCACTGGAAAAGAACTTAAGAAAAATGGAGATTTTTGGACAGCCAGACACAATTATCCCTCACCATCTGGACCACTTGCCAAATTTTGCTCTGTGCACCTTCGTCTATTTTTTGCAAATGAAAATCTGGCTGAGAGATCAGCTCCACAATAGAAGAGATCCAGCAGCTGCTGCCAGAGCACAAGCATGAAATGACATGACGGGACGGGACGTCTGAAGGGTGATATTAAAAACAAGCAAAATTAAATCAGCTATGGTTTTTGATTTTTAGAGGCACATTCCTGAAACTTCCTGATTTCAGCTCATACATCTTACCACGTACAAAAATAAACTTTGTGAATGACGCTGAAGTGATACTGGGATTATGGGCTCTGCTGCTCGAGACTTGACAGCATTACTCCAATGAAAGCATTTTATTTTTCTTTGTTTTAGTGTACATGTAAACACAACCTGCAACAAATAATTGTTTCTTAGGAGTGACTGCAGTGAGCATCGAGCACCATCGAGGCTTGATAATGTGAGCACGTAGGTCTGATTATAAACCTTTGTGAAGGCCCAACACCCTCTCTGTGTGTGGGGTACCTTATTAAAGACCCAGATCTCTCCGTTGACGGTGGGCCGTGGCACTCCGTGGCCGTTGTAGTGGAAGAGGACTCGTTCCTCCTTAGCATTGCGTCTCAGTGATGTGCACAGTTTCTTCACTTCATCCACTGTGGGGTCCAGACTCTGCTTGTAACGAGCCTGAAAGAGGAAAGAAGAAAAGGTTTAGTCACATTGGGACCAAGGGCACTCTTCTGTGTTTTTTGGAGGGGGTACAGGGAGATTACCGCTGCTTTTGTTCCTTTCTTTGATTCAGCGGCGCTCACAGGCCCAGTTTGTTCCTGCAGTTTGTTCATAAGTTGTTTTATAATTCAAGCATCTTGATTTTGAACAATAAATAATCTTGTCTAAAAACAACATCTGGTTATATGTTGCTTCCCTCCATCCTAGCTTAGCTGGAATGTTAACACTACTATAGAACACACTACCGAGTTAAAAAACGTTGCTTTTGGTGAAGAACATAATGGTCTGTCCTGAACGTACATCTGACTGCATCATTGTTTTTTTCATGTCCCAGGACAAACCACTTCTCCACCTTCATCCCATAACAGGCGACAGAGCAGACCAACACGGCTGGCAGCTGATGTGCACTTTGGACTTGAAGCATCTTATTTTAAGGGGAATTTTAAAGAACTTTTATTTGTCTAGCTTTAAACTCTCTGTCCATGAATGTGGGAGGATAACATGTATCCCTGTGTGGAGCGCTTTCTAAATAACCTTCTGAGATCTGCAGCCTGATCAGGAAGGAGGAACTCTGCTTTATTCCATCAGTGTGAGCGACTGAGATTGGAAATGAATTTCTATGTGAAATACAAACAAACAAAGAAAACAAACAATCCAAATCAATCAGGATTCATTAATGATGATAATACAGCAGACTGAAGGACACCATTATACAAGCATCATTTCTTATATCTGAAAATAGAACAATTGACACTGACCAGATAAATTCATCATGTTAAATGAAGTAATACCTGCTGGCATTGGTGCGTTTTTAAATGAATGTAACACAGCAGCCTTGGGGGGGACAGAAAAATGTTTGTATATGAAACCACAGAGCAGAGGCTGTCCTAGTGCTTTTCTGTTGCTGTGTGTGCAAAACTTTCAGCAAAGCTCAAACTAATTATCTCTAATAATCTGACCTCCATGTAGCTAAGAAGCATAGAGGATGTTTTTTCATGCTCAAAATATCTGAAAATTCAAAGAAATTAAACAATATTGGACAAAAATCCTTTGCAAGTGAAAAGTCTTTTGAGGGAATCACTGTGGCGGCATTTAAAAAGAAGTCTGCAGAGCAGACAAGGACACAGACCATTAAGATCAACTTCCTTCCTCAACAAAGTAGATGATCTCGACTCCACACTTCAAACTCCACAGTCTGGAATTGTGCTTGGGATCATTGTCCTGTTGCACGGCCCAGTTTCAGCTGAGCTTCAGATGTCAGACGGCCTCCTGCGTTCTCCCCATGCCTGTGTGGGTTCTCTGCGGGTACTCCGGTTTCCTCCCACAGTCCAAAGACATGCAGTTAGTGGGGTTAGGTTAATTGGTGATTCTAAACTGCCCATAGGTGTGAATGTGAGTGTGAATGATTGTCTCTCTGTGTTAGCCCTGCAACAGACTGGGATAGGCTCCAGCCCCCTGCAATGCTGAAACGGACAAGCGGACGATTATGGATGGATGGATGGATTACTTTGGTATACAGAGGAGTTCATGGTTGAATCGATGGCTACAAGAAGCCCAGATCATCACCCCACTTCCACTGTGCTTAACAGCTGCCACGAGGTGTTTCTTTGCTTTCAGACTGTTCTGGAAGTCTTGTGGTTTGTTCAGAATTTGTAAACAGAAACCGTTCTTCCATGTTCGTTTTTGGGAGGCCGCTTTCACCTGGTAACCCTTCCATACGAGTGGTCACACTTATTGATGATCAATTTATCAAGTGTATTTGATTAGCAGCATCTGGCTGCTACTTACATTCTTAATTCCTATGGATATAGTCAAATTAATATAACAATGTTGTTTAAATGATGTAATATAAACATTAATCTTTTTGCTCTGGAAACAAGTTATTTCTCTTGATTATTTAAAAATGATAAATAACTGAATTAGTGGCAGAGTGGTGGCTATCAGGTGCCAAAAGCTGTACAGTAGATGGAGAATTGAAATCAACAAGTCAATTACCAGAAAAGCAAAATAGATGGATTACACCTATTTCAGGCAGCAGTGAGCCCATCTGGGACAGATTGTAATAGGTGCATCAGAATGCACGTGTTAATAGATTTTAACCAGGAAACGAAATGAACTTGAATGTTTTCGTACACTTGACAAAGACCATGTTCAAATTTGAAAATATCATCCTAAAAATAAGGATCTGAATCAGCTGAAAAATGACTAACCAGCTGGCAGTCCAGAGACAAGCATCCAAGAATCATACTGACTCAGACAAAGACATTTTTGCTTTGCAAGAAGCCAAACATCCAAGAGAACCTTTCACATTTTCAAACAATAAATTTAGCTACCAAAAAAAAAAAAAAAAAGGTAGGCATCAAACCACAAAGCTTATAGAAGTGCAAAACCACAGTGAATCACAGAAGTGTAATTTGTGAGCAAACAAGGCGGCTTTTACACCTCTGAGTGTGAACTTAGCTGTTGATAGCAGGAAGTGTATGAAATATGGCATATATAGTACAGGTTCTGGAAATCTGTTGTTTTTTGGAATAAAGCACAGCGGTCACAGTAAAAAACTGTAGTAGATATTACCCCCCCCCCCAAAAAAAAAACAAAAAAACCAAATAGAAGCAGGATAAGGAGTTTGAGATGGTGCTGCTGCAGCTTCACTGCTGTCAACTCGTTTTTTTCTGCTACCTGTTGCTTACTTTAGGCAGTATTTCACTGGGTTGTGTCATTCTGCAAGAGCAAACCAGCGTGAAGCTCACGCCTGTGAGCACGTCGGCGCAGTGTGGAAAAGCTGCTCAAGAAACTTTAAAGGATTAACAGTCGGAGACAGAGGACATGCATTGTTGATGCTCCTTCAGTTCTTTAAGTAAAGTGTGTGTGCGCACATGGAAAGGACACAGAGGTGTCAACCAGTTATGCAACAGTGAAGCACTCGTTTAGACCAGTCTGAATCATTATCACACTCACCAAAGCCCTTCTGTTACATAACCAACACGCCGTTTATCAAACAGCCAAATGGCTTTGAATCACAGAAGTCACATTTCAACTTCAACTTCGTGCTGAACTTCAGCTTTTCTGGGAAGGCTTTCTGTGAGGTTTAGGAGCGTTTATGGGAATTTTTGACCATTTTTTCAGCTGACAAAACAAAAAACATTAAAATAAAGATGTCACAGGGTTCAATTCATCCAGCGTACACGAATGTGACTGTACGACTCAACAGCTCAATGATTTAAGACTTGCATCCAATAAAATGACCTCTTAGAACAAAAATATCATTTTTTATTTATCTGATATTCAAAAATGAGATCTTTATGCAAAACAGACTCTTAAAGTAGTCTTTATGATAAAATTCTCTGTTTTGCAATATTTATATACATTATATTCACTCGTAATTCTGCCGGTTTTGTGTTTGGCTCCACAACGCTGATGTCAGTCACCTCCATTTTCTCATGTATACCGAGGTTACGCCTCAGCAAAGCATTATGGGTTTGATTCCAGCCTGGATTACCGGCTACATGTCAACCTCTCTCACTATCCACCCTGCACAGTCGCCATCTAATACATCTAAAAATAAAAATGCTACATTCGTGCACCGATCTCACGCTTTTAAAATTCAGTGAGCAACCATCAAATTTTATTTTGCCTTCAGCAGTAATCTGCTGTACCTGATACTTAACAGGAAATGGCCAAATCATTTACCCCAATCACAAGACACAACAGACACTGAGAAGTATTCACTCATCTGCCTTCACATATGAACTTGAGTCCCATTCTTAATCCATAGGCTTTAATATGATGTCGGCCCAGCCTTTGCAGCTATAACAGCTTCAACTTTTTGTTTATGGGAATTTCTGACCATTTTTCCAGACGTGCATTTGTGAGGTCAGACACTGATGTTGGATGAGAAGGCCCGGCTCACAGTCTCCACTCTAATTCATCCCAAAGGTGTTCTGTCGGGTTGGCACGTGATGTGCCACAATCACTGGCTGAGAAAAGATAATGTGGAGGCATGTAACAGATGCAAAAATTAATTTTGTTATCATAAATGCATCCCCGTTTCCCTGGTTCATTTCTGCTTTAAGTCACAGACCACTTTTCATGCATAGTAGCATTACAACAGCTCCCTACTCTCGTCTCTTGTACCACTTATGCCGCATCCTTGTTCCAGTAGCCCACATGTCCTGGTTCAGAGGACAGAGCAAGAAAAAGAAGAGATGATCGACGTAGCAATACCAAGAGATTGCAACATCAGGAAGAAGGAACACAAGAAATACAAAGGGCTGAGAGAAGAGCTAGAGAGGATGTGGACGGCGATAGTAACAGTGGTCTCCGTGGTAATCGGGGCAGTGACCCCCAAAACTCAGCAGTGGCTCCAGCAGATTCCAGGGACATCGTCCGAGATCCCTGTCCAGAAGAGCGCAGTCCTGGGAACAGCTAAGATGCTGCGCAGGACCCTCAAGCTCCCAGGCCTCTGGTAAAGGACCTGAGCTTGGAGGACAAACAAAGACCACCACCAGGGCGAGTGGGGAATTTTTATATATAAATATTTGTGAATTTAGGTATAAAACTACCAAATTGTTATTTTTAAAACTCAGTCTCCTGTGCTCTTCATGCACCAGCACTACTAGCTGATTTAGAATCACTGACTTACAGGTATCATGCAGACTTCATAACTCATGAGATTTATGATCCTTTGTGTTTAGATGCTGCAGCTGTGTCATTTTTAACCAAACGGCACTGGATGGTGTAATCCCAGTTGCGAACTGTGATTTGTACTCTTGATTTGCGGAATAAAATTACCACTTGCTCACTGTTTGTCACATCATACAGCGGCCAAACTGAACAGACCTTGATCAAAGATGCCAACATTTCAGCTTCCCGTATCTGGAAGAGTTTGCAGTGTGAGAGCAGAGCTGGCAGGCTGATTCAATTTGAGTATAATCAGATAAAAGCGTCTGAATGTCGAGAGGCGCAGCGCTCATCCCAGTGATATCAAGTGATATCTGAATGGCATAATGGTGTTAGTGAGGGAGCTGCAGTGATGGAGGTATAGCCTCTGCAATCAGAACGCATAGTGGAAAATGGGGGAGGTGTGATTTTAAAAGGAAAGGTCTGAATTAATTGAGGAAAAAGAGAAACGGAGAGGCGAGACGTTAGGTGGGGACAAGTGTTTGCACTTTCCTGCTTGCAGTTGTTTTTTTCAGATGATTCCCAATTGTATTTAGATGCTTCAGCAAAGCTGCTGATTTACATTCATGACAGTTGAACATTTTAAATTCAAGTGGCAGACAGAGATTAAGACAAATTCATATGTATGAGGAAGACACCTAGGAGAGTCCATTTAAATGTACCAATTACTGTTTTCCTAGGGAGGGAGACATGAGTGTCTGACTCACTAACAGCCTTGACCTGAAGGGGGAGCTCCAGCTTCCTGTGAAGAGAGACTGTCTCCAGAGGTTGAGACAAACTGCAGCTGTTTGCCTGTTGCTTCTCTACCTTCCACCATCACCAGATCCATCAAGGCCACAGGAAACAAACTCTTCGCAAAGGTGTGCTCTGTGTCAGCCCTGACACCATTCATCATCATGTCACTCCTTTAGAACAGGCAACCTTTTCAAAGTACCGCAAGCATTCAGGATGCAATCAAATACAGAAGGCTTAGCTGCAAGAGTCAGTATAGGAGGCTGCAGACACACATCAGGATACAATGCAGACAGCAAAATAGGCATGACTGCAGAGTAAAGGTAAAAGACGTCCGAGCACTGTGTCATTATTAACACTGAAGCACCACAAAATGTGTAGATAATATAATAAATAAGACGTCTCATCTTTTCATGCCAATAAATAAATAAAAAGTAAAGGCCGTGTTACGCTGGGTGAGGGTGACAGCAGGAGCCACTTGTTGTCAGGCAGAGGAAATGAGCAAAGGCGACCTCTGTCCTCTCAGCCACTAATCAACATGTGCGCACTAACAGCCGCGTGTTCAGATGTGAAATACGCCAAAGAAACAGAGACTGAAAAGGAAACAAAAAAAGGAAAGAGAGGAAAGATGAAAGAAAACGTCTGAAGGTGTCGTATCCTCTCGATGCTTTTAGCTACATAAATCACTGCTGCCAGGCTTTTTCTGAGGTTCTTCTACCTTCATTGGATTTTTTTTTTTTTTTTTGCTGGTTGGCAAAATCTCAGGAGAGCTGATACTTAATATACTTCCATCTATTCTCATTTATTAACAAAGAGCGATCTGCATTTATTGTTTTTACCAGTTGAAATGAGAAATGCCTTTGTAGATAAATCAAGCAGACATCTATAATCCCAGCAGATCAGCTGATGGCTCAGCCGATGCTCTTCCTGTGACCACACCTTTCATATCACAACTCAATCAGTTTGAATAAATCCGTTTCATAGTTGTGTCTCCAATATTTGGTGGATGTAGATTAATAAGGGATAAAAATCTTAACCCATCTCTTTAAATATCTCCAATACATATTTAATCAACATTTCATAACTGTGGCTCATTTTCACATCAAGGTTGTAAACATTAATTAGGCCATCACTCGATATAACCGCATCTCTGCCTCAGCCAAAACAATGCAGTTTGAGTGTTTCCCTTTTAGTTATTTATAAACTTGGCTCCTTGCAAATGTTAAAAATTTAAACTAATTAGATTCAAAGCTGAATTTAAAATAATTTGGAATAATAATGTCATATCTAATGCCATTGGGTCAGATTGGCACTATACTTGTGTTAATTCATACCTAGTATTAGACAGACATACACAAAAAGACACCAGTCCATTCACAGTACGTACACACACACACACACACACACACACACACACCTGGTGAAGTCCAATGGACTGGTAGGCAACTCGATCCCTGCAGACTTTCAGTTACTGATCCGTCAGCTTTGGAGCAACTTTACACACCAGGTGAAAATACTACAGAGAATTTATTCTTGTGACTGACAGTAAAACGTGCTGAGCTTCAGAGCGACTGAAGGACATTCATTTTGTCCTGCGGTCATGAGGAGAGCAGGTAGAAACCAGGACTCTAACTACTCCTATAACTAAACAAACGTGCCACATTTTTCTGGCGAATATTTCTCCCTTCATGTTGCAGATTACAGTCTTTTTTCCTCTTTGACTCAGATTCTTGTGAAAGTGGCATTTGTGGTTGTCTGCAGCCACCTTTGTGTTTGGATCTCTGAGGATCAGCTCCTCATTGCTCATGCAGTGCCTGCTGTGCTCTCCCAAGGAGAGTGGGCTTGCTGCCACCTGGGGCTCGTGTCGCCTGCACCTGCAGACATCCCACGGTGGAAGCTGAATGGACTGATGGTTGCTTCTTACAAGGAGACATTCACAACACACATGTACAGACACAGAACCTGGACACCGACTTTGGACGCACACAGAAACCCACAAACTAGGGCTTTAAAACGTTGGCACGATATTTCAAGGAAAATTGTGATAATGACATTTATGATGAGATAGAAAAAAAATACTGAAGAATGAATCAGGCTCTCAATCCAAAACCTGAAGCAGCAGCAGAAACAACATGCAACTCCTGATAATGCTGATGTTTCACAGCCTCAACCACCAGTCACGATAATAAAAATATACAGAATAAAGGGTTTGATAAACACGTCTGGAGATATGCTTTAAAAAGGTATGAAAAGGGAAACCTGCTGTTCTGCTGAGCCCTACAGTCCTTATCTGAAGCCAGTCAGGAGCTAAAATTGGGGCAGGCAAAAAGAAGATTCTCCTACAGGCATTAATAAAGTCAGCTAATTCAAATTTGGCTGAGAAAAGTACAGTCTGGTTTAACAAATCGCAGTGAGCGCTCACAGCCGAGCAGGCCTCTGTGGCGATAGTCATTTCCCCAGCGACAGCAGTCCTGGTGGGGCCAATGTGTCCGGGCTGAGTCAGTTCGCAGCAGGTCGGATGGAGCAGAGGGAGAGATGACACATCATCTTTCCATCCTGCCAGCACACACCTCCTGTCAAGACCAAATTACCTCCACGACTGCTCCTCAGATATATTTCTACATGTCTATTCCTCAGACACGTGGACCATAGGACTTTTAAACGTCTACAGGAAAAAAAACCCACCACCACATAAATGCTTTTAAGAAGTGAATTAATCACCAGAAAGTTGTCGAGAAGGGAGCAAACTAACTACTTTCCAAGTAGAAAATAAGTGATAGTACAGCAACACCATCACTCGATATCGTCTGATGCTGGAAGAGAGCAGCCGGAGTCAGAACACTGCTGCTGCAGCTGACTAAGTGACATGGGTTATGTAACTGGCAGAAGGTCCAACAGCACCAAGTGCCGGTGCTGAAGAAGGCGATATAATAACAAAATACATTTCACACACAAAACAGTTCAAATACAAGTTAAACTGTTTCATATGAGTTATTAAAAATAAGGCGTCCTCTCGTCTCACCATAACAGACCTTTTTATTGCTTAGCAAGCTCTCACACTGATGTTCTGCTCTTTGATGATATGTAAAATCGAATCCTCATTTAAAAAATTTTTGTTTTTTGCTTGTTTGTCCTTGTCTCACTCTTTTTTCCTTCTCCCTGCCCCTTCCTGGAGGTCTCTTCCTGTTCAAAGGAAATTCTTCCTTCCTGCCGTCGCCAAGTGATGGTCAGTAATCATGTGTGATTGTTGGGGTTCTCTCTCTCTAATATCACAGTCTTTACTCTGCAATATGAAGCTTCTTGAGGACATGTTATGAATTGGTGCTTTGTGACTAAAACTGGCATGAACTGAATTTTTCTTCTGTGTGAATCTTAACATGTATACACCAAGTTAAA
Source organism: Archocentrus centrarchus (assembly GCF_007364275.1). NCBI lineage: Eukaryota > Metazoa > Chordata > Actinopteri > Cichliformes > Cichlidae > Archocentrus > Archocentrus centrarchus. Next base: position 37,428,798 of record NC_044346.1, on the reverse strand, counting down.
GTCCAGTGAGGAACCTTTTGTCATGCCGTGCCTCCTATTTCTCTGTGGGACTTCTTCCTTTGTTGCATGTGCTTATTTGTATGCATAACAGAAGCATTAATTAAGACAGTCAGACACAAGAAAAGAAAAAAGAAAAGAACATTCAGCTTTCATTTTGGAGTCATTACAGATACCAAAATTGCAAAACTAAAAATCAATGGACATGAAGATGTGCTTATATTAAGCATACATGCCTGACTGACTATCAGACTCAGGGAGCTTTAATAGGCTCCATTAGATCAGAACCTGTGTGGATATCCATGTTTATGTGTATACATGTGTTGTGCACGTGTATAACAGTGAAGGGGCAGAGAGACCTCAAAGCGCCAGTCCAATTAAAAGTTGAGTTCTGAGCAGCTCTCAGATGTCTCTGTTTTTTTGGGCAACATTTGTAATTAAGTCGTTTTACCTTAAGGAGGGAAGAAGGCGCTCAGCACTGGAATGCAAAAAAAATAAAAAATAAAAAAGCTCCGAGCGAATTTTCTCCCTTTTGTTTTTTTTTTACTGGGCACAGAAAAACAGATTGATAAAAGGAAAACAGAACAGCCTGCAGGTTTCCATCTAAATGTAGAGAAATATTGAAAAAATAAATTAAAATCCAGAAAAGTAGGTAAAATAAAATGCAAAAATGTGTGCATGTTTTCCATTTACTGCTATTTCACAAGTTTAAGAGCAGAGCACATCAACAGGTCATTTTGCAGTGGGTCGCAGAAAAATCGGGTGCAAAGAGAGGATGTATTTAAAAAAACCACCTGTACCCCACGTGTACTGGTGATGCCGTGGAAACCATGACTAAAATATGACAATTGTGTGTCATTTGATATTTAGATATTTTTGCATGTTTCTCATTCTTGTTTCCACTTGTGATTTTTGATGTGCACATAGAAAGAGAAGCACTGAGAAACACTTTAACACAGTTAAGGTTGGTGCAGAGCTCCTGTCTGAAACAGAGGAATGTTCTTCAGCCACCTGATCTTACCTGAGAAGTCAAATAAGAGGTTTTGATTCTGTATGATTTCTCCATATGAACCTATTACAAAGCTGCCACCAGATCTGCAGTTTGTGTTGGACCGCAGAACAGCGGCTAGCCGGCACTGCTGCTTTCAAACAGGTAAAACAGGTGAATCCTCTCCAAAAACATCAGTAAATACAGTGTTGGAGTGTTGTTTTTGTGCGAGGACCCCCTGCTGGTTTGGACTTTCTTCTCAAAGAAATGTCTGTCTTTGCCTTGCTCTGGGAGTTTTCATCTTTTTTCTCAGCTTTTTCTAAGTGAAGGCTTCTCAAGTGAAAAAAGTGTGTATTCATTTCCTATTTGACTGCATTTTAAAGTCAGCTATAAATCAAGGTTCTTATTTTAATGTCGGTTAACCACTTAACTGGCGGCTAAAAAAAACAAAAAACGCCTGAAAAAGCATACCCAAATTAAATCAGCTGCTGTTCCTGAACTCTTTGGAGTACACACAAAAGTTTAGTGTCTTTGCGAAGCAGACAACCTATATTTTTCATTTATGTAGTCAAAAGCACTGTAACTGTAATGAGTTTGTAGCTATTAAGTTTGGAACACAGAAAAAGTAGACAATTTTTGCCTCGCCTAGATTTTTCCTGATTGTTATCATATAACTACACACTGAATATAGAAGGTAACGACTGGAAAATACATTGGAGCTGTAGAATGAAGTCTTTTTGTCGTGCATTTCGAATTTCATCAAGATAGCACAAAAGCCTATTGTTTTGTAAAGGTTTTTGTGCATTGATGCCCTGGCGTGCTCTCTCATGTGCCATTTGGATAGTCCAAGTGCCGCATCTAAGCCCCCTTTGACATGCAAATTTTAAAGGGCTGTAACTCCTCAATGCTTCAACATACAGTCATCAATGAGGGCTCTAATCAAAGATACTGTCCTGAGGAATCCTGTACTACACACAAAATTACTGAATAAATCATAAATAAAGCCATATTAATCCAATAAAATATGAATGACACTATTGTACATTGTAAAAAAAAAAATAGTCACAAAACAAATCACCATTTCTGTAAATGCTATTTTATTTTTCAGAGTAATGTAAAAAAAAAAACACAGCCCAGCAAACTGCAACTATTTACAATTATTCTGCTCTACCCCCACCCCCCCTCACATGGAATTTTCAATGTGCCACTGGTTATAGCAGTCTCTGTTTGGGACAAAGCACAATGGCTTGTCACATGTGGTGCACTGGCCCTTCTGGCCTGTGCTGTAACAGGCATTAGATCCTCTTCATCAGATGAAGAAGCCTCTTCCACCATCTTCTCTTTGGCTGGCTGCAACTCATGATCAGAGGTTCCCCTAATTTGTAAAAGAAGGAAAATGTCAGGCCTTCATGCACCAAAAACCCAGTCATTTTTCAGTGATTCCCTTACACACACAAATAAATACATTGTATCTCAAAAAAAGTTACAGTAAATGCAGACAGTGCATACACACATAAAATAAAAACCACACAATCCTCCCAGTAGTCCTTGTCTGATACAAAATGTACAACCTCCTCCCATACAATAACCCCCACCCCCAACTTGTAAAACTTTAGACACTTACTGGTCATCTCCATCGGAAAACAAATCTTCTTCTGATGTTGGATCATCAGTTGAACCCAAAAAGTCTGATGCTGAAATGTCGCTCTCTCTCCGTGTGAGCAATTCCACAACCTCCTGAGCGCTGAACTTGGTCTTGCCGGCGGCCCGCTGTGCCATTTCGCAAAACTCCAAAACAACGATGCGATCACGACGAATCTCAAATGAAGCTCTGAGACGTTGTCCACCTCACCTTGCCCTTTTATCGGGTGATGCTGACGTAATAGAGAAGCCCACGAAACCCCCAATCGATACTTACAGTACACCTTTCCCTACCCCCAAACACCTGGCACATTTCAATACGTAAATCACACCACTATACAGCGCCCACGCAAACACACAATATAAGTGGCGCCACAGCGGCGCACGGTTATATTTTCTGTGTAATGGTGCATGCCAAGCTCAGCATTACATACATATTTACATCAGAACGGCATATAATACGAGGACGAGCTGAGAATAAAAACTTACCTTCTGCCTTCTGAGTAACAGGTGTTCATTTGCAGCGATAAAACTGGTCAAATCAGCGACGACATTCTCTAATACAAAATAATCCACTCTCGTGAGTCATTTAGTCACTTCGTTGAATAAATGTAGTCTGTTTTTGATGCATTCTGACAATCCATTGCCGAGAGAAAACATTGTAAATACTGTTTATGCACGTCAGCGCATAGACTCCTACTTCCTGTTTGGTTTACGCATGGAGGACGCAGCAAATACGCACTGAATACGCAGGGAGTTTATGCCTTCATGTGAAAACACACCCCATAGTGCCATATACCCACGTGTCGGGAATTTTATTGGCTATCCATCTGTGGTTTTAGATTTCAGGTTAGAGTTGACCAATAAGAACGATTGGAGAACATTTGGGGGCATGTCCTTAAATGTCACATGACGCTCTCTGGATATTATTGGCTCTGGAAAATCCATTTCATAACATGATTGGCTAAATGAGGTGTCAATCGAATTCTGAGGGTCTAGTCTGTCATATAAAAGCATCGTGAGGGCGAACGGCAGCGTTACTGTGACGCTATGAGGCTTCAAAGTCGGAAATCGCTACAGAGGGCCCGGGGGCGGGCCCTTGCCAGTTAACAGGTTAAATGATCTTGGCTTTGAGAGTGCAAAGCATGGTTTTGGTGTTGGTGTTCTGACACACAATCAGCGGCAATATCCTGCATGAGTCGAGTTTTAGAGACCTACAGAGTCAGTGTTATAAGGTCGGAGGGAGAGTGATGCTTCCTTCTCACCACTGCCAGAAGTCATTGTGTGAATAAATGAGACACGCCGGTGGTTTTGATAAAATCAGACTGACTGATGCCCTGGGAACAGGAACGGGCTCTTAGGACTAGGCTTAAATGTGGTTTGTACATAATAATTCTTTTAAATAAAAACTCAGTCATAAACTGAATAAAATTAAAGGGTAATGAGCAAAACAAAAAAGTCGGGTAAACTGTGTTCTTACGTTGGTCCACATTCACTTGGGGTTTGATTTCATTATAACAATATTTTCTGTCCTTCAGGAAGAAGATGATCTTATAAATCAGATGACATATAACTCTAATACAGCTGGTGCAATGCGCCACATGGTAGATATTCTATGTGACTTTGAGTTACCGTGAGATCCACTGAAAGCATCAGTAAGTCAAAGTAACCTGTGGTCTGACAGATGGATTTCAGTAGCTATTCTTGTCCCGAGCAGCCGCCTGCCTATTACAGCACTCTCCTCCGCTCTAATCAACTGCTGCCCTCATTTCCAGCCACCTGCAGGGAGAGTGGAACCAGTTGGTGATTGAGGAGGGACTGAAGATTGAAGCGGGCAATAGTGCCACAAACCATTAGCCAGGAGACAGAGCTTAGGGAACACCACTGACTTCGACTCTGTGTGATGTCGTAACCATGTGTACACACACACACACACACACACACACACACACACACACACACACACACACACACACACACAGTCAGAGGATCTATTTAAAGTCAAACTTAAGTTTTATTCAAACCTTTTCATCATCACCTGGAGTCCTGATTTCAAAGGCCGTCTGTAACTGATGTGTGTAACAAAGTTGTATCTTCTTCACTGAAATTAATTACCTGCAGATACGGAGTCATTAAAAAGTCTGAATAGAGAAAATGTCAAAGCAAAATGCTATAATAATATGTGTTAGTCATTTGCGATGCTCGGAAATAATTAATTCTTATGATGCCGGTTGTTTCGTCACAAACACATATAACCAGAAATTACAGCAGTGTGTAGAGTCGAGTGTTATTAGTATTGATCGGGAAGCTAAACAAACCCTCAAAGACATATTACCGTCATCTGTGCTGTGGTACATGAACAATCCGGTTTAATGCCTCTTTAGTGACCAAGGTAAACTAATAATCTGCCAACAACAGGCCAATACTAATTAAAGTCCTATACATACACATATGTATCCCCTAACCAGGACTTCCTAGTGTGGATAATAGAAAGTCAAATGTCTAGAGTCTGGTCAAATATATGCTATATATAATAACCATTATAAGAAAATCATCATAAACCTTAAAATAGTTTTTTATTTATTCTTCAAAGTTTGCTTACTTTCTGGGAAGTATTCAATATTTAAGAAAGCTGTTGTGAAAACTTCTGTCTCTAGAGGAATCTGTGTAACGTTTGATAAAACTTCAAGCTAGAAAGGTTTGAGCTGACCAGACCTCTGTGCAGTCCTCATCTCTGCTGGAGTACCATGGCACAGCCAAATATCTGACCCAACATCTAAGCAGCCCTGCTTGATGTTGCATTATGGGTGATTAAAGGCTACACTCACATGAGGCAACCCCCAAACTGTACTTTGTTTGACAAGTGTGGGCACTGAGTAAGAGGTACGAGCTCTGAGTGTACCCGGCCCGGCCGAAGAGGTGGGCACATCTGGCGTCATTAGTTATTATACACACACACACACACACACACACACACACACACAGAAAAAACTGTATAAAAAATATTGGATAATTTTATAATGTTTAAATCATCAGAAAAGTGATTACATCCCAAGTTTTAGAGAGAAATGAGAGGTCAGATATTCTTTATTAATCTGTGGTACCTCCTACTAGGGCTGGGCGATATATTGAGTTTTTAAGAAATAGATATATTTTCATACAAGATACAATATATATATCATACATCGCCATCCAGCTAAAAAATATCGAGATATCATTTTTGGTCCATATTGTCCAGCCCTACCACCTCCTGTTTCTGAGTTATGAGTTTCACACTGTTGATAACAAACAGGGTTTAAAGACAAGCGTCTCGACTCTTTCTACCTCTGAAATGTCACAATTTTCTGTTTTGCTGTGGATTTTCGTTTTTGGATTTTACCCATATGTGGACCTAAAATATATTTTCTGAAATTCTGTCACTTTTTTCCTTTTGCTTTGGGATTTTTATTATTGTGTTTCCAGCTTTAAGGTCGCCATATTTATGTCCTAATTTGGTCCAGTTCACAACCACACACAGTTTCCTTTATGGCACAAAGCTACAGAAGAATACATTGTTTCAATTTAGTTTAATAAGTAACCAATTCATTATTTTTTGTATTGATGCTTTTTCAAGATGACTACAGATTTCATGCTTGTTTGTTTCATTGACTTAATCAGTGAGAGAAGTGCAGAGTGATCAGAGACCACATAAGAAACAATAATGTAATGTCCATTAATCTGGCCAGTTTATTTTATTTATCATGCACCAAACATTTGGTAGTTCTAGTTTTTCAAATATGGGGATCTCATTGATTTTGTGTGTTCCTATTGTTTCTAATTAAAAGCTACTGTTGGTTTACCAAGTATCAATCTGATACTAGTGTTAGAATAATAAGCTGTACTTCTCACTGTGAGCAAGAGACTGCGGATCAACATCAGGTTTGACTTTAACTCTGCTTTTGTAACAAATAAATACATCAAACAGGAGAGAGAGCAAAAGAAGAAGAGAAGGGCAATGAGGAAGATGACAAAAACACACAAATGTAACCACCTTTCAATTTATAAATAGATCACCGGACACTGCAAACACAAACCTGTACGTTATCTGAAACAAGTCCTCCACAGGTCAGCGTTCCTGTGACTGACCCATACATACATTCATTTATTCATGTGTGTACAGACACCACACACATATGAACATGTAACCAAACGCCATCCCTTTCCCCATTCCTGTATTGATCACATTATTACTAACTTGGCAGGAGCGCCGAGGAGTTTCACAGGACGTATTTATATCTTGATCAATGGATCAATACGCAGACCACAGCTGGACTAAACATACTGTCCCCACTATGGTAATTACACGCGTGTGTGTGTGTGTGTGTGTGTGTGTGTGTGTGTGTGTGTGTGTGTGTGTGTGTGTGTGCATGTTCATGTGTGGCCTCATTAGCGTTCTCACTCAAAATGTCAGCGGCTCAGTGTGCAGCATGACCTAAGGAAAAAACACGGACATTAGCCAATAAATTGTGTCCCTGGTGTACCGATCTGCCTGCATTCAAGTTCAGCTACATTATTATTCTGCAGTATTACACAATAAGCCATTTCATGCATCCTGACCCAATAATGAAAATAAGCTATACTGTAAGTTATACCATCAACTAAAATGGTCTGAAATATAAAAATAATGTGCGTTATCTTTGTTTTTACTACATCTGTGTTAGCTTCAACAATTACACAACAAAAAGTGTGCGTTTAGTTAGATCCGGTCAGTGGCTGCAGCGCATGCTGTTAGAAGAGACCGCACCGTAAAACAATGACTTGTAATCACTTCTGTTATTGTGAAGAAGAGCAGGATCAAAGTACATTTTACAATAATGAGTTTGAAAAAGCTACTCACAATTTTAAGGTGGCTACATGTTGTATAATGCAGTATCAGTATAATCAGTATAGACATAATTCATATCACAGGTGTCTTCACCTCTCTGTAATATTTAATGCAGTTATAGGTTTGCATCAGGTTAAATTATACTGTGAAGCATTTCTGATGCTCCAATAATCTGAGCAGCTGACAGACGGCATTTCATTACAGAGCTACTGTATTAGCCCAAATTAAGTAGCTCAGCTGTACCTAATAAAATGGTAATCACAGTGTACTGCAATACAGTTGTGTTCCTTAATATGCCATATGGTCGAAGTGGCTTATTACAGATATAAGTGTCGTATTCCAGTGAATAAGCCATAAGCTACAGCACAGGAGCAGCACAGACGTGCAAAACTAAGGTTAACATATTCAAAAACAGCCAGAATCAAGCAGGTTAAATCAATACACAGTATAAAACGTGGATGTAGCTTCCTGGTTGGAAAAATGAAGCCACTGCAGAAGTGCCTTAAACCTGCATTCTGCCTGAAGGCCCCCAGATGGTGACAGCTGTGGCTGCAAGAAGCCTTCAGGTCCATAGAAGTCTATGAGAACAGCCTTCTGTCTTAACCTCTCTCATCACTTTCCTGCTGTGTTTATGGGCTCAGAAACTCATTTGGGGTCATATTTAACAAAAAATTAAGTCTTGTTTTATAAATCTTGTTCCTACCATGTCTCAAAATGGGGTATTATCTGTGGTCTGAAACTGCACTCTCATTGGGTAACGAGTTCTTATCTGACTGTGAAACTGCACGCTCATCGGCTAATGGCTTGTGATTGACAGCTAGTTATTTGCTTTTCTCAGTGACAATAAAAAAGCTATTCGCTAGCTGTCAATCACAAGCCATTAGCCGATGAGCGTGCAGTTTCACAGTCAGATGGCCACATGTGATAAATGACAACTTCATGAAATGTTCTGACCTGAATCTATGGAGGCTTGTTTCTGCCACTATTAAAAAAAAAAAAAAAATGCCATCCATAACTTGAAATTTTGAGTTAGCTCTGCTAATCAGGAAGCTCCGTGAAAGTACGTCATTTCCTTGTTACCCGGGAGCAGGAGGCTGAAGGCATCAGCTGTCCAGCACTTCAACATGAAAGCATTGATTCCTTTTATGCAGCTCTTATTGGCTAGAGGGCATTCAAAGGTCACGAACCTGAAGACAGTTTGTTCACGTTTGCTATACACTGCTAGCTAACTGACACTGTTGCTACCATATGTGTTGGCGTCATCTGCTTCTGGGCAACAAGGAAATGAGAATATAACTCAAAATTTCAAGTTAATAAGTCAAAATTTTTAGTTATGACAGCAAAAAACGAACATTTTTTTCAGTGGTGGAAACAAGCTTCCATATTAATCTGATGTGCAACACGTGCAACTCATTCATATATGCCATATGAATGAGTGTCCGGTCAGGATAGTGGCCAGAAGTTCAGTTTAATTTCTCTTTACAAGTTAATTCATAAAACAGCTGTGGTTACAAATGAGCCAATCAAACCATTCTGTACCCAATGCTTGTGTTTATCGTCCAAAAAATCCAGCATTGGTTTTTGGTTTTAATCACTAATCAGAACAAACAGATTATTTATATATATATATATATATATATATATATATATAAACTACACATTTATTTATTGGCCTTTAACGTAGAGGACAGTAGCAGAGAGTAGTCAGGAAAAGGAGGAAGAAAGCAAAAGGAAATGACACACGGGAAATGGTTCAGGGTGGAATCAAACCCAGGTCCTTGTTATAGCACCCAGATTTTTGATCAACAACTCCTCATGCATACTCTCTCAGATAAGACTGTTTTAATCACTTTATATCTATGTTTTCCACTTAAGCACTTGCAATCAATACATTTCTACTTTCTAGACGTGAATGACACTGAATTGCCCTCATCCTCCTCTTCAATCTTTCTCTAAACTGCCGATCACAGCCACAGAAAAAAATGAACATACTTGCTCACTTTTAATACTTCGCCAGGAAAAAAAAAAAAAAAAAAAAAAAAGATGCAGTCGTTCTGCACGTGCTCAGTGAGTAAGGCGTCAGGCAGGTTCAGCCAAACCCCGAGCACGGCCACAGCCGCAACTTATTCTGTTGAAAAATGTAAATAACACTTCTAATTGTGTTGGCCTTGCACACGCTTGGTGAGTAATGTAAGAGTCCACGTGTGCACATGTGAGAGTAAGCATGTGGATTAATAATGCTGTGTGTGTGTGTGTGTTTATGGCTCCAGCTCTCAGAGCAATAATGCCCATTGAGCATGCAGAGAAATGACCTTCCTCCTGTGTGTGCGTGCACATCAAGTCCAAGCACACCTCACACACTTCTGTTCCTGTTCCCTCAAGATGGAAACAGCCAGCAGAGGATACTTTCTGCCCTCCAGCCTTTTTCACAGGAAACTTAGGAAAGTATTTGCTAATTAAAATGACTCCAACTTAATCAAATCTAATAACCGTTTTGGCGTTTCAGAAATGCGTGTGAGTGCATCTCTCTTCTCTGAAAGGACTAATGGTTGCACAGGAGGCTCCGTTCATATTGCATCAAACGTAATGACAATGAACAAGAAAGGATTGATCTTATGTCAGGAAAAGTCAAGGTAGTGTAAAAGCATTTAGAGGAAGTTCCTGACATCGCTCCTGGACGAGACTGCTTGGTTTCCCATATTTGCAGGACTGTTAAGTTTCACTTCGAAGAAATCTGGCTTTAAAAATTGTATTTTACATCATCCAGTTACAGCAAGGCTGAATTACCAGCAGAGAAATGAATCAATTATAAGAAAGGCAGCGCACAAGCATTAAAGACTGGACTTAATGCACAAATGTATTTGTTTTATCCTTCACCGTCACCACATTTCTGAAATCCTTCCATGATTCACGACAAGAATAAAAAAGCCACCTCCTGCACCCCAGCAAAAAGTAGAACTTCTGGTCTGCGACTGGTCCTGCAGCATTTAATGTAACCTGAACCAAAAAAAAGGCTGAGAATTAGCATGTTATTTGCAAACTGAAAAATGTCACTGGGTCGTTTTAAAGGACCTTGATAATGCAATTATTTCGCAAAGTTGAAACTAACGGCTTTAATTCTGCTACTTGTGCTATTATAATGGCTTATATTGTACCAGCACTAAAAGAATCTGGGGGCAAAAATCAATTCACTTTAAAGGAATAGCTGTAATAAGACGACCTGCTCAAGGGGGCGAAGGAAGTATGCATGACTCTTTTGCTTAGAGTTCAACTTTAGCCGACAAAATGTCTTCACAAGAAACCTCCAATTCACACACTTCCCCCAACACACACGCACGCTTAATCCTGGCAAGATGCCCACCAAACAGTCTTCTTAGAAAATTAAAATATGTTATGTCTCTTCCTGATTTCAATGGGTACATGTGTTTGGAGGCTTTGCTAGAATCAATATTTGTCTATAATCTGAGACTGACTTTCATTTTTCTGCAGCTGTATCCATTTATGCACGAGTAGTACGAATGACACAGACCCCACGAGACAGAAAAACATTTATTTGGAGGGGGTGGAAAAGAAAGTTGAGAGAAATGAGAGCAAACTACAAGGTGAAGAGGAAAATTACGAAGTGGAAGGAGGGACTGGAAGAGAATCATCATCAATTTTGGGTTCCAACATGCACAGGGAGAAAGCTGATAGTCTGCAAGGAAGAGGTGATGCATTTAACCAGCAGGAGAGGAAAGTAGGAGTGAGATGAGAAGAGGCAGGACCTTATTAGATAACAAAACGCTCACCACACAGCAATGTCCGGTTATTGCTTCAAAAGCAAAATATCAAAAAGTCACTCGATTTCATTAAACACAATTTAACAACTGCAAAATACAGACTGTTGGGGAAGTAACTGGCACACCATCAACCTTTCTGAATTACAGCAGTACCTTAATGCGACATCTTTATGAGATATCAAACAACCAATAAAAATCTGAGTTTTACAAATCTGAAAGAAGTCCAAAATCCAACAGTTACAGGCTGGCATTTTACAACGTTGTTGGAATTTTGACCATTTTGGATCTTAGCATCATGCCCTACTTTATTTGTCTGGATCAGCATATATACCTTTGAAAAGCCAGAGATGCCTGGAACTCTCCAACAGTGACTTCAGATTAACATCCTGCCAGTTAACTTAAGGTGTAATCCAATAAATCCACATCTGTGTTTAAAAGATGGGTCCAACTAGCCACCATAACATCAGCAGGACCAGTGTTTTGAAGTCTCTGCGTTTTGGTCATCATCATCATCATCTTAGTTGTTTGGAAACCAGATGTGACACGAGGAGGATCCGACCAAGAACCCAGAGACACGACTCACATGGTAGCCAGACCCCAAAGTATGCCCTGCTTTATGGCCTATTTTGCTCTGAATGGAATCAGAATTTACAAACTCAATATTTTGCCGTGTCGAGGAAGACTTAAAACTATCAACTGAGACCATAAACTAATTAAGAAAATGGTTACATTTAAAGAGAGTAATTAATAACCTGTGTTATTTTTTACAGTATCTTCAACCATTAATATTCTGATAGACAAAGTCCATGAGAGTGTTAGTGGGGGGTGCATCCTCAACAGCTGAGGTAACAAATATGGCAGATGCACTAACTGCTAATAAGTCTAAAATTGTATGTTATTAGACATACATAGAGGATAATGTAAAATGGCATTAATTAACTAAGGCAGTGCAGCAAAGTTATTAGTTGTCAGGTACATAAGGTCTTCAAGCTAGCTTTCTAAATGTCAATTTTTAAATCCATAGACAGTATATTAGAAAATAAATGAGCCATTAAACCATAAGATTTGGACCAGGCTCCAAATATGTTAATTTCATTCCTTTTACGGCCTATTTTTACATGGACATCCGTTTTGTGGTCAGCCTCAAGTGGCCATCAGAGGAACTGCAGTTATTGGCACTTTGTCTTCATTTAAACCAAAACCCAAAAATATGTTTCCCTAAAGAAACCCAGAAACATATTACACTATGCAGAGAAAGTGGTTACAAATACTGTACCATATAACAATCAGATATGGAAAGGAATCAGTTATATCCGTTCACATTTGCCTATCTGCATCTGCTTAATATGTCGTGACAGCCTCCTGTTTGTATTCTAGTGTAATCACAAAAGGTCAGACCTGTAGAGACAGTTAAGAATCACGTCAGTGCTAACTAATACTGGCAGAAAAATACTGCTTGGTTTACTGTAATACATCCCAAAAAGCAGATGTGCTGCTCTTGGAAATGCCACAGAAAACTCTAGTGTAACTACACTATATCAAATCAAAACCGTAAGTATTGGTGTCCAGAATACAAAATTAAAAGTAACAGTAATTTCTAAGGATATTTCATTGTGTTCACCCAAAAGAAAAGAGTCTTTTTTTTCCCTCAGTTTCCCCTTTGCACAAAGGTCTGAGCAGAGAATCAGCACAGAGCATGTCCATGAACTGAGCTCCATTATCCCTACAGACTCATGAGACACGTGACCCTGACCTCCCACCTCCCTGTAAAAGGGTGGAAAAGTTAAAATAGAATTTTGCCCTGTGGATCAATACAGTATCACATGACAGCAAGGCTACTCGGGGTGACAGAGCCATCAGACAGGATGGGCTGTCTGATGGCTTTCTAATGTTTTTTCCACTGTAACCAGGTTGCAGTGGAAAGGTTTGCTCTAATCACTCAGGAATCTGAATGGAAGCTTATCAAAGTTACTGCTGCTTTCACTCAGGGCAGTTTACAGTGTGTAACAAATGAAAAATCACAGCAAGGACTGAAGGTAAGGTGTTAGTCCTCTGACAATAATCCCATGACCCAGCAACATCCTGTAAGAGACCAAAACTCTGAAATAAATGAGACTAGATAAAAGGAGGGATGAAAACGGGATTACGATGAGGCTTATCAAGTAGGTGAGAGAGGAGCTGAAGTTTTTCTTGAAGCCTGAGCTTTCCACAGAAGACAAAGGATTATTTCCGATGTTTCGACCGAAGCAACAAGGTCGTAGCACCGGCGGCAGAAAAGAGGGAGAGGGAAAATGAGACCTGGTGTCAAACTTGAGTCTAATTAGGGTATTTACCCCGTCACTAAATGCTCCAGATCAATATCCCAACATGTGGCTGGAGTGTTCCTAATGGTGAGACTGCTTAATATAGAGATGAGCTTCTTGTGTTGACAGCTACAGCCACCGTCTGTCTCCATAAACCTGGATTGGGTCGTACATTGGGTGTGATGAATGACTTCTTCTGGGCATATTCTACCTTTCTTTACTTAGAGAAAAAAAAAAATGCTGCCAGACACATTTTATATGTTTAAATCCCACATGGTTCAAAGGCCAATCTCCCTCCATCTGATTTTTCATCTGAAGCCTTGTCCAATTTCCTGGGTGCAATTCGCACCTTGAAACCAAAACCGTAGGCACACTGGAGGAGTCCTACCACACGGTAGCATGACAGCACAGCCGAACACTCGTGTATAAATGAAACTACGACGTGGAGCTGGCAGACAGACGTCGGTGAATCACCGTGCAGGTGTCGAGCATGTTTGACGAACGAGGCCTGGACCGAATTTATCTGAGCCCATCTCTAAGCTGCGAGTTCGACCCCTGAAGCTTGTTAAGCCAAAGCTGGTCACTTTAAATCACTTTGGTCATTACTGCTGTGGGAAGCAGTCTGATTACATAATTAATCGAAAGTGAAAAATAGTTTAATGTTAATAGAAATGCCTCTGATAATTAGAGCAATAACAGAAAAGCCAGATATAAATTAAAGGGTTATTTCTATTGGAAAACCTGCTCCCTTCTAAACAGAACTGTGTTTTAATTTGATCATATTTTCTTTTTTTTCCCCCTCCTGCCGCTCTAATCCTGTTTAGTGATGCGGCTGCCACTGGCCAGCTATCTGCGTAGGGCCCGTCAGGGTCGGGAGACACTATGAAATATCTGAAGTGGCGCACAAACACATACACCATCCTGTCACCACAATTATTTGTTCATTAAACAGTGGAGTGACTCATGCCCTGGAAACATTTCAACTCCTCCTCGTCTCGTCTACCAGCTCATACTAAGTGCATGACATGCATTTATAGTATAGCTGCAAGATGAATATCATTCATATCACATCACAGTCGTGATGGATTCTAGTCTGTGTGTGTGTGTGTGGATGTACGCTTTTTTGTATGAAGTACATATAGACTGGATTGCTTAACTCCAGTTCTTAGAAACAGAGGTACAGTCCAAAGACACGCAGTTACTGGAGTTAGGTTAATTGGTCACTCTAAATTGCCCATAGGTGTGAATGGTTGTCTGTCTGTGTTAGCCCTGCGACAGGGTGGTGACCTGTACAGGGGGTACCCTGGCTCTCGCCCTATGATAGCTGGGATATCACGATAGCTTCTTTTTACAACCAGAGACACCGCCCCCTGCTGGCAGTTAGAAAGAAAGCGGGTTTAACCCTTTAATACCAAACTGATCGTTGGTGACAGATCGTACTTCAAATGCCCTGCAGTTCGCGGACTTCCAGCAACAATTACCGTAATAACCCAATGCTGGTTGTGAAGCGCAATTTCGCAGCTTTCAGAAACCGCCTGAATTTTTCCGATAGGACAAACGGTCGCGTAATTACGATAATTCAAAATACGTTTGATCAGATGTCTCAGTGGTGATACACTGGGTGTTAACCAGCTGTTCACGGCAGGTAAGGACAGGTGAGCAGCAATTGGCAGCAAATGCTCGCTGTTAGAGGGTTAAGGCACATCTTTTATATACAGTTAATGATACAAAAATGGGCATAAGCATAATCAGAATGCATTTGATACAATGCCTTCAGTCTAATCTTATAAATGTCTGTGTTCAATTATTTAGTGGTTCAACAGATTTTTGATCTTTCTCCTATTTCCTTTGAGGTTTCTGCATGTGGCTCTGCAGGGAAACACCTTCAAGATCACAAACATCACGACACCTGCTATTATCAGCAAGGTGTGAATATTCTCGTTTATATTGAAGTGATAAAGCATCACAGCCCATAATTGGGTTTTGTGGTCCATCTCATGGTAATTTATGCATAATAAAGAAACAGGGGACACCCTTTTACCTTCTTCTTCTATTACACTGACCCTCTGAGACAGTCAAGGTTTATGTTTTTTTTTTTTCCTTTACACGTAGTCTTAATTAAAGCTCAAATTTGAAAAGAAAGGGAGAAATATGGCACAGCAGAAGAAAACTTGGGGAGGTGATATAATGAGACAAAAAGGCTGAAAGGGGAATAGGTAAGGAAAGGAATGACAGGAGGAGCTGGGAACGAAGAGTTTCAGTGTTGATATCTTAAAAGAAAAGCACAGTAAGTAAAGGAGGGAGGGAGAGGGGAAGTGGAGGAGTGGAGGGCGCAGAGGAGATGTATAATGATCAATTGTCCACAGCCTGTGGCAGGCTACAAGCCCCTTTAATCCAGAAAAGGCTCTCCTTCCCTATTAACGATGCCGAGGGACAGGGAAGAATAAAGAAACCCTGTCCAACTCCGCATGGCTGAGCTTTACGGTTTATGGAGGATTTTCCTGACTCTCTCATGTTAGGACGAGCTGTAATACAGTTCTCACATTTTCAGTTTGGGTTCTTCAGCCGGGTGCTGTTCCTTTACACGTCAGTCAGCGCAGAAGAAGGAACGTAATAATTCTATACACATTCAACATAACGAGCACAAAAAGCATAACTTCAGAGGCTACAGACGCAGAGCTTAGATTACCTACTGTAGGCTGTCTGGAGCATCAAGGCCATGCACAACATTATTATTACGAGCTTTTCAGCGCTGGAAAAAAAAAAAAAAAAAAAAAAAGACCAGTGAGTCAGAGTCTATTCAACGTTTCAAAATTTCCTCCCCAGACGTTTTTCTTTTCCGTCCTCCTCAGAGAAAAACGTGGAAATTTAACACAGTCGACTTTTTGTGGTTCAAAACTCTGACTTTGACTTTTTAATGTGCTCAAATACAGAACACAAAGAAACCAATAGAACCTCATTGGTCACGGTTTAAATATTTTCGCTGCCAAATCGGCAAGGTTTCTTATTAAAGATAAATTAAATATGTCTGTGGATAACAAACTTGATATTGCAGAGGCAGGATACGTATTAAAATAGCTTTCTTTTATCAGGAGAGCATCGCTTTGTCCCTAAATTTAAATCAGGTCCCCAACATTTTGACTTTTTGACTGTCGCCTAAGTTACTGATAAATAACCTGGGATGTTACCATATTAACATACCTTTTTTTTTTTTTGCTCACAAAACAATTTATTACTTATTCCATGTGTATTCAACCAGAAGAATCTCTGCGAGTGTGATGTAAGGAAGGCGGCTCTCTCGCCTGCACAACATTGAATATTTCCGGCAGTGAAAGTGGATTTTCCAGCATGTGGAAAATGTCCCGGCTTCATTCGAGTGTGTGAAAATGACTTCAATCTGCCAGAGTCTGTCACACAGCCCAAACGATTCACAAACAGACATGAAGTTAAAAATGTTTTAACCGAATTATGTTAAACTGAAATCATAAGCTAACATCTTTGCAATTATATGAGAAAGGAGGCGTCACATTCCTGCCTGATCCATGTGCTGCTGCTGCTGCTGCTGACAGAGGTGATCACTTAAGTACTAATATTAGTCTTTGGGTATTTCTCATGTTTTCTGCATATTCACCAACTTTTACGTTCTTTGGTATTGTTATTATTTCATCATCAGCTCTGTGCAGGATTTCTGTGAAGCAATTTATGATAAATAAACCTGGTATCCATCGTTCACTTTTTCTTTCACTCACTTAAAACCTTCTTTTTCCCCCCAAACCAAGGTTGGAACAAGTTCAGAAAGTTAGAAATTTCCATAGTTTTAATAAAATAATGAACAACTAAAAAAATAAAATAAAAAAAAACATAATTACAATTATTCAGAAGATGCCTGCCTGTACAACATGACGATATGCCAGATTATGGCGCTCAATCATACAGGAAACCCTAATACTCAAAGTCTTAAATGAGACCATTTAAATTTGGGTTACCTCAATAAGAAATGTACAAATCAGATGAGGAGGACCCCCAACAATCGTCACCCTTAAAACTGCCAGTACTACACAAGTACAGAGATGTTTCCTACATGAGTGAATATCAGCATGGAAAAATCTGTCCTCCACCTCACCATCACCCTAACAAGAAGTGCTCATCTGCCACTGAAAAAAAGGCTCTTTTTTTTTAATAACAGGGTTAACTGCAGTATCATTTAACATGGACAGTGAAGCAGAGAGGAAGTTATAAAACGAGCCCATTAGAAGGCCACCGCTGCTCAGGTCGTTGATATAGATATCCCACACTGCCTTAAGAAACCGCAGGAGGAAAGCGAACCATTAGAGGGTAAAAGGAGGGACAGGGGAACCATTAGCTTAAGACCTGAGGGGTAGAGGGGGGACACCAATTATTTATATAGACACATGTCCTACTAATTAGAGCAGAATGAGAGGAGCAGGTCCAACTATTCAGAAACAATCAGGGCCAAAGCAAAGGACAGAGGGGCAGACTGATAGTGGGACATGATTTAAAGTGAAGGATTCTGGGTAGAAGCTCAATAAGTATACTCAGTACAGCTATGTCTTCATGTGACACAGTGTCTTTCTATTCTGCACTAATGAGAGAAGGGGCACGAAGACGGATATCACAATCTGCTGAGTGCATAATCAGAGGAACTCACATTTTAATTGAAGCCACTTTAGGAAAAATAATTATTAAACTGAGCAGTATGGTAATTTTCAGTGCTGCCAAAAGAGAAAGAAGCTATATGCACATTAACTGTATTGAAGACACGGATTGTTTACAATGATAAAAACACCACATATACATCCCGCTCACTGAACAACAGCTCATTATTCACAATCTATTAGTCGGCCCTAAAGCTGCTTCTCAACTCAGCTATTGTTAAATAACTGAAAATAAATGGCCACTTTTTAATCGCTGTATGTAAACAGCACATGTGCTGGAAACTTCTCATAATTAATCATGTGTGTCATAAACTTCTGTGTACCAGTGCAACTTTATCAAAGACATCAGTCTCAACAGATGCTCTGTTGGCAGTGGTAGCAAACTGTACTGCTGCAGCAAAAAGCAGCTTTTTATACTAAATATTCAGGCTTTAGGAGGCACTCTCCCTGAAAGGGAAGAAAAACTCTATTGAAAGGCTCTGATAACCTTTAAGGTGACATTCATCTCCACTGTTGCATACATGAGGCAGACCAGAAACTGGAAGACAGCCAGAAATTTCAACCATTAAACTAATAATTCACCAAAAGACTTGCAGCTCGCTCGGAGCAACCTTTAAGTGCTTCACTTTAAACTTAAAAAACTATCACACTACACAGACATTTGATCTTCCAGCCAAAATAGTTGGGCTCTGAATCTGGAGCTGTTTGCACACAATCTCTAAATCTCTAAAGGCGTAAGTGAAAGCACAAACGTCCAAACCAGTTGGATCATGCATTCAATGGCTTTAATCTCGACAGCTCCCTGGTACGAAGCCCATGTAATGGCTCCCATGTGAAACTCGATAATTTGGTGCCGTGTGTTTGCAGCCCCTCGCCCAAACCAAAGGCAGTAGTCCCCGTGATGAGAGTGCTTCTGAAGCAGATTGTGTCTTGTTGTGTGCTAGATTAAATCTTTATAAAGCATTTTTAAATCTTGCTGTGTGAGGGGGAAACACCTGGAAGCATCAAGTATTATGTTTTGGGTTTTTTTTTTTTTTACTTATAAAAAACTAATTACCTAAGCTTCCCCCGAAGTTAGCGTGGGCTCAAACCTAGAGATATGGTAAGGAGCTCGGGTACTCTGGAGTGGTTCAGAGTAGAGTGGCTGCTCCTCCACATTGGAAGGAGCTAGTATAGCTGGTTATCTGACCAGGATACCTCTTAGATGCCTTCTCAGAGAGGTGTTCAGAGGACGTCCAACTAGCACAAGGCCCAGGGGCAGACCCAGGGCAAGCTGGAGAGATCACGTCTCTCGGCTGGCTTTTTAAAGGCTTCACTGTCCCCCTCAAAGAAGCTGGAGAAAGTGGCTGAGGAGAGGGAGGTCTGGGCATCTCTGACCAGGACGAGTTAACTGGCAGAGATTGGAGGGATGGATGGATTTAATATTTCACAGTGAAATATAATTATCTTAACATGATGATCAAAGGGATAAAATCTGTTTACCAGTGTTTTTTTAACCATGCTGACCATCCAGGAAGGAATGCTGCAAGTTAAATATTTGACCAAATGCACTCCGTGTGAAACGCTTTTCCTCTGGGGACAATTTTAAGAGGCACTTGAAGAACAAAAAGGCTTTTGAATTTAATATTGCAGCTACGGCTGGCTGAGTAGGGCTGTGTTAATAATAAAGAACAGAAACATGGAGACGCGGGCTCTGGATTATCAGTGAGAAGGAAAAGCAGAGGGCGAGGCACTGAAGTGACTCAAATGACTTGCAAAGTCACAAAAATGTCTGGTTGCGGATGACTGGTTTTTGCCACTCATCCCAAATACAAAGTCAAGAAGTACTATTCTGATTGGTCCTGCCCCCAATTTGTACCATTGTCTTCAGCACACCCATGAACTGATGCCTGCACTCTGTTCAGCTGGCAAGCTTGTAGGACTGGCATACATATGCAGGCACATTATTCACACACTGCTTAAAAAGATATGAATGAAGGGAGGTGCATCTTTAGTCTCTGTCCACTGAGTCACATCCTGGCCTCCTGTGTTGTCCCCTCCTGCTCTGCATCCTCTTTAAACGGATTATGTCAACACACACACACACACACTAAGGTCGTAACACATATACACAGAGAGTCAGGATGTAATAATAATAGTCACACACTCACCATTAGTCTCTGAGCACAGCACACACTCAAGCTCAATGAGTGCAAACACGAAGCGGTGACTCACTGTGGAGACAGCAGCATCCATTCATTACTCTGCTGCATGGGACACCAGTGATGGCGGGCTTTGGGGGTGGGATGCAAGCCTATACATGAAATGAGCTACAAAAACATATGAAGCTACATACTCTTATTTCATTAGAATACTGTAAACAATTATATTTATATATGTCCAATTACAAGTGCACATGCTTTTCCCAATTTGTGAACATATATAATGTGTCTTTGTATTATGTATCTGTTTAATCTCAAATTATATATATGTCTTTTATACACAGGTCTCTCTTGATAAAGACCTAAATAGCAATTAGACAACGTGTTTAAGTAAAGGATTTAATAACGATCATAATTATCATCAACACATGTACATGCATGCACTGAGAATGTCACAGTTGTATAAATAGTACTATAATTCTTAAACAACACCATTTATAAGGCACTCTCCTCTGCAAACACAAGGTGAGATCAGGTCCTTAAAAATCAAAAACCATCCTTGGATCGTATTTTGAAGATATTCATATTTTTAGGTCTCTCGGTGGAAGTCCATTTCCGGGAAGTTGACAACATTGCAGGGAGTCAAATCAAACCAACGGTCCAGGCATTGAAGATTGTGTTGGTGTGACCAAAAAAACTCCAGAGTTTTCTCCCACAGTTACAGGTTAAAACAGAAGTCCCTGCTGACAGTCTCAATGTGGGGGGATGAATTCACAGCGCACAGCGGCATAAATTTAAAAGAACATGACAAGTTTCATTCCTCACCTGAGATGCTGCCTTTGGGCCTGGACACTGTGGACTCTTCAACTGAAGCTGCTCAGTTGTAGCCACAGACCCATCTCTTATCACCAGCTATGAAATTCCACATGCAATTCAGGTCAGTTTGAAGCAGACGTTTGAGGTCCACAGTGAAATTGACGAGCACTGAGCGGAAGCAGTCAGAATGGGACTTTCAGAGACCAAAGTGACACCCACAGCCACCATTCTCAGAAAGTGGCATTTCAATCGTCTGAGAACTTATTAAAGTTGCTTAAAGTTATTCTTTTTCCTTTAGTTTGTCACTTATCTGTAAAATATTCATCTTTCCAGCTACTATATGACACACAATTGCAAGTATATGGTTCCTGATGGGCCATCTCATCTCTGAAGACCAATCACAGAACAACAGTAGGTATATGCGGTTCTGGTGATACAATTTAGGACACACACACACACACACACACACACACACACACACACACACACACACACACCCAATGATTACTGACACTATATACTGTCAAACCCTGCCCATAAATACAGACGATGCGCAGCCTTCATCTTTGGAGGTCTGTGCATTTAACGCTTAACATCATCTCTACCCTCACTTTGCCTCCTTCCTTCTATCAGAACACCTCTGCTTCGGCAAAACACTTAAGAGCAGCACATGCTACTTTAAAAGGAAGGAGAAATTTACATGCTTTCCAGGAAGCAGCAATCAATGAAACATATTACTGCTTCACTCACCAAAAAATAAAAAGCATTTTGTGTCCAACCTATAAGCTTAGTAGACCTCTGCTGCAGCTCACAACCAAACAACTGTTCCTCGTTATCTAGAGTTAATCTCTTTCTAACCTTTACCACATGATGAATGCCGTCTCCTGTCGCCTTCCTCATAAGCACACCATTTCCAGATGTAATGGTAGATGTTCATATTTCTTCCACCAGGCTAATGGTTTTCTCTGAGGCTCCGGCTGGACTGCGTGCACGAGGAAAGCCAAGGGGAGATAATTAGGAAAACTTCCGCCTACCGTTATTCACTCTACAGCTTCCTGTACACACGGTCATCAGGTGAACTCAGATGGGATTCAACCAATTTGGTAGCTGAGAAGTGTCCTCAAAGGGAATAATGTACTGCAAGAGTGGTGTTGGTTACTGAGCTGGAAGCTAAGAGAAAAAGTCCTGAAGAACCAAAACCAAAAGGTTCAATTAACTTTTCCTCAATCGGCCAAGTCATTTTTTTCCTTCTTCAAAATTCAGAATGGAAATTGGAATGATTCTAATTTAATGACACACCCAGTCCTCTGCTGTGCTTTACTGCAGTGTCAGCACAAATCGTGAAGAAACCACATCACCCTGCTGCTGGCCGCGCAACAGCTGCACGAAACCAGTCAGCATGGGGAACGTTTCGGTTACTGATAAACTCTAACATCAGTCAAACACAGCCAAACACTGAATGCAATGACGCGGTGCTGCAAACACACCTCCAAGATGATATCAGTAATCACGGGTTGTTTGGACTGGTGGCGGCAGGGTGGAAAAATGATAAATATGCTTGAGTGCACAGTGCTGAACTGCTGATGTCATTTCCACAAACTCTAGCAGACGGTGGTTGCCTAAAGTCACACCGGTGTGTCCCTCCTGAAAAATCCCTCTGCCAGATGAGCATGTTTGTGAAAAGGTAGCTTCCTTCTAAGAGAGAACCGACAGTGCTGTTAATTAATGTGTCATCTCTGTCCCTTTTGTAGTTTCAGGGATTCAGTCACTGCCTCATTGTCTCAGCCTTAATTGAAAAAGTACCCTTCTGGCAGTCAGTGCTTTTGAATACTGTCTGAGTACCATTCAGACTGCACATTCATACTGTAAAATAAGAGCGTGAGCGTTTTGTATGAAGCTTTTATTCTGCTTTCTTCATGATGAAGTCCTGGTTTTAAAGTCATACTTTGTCCATAGTTCACAAAGGATTTAACAGTGATGACTCAGCATATAAAACGACATGTACACATAACTGTTTGATATGGGTGGCCCTTGTTGGAGAGGTGATAACTACCTCAGTAACACCAGTTCAGAGTTGGACCGTCAGTCCTGTATGGAAGATGGAAACTGACCATGTGATGTTCTTACATTTGCACCGTTTCTTGGTTTCTACCAGTTTCCTGGTCAAGTCTGAGGTTAGCATAAGAGTGCTGATCAGTATTTGAAAAAGAGTAACTGCAGAGGAGACAACAGCGCTAAAGCGATCACCATCAGCTGCACCAATTCCAAATCTATTACCACCAGAGTGCATATATTTAAAAGGGTAATCTGCTAATTATGTTTTCATTTCCATGACGGTTGTTAGACTTCTGAGAGTAAAGTTTGATTTATACATCGGACCTAAATTTAACCAGAGTAGTAAGCACTCTACCCCAGCGGTTTTCAACCGTTTTATCCCAGCCAAGGGTAAATACACCCAGACTGTAGTTCCCTGCACTATACAGAACTCACATTCGAAGCTCAGACAGTTTTGTTGCACCCATTTCAGTTTAAAGGCGGCCATGTTTCTCATAAAAAGGCATGATTGGTTTCAAACTTCCCTGGCACAATATTAGCAGCGTTACATGTTACACTGCCTTCCAGTTGAAGCCATAAGGATTCAATGCAGGATTATAAATCAGGCTTAATTTTTTTTTTTTTTTTAACACAGCTATAACACATCTTGTGGAAACTGAAGTGAAAAATGCTGGATCCTTTAACTCTGCTCAGCCTCTGCATCCTCAGGGTTGTCTGTCAGGTTTCAGAAAGTTCCCTGCACAGAAGATATTATGCAACTATTTCTGCAGACTGAGTTATATTCCTCATGACAAACTAAATGGAGTGTTATATTTCAAATTTCCAGTGAGCCCTTTAAAAAAAAAAAAAAAAGATTAGATAAAAATGATTAGGCTGAACATAAAAGAAGAATATTTGCAATCCTGCTGCTATTATTATTATTGTGTTGTTATAGGAACAGCACATAGACGGTGTTATTTATGTAAAATATTAACACAACCGGCACAACAGCTGCCCCATTGACTCATGCTCATAATGTCAATACTAAAGGAAACTGTAACGGCCTTTTAAAAAATACAACAAAAGACTGTAATATAACCCAAGCCTACAAAGTGTGTTGCATCATTAGCAGCTACACAGAAACCCTCCACTTGTACTTGTCGTCTGCGTGTAGCTTGGTGTTTCCAAGGTGATAAGAGAAGACTGCAGATCTAATCAAAGTGAAGTCTTTGAGGTGCAGCTCTGTGATACATTATGCAGAGAGGAGCAGGCGAGTGGACGGCAGGGGTTCACGGGCTGCAGCCGGGAAGGAGAGCGAGCTAAAGAGAGAGTTGCAGGAGAGGAAAAAGTTACAGAAAGAGACAGACCAAACCTGTTTGGCAGCAGCAACATGTTCAGCAATTTAGGAACAATGTGCTGGCTTCGAGAAGACCATCTGACAAGACAAGCGCATCACCTTTCATCTAGATAACAAACAACAAGCAAGTCAAGAGGGGAGAGTTTCAAACTAGATTCCCAGACAAATAACAGCGAGGACAGGGAGAGGAAGAAGGGTGACGTGCACAGAGAAAATGAAAGTGAACAAGTGAGGCTTGAAAGAGAATAGCACAGCAGACGAAGCAAACAGAGACAGAAAACTCAAAGAGAAGCTGAAAACTAAAGTATCGCATAACTTCTAGTTTCTTGGTGCCATGTCTGTGAAACAAAAGGAGTCCTTGGTTGAATCCAGTCTGAGCTCTACAAGATAACACAATGAAGTCAGTCGATACGAGCACAGACAGCAGGAAAAAGAAAAAGATGATGCTCAAGAAAGATGGCTGACAAACTGATGGAGGTAAGGTACATACACAGTGACGGAAAGGGAAAAATTATGAGAACAATGAAGAAAGCTGAGAGTTTACAAGAGAAGGGAAATTTTTAAATATTCAATATGACTAAATTATACAGGAAGTAGTCTTGATCACAATTAGAAAGAGCTCTTAAGCTCAGGCATGAGTGAATGGGTGTTAGTTCTGCTGACCAGTGCCATGCATTGCATCATACACTGCAACAAAGCACTGGCACTGTGGTCTCTGATGCTCAGCATGCTCAGGGACATCTAGGACTATGCACTTATATAGTTACACTTATTATACTCTTATTTTGAGTGTAAAAGAAAATGGCACATGGACTGCTGCTTACACAGTGTTATTCTACCCTAACTCAGCACTCAAAGCTTTCAGCATCTTAAATAAGGACACTTCAGCATGTGGTCTGGGGAGCCGCTGATTGAACCACCAACCTTCCAATTGGTAGACGACCCGCTATGCTTCCTGAGCCACAGCGGCCCCAGCGTGTTCACAGTGAGCACTCATACGGTTAAGTGTGAAATGCTGTTCACTTCTCACCAATAATGATGATTATGGCTACTTAGTATAAAGGGAGGGACTACCAAAACTTTTATAGCCAGAAAGAGGAAGATGCGTCGTCAGCACAGATCTTGATGCCAATTTCTACAAGCTAGCTAACACTGCTGGTTTTTGCCAGGCTCTGCAGTTAAAGCACATCACACATGTTGTGTTGTTGTTTGGTGTTTGTGAGTGTTAGCTTAGTGTCATCTTTACTGTTAAAATTTTTAATATTACGTGCTGTCAGGGGCTGATAAGTTGCATAAATTCACAAAATTCAGTGGCTATGCTATAACATACTCTTGTATAAATACCAACTACTAGAACATTCTTTTATATTTTCACATTAGATATTAATATATTTTTATCTTGTGCGCCGTGCTTAATGAACAGCATCAATACTGTTATATTCTGTGTTTTTTACAGTGTTAGAGCTGCAGTCTACAGGTGTACAAGGAATTTTTTGTCAGTGCTGGAAAAATGTACACTTACATCTAGAACAGTGTGGGACGCGGCGCCTCCACTGGACTGTAAAGGCATTGCAGCTTACCAAAACAATTTTCAAAATATAAATATAAAGAATTCAAGACTAATGCATTAAATCTCGATCGATCCATTCTCTTGCACTTATCCTGTTCAGGGTCGCGGGGGAGGGGGAGGGGGGGGCTGCAGCCTATCCCAGCTGCCATAGAGGCAGGGTACACCTGTACAGATCGCCAGCCTGTCGCAGGGCTAACACACAGAGACAGACAACCATTCACACCTACAGGCAACTTAGAATCACCAATTAAGCTAACCCCAGTGCATTAAATCTATGTAATGAAAATGTTATATTTTTCTCCATTAATCCAACCAATAACTTTTTTTTTTTTTACTTGACTTCTGTAAAATTGTAATTGACAAAATTCCAACAGTAATTAGTAGAACAGAAATTAAGTGGTGGCTATCTGTTATTAAATAAAAAAAAATAAATAAATGAACATAAAAAAGTAACTCAAAGTTTTTTCTAGTGCTATTGAGTACCTACTCTGAAGCAAGAGATAAAAAAAAAAAATACCACAAAAGGTATGAAAACACTTTCTGCTGTGTGAACACAGAAAAAACAACAAAAACACAGTGAAGTTCTAAAAGGTCCAAAAACTATGAAGAAATTTCTGCTGCCCAGAAGCACATCGTATTTTACTGAACTATTCAAAACTGGGTGCAACTGCAGAGGCTGTTACAGAGCATGCTGGATAATCTGCATCAAACTACCCAAGAACCATCACAAAGCTGAAAGGATGCCTCTTCTTCATTGTAGTGCAAAGAAAGCAGACAGCACAAAATAATTTGGGAAAAGAAAAAAAAAAAAACCTCCACAGGCAAAAGAAGAATGGTAGGAACAAGAATGAAAAATAAAGATGGACGTGAGAGTCCTGATTTGAGGTGGAGTGGAAAACACGAGGTCAGAGAGCGAGAGAGAGAAAGAGAGAGAGATATGTTAAGGGAAGAAAGAGTGGGAGGTAGGTTGGTAGAGAAAGTGAGTGGGCAGCAGCCGGACCGAGTTTGCCTTTCTCTGTGTGTTTTTTGTCCACGAGGGTTAATTTAAGAGTACAGAAGCAAACAGAAAAGCATTCGTGACAGCAGGTTGGCACAGCTAAACTCTCTGGGCAGCTCAACTGTTGCAAACGCTGCTCTTCCATATCAACGTGACAGGGTGGGGTGGGGGTCCCATTTGGTCTAATATTCACCATCTCGCCTCATCTGAAGTGAAGTTATTGCACAGTTTCTCAGCGCTGTCACAAAGCAGGTAATACGTGCGGTTTAATTGACTGCTCTGTCGATGCTTTATGTAAGGTGTGTTGGCGAAAGCTGCACCCCAGTGTGGAGCTGCAGAGTGTGAATCCTCAGGCTGGAAAAAGGAACCGCTTTCTCACCCTCCCACTCCTCCTCCTGCACTCCTACCACCACCATTTGCTGCTGACCTCTCGGGTCGACCAAGCCCGAGCCTACATTCCTTCAGCTGCTGTCTCCTGGGATGTTTCTTCCTCCACCCTCCTCTTACCACACGTGTTACTTATGAACTATCTTACCAAACAGCCACACACTGTTGTATTTTTACTTCTGCCTCCTCATGAGGTTTTTTTGGCGGGCATGTAGGGTTTCAGTAGCATGCCAACGAGATGAATTGGATTTTGACGTGCCTGATATTATCTCTTTTTCTTTGAGCATCTCCACCCACCCACCCCCCAAAAAAGAGAAAAAAAACTGTCCATTTTCTTCTACCCTCGGAGACCATGTTGGCACTCTGTTACAAAGTCTTGACAGAAAAAAAGGCCATGATCAAATCCAAGCCTATCTGAGCAGATTAAAGCATATTCGCGGGCGGTTTGAAATCCAATTCAAATCCAATAACAGCAAATGCAACTCAGCTCAAGCACTCAGATCAAATTTCAAGTGTCTGCTTATTTTTTGAGTCACTCCCCTGAGGATATGCATTTCTTTCTGCAAGAAGCAAAGAGAAAAAAAAAAAAAAAAAAAAAAAAAAAAAAAAAATTATATATATATATATATATATATATATATATATATATATATATATATATATATATATATATATATATATATATATATATATAGACACTACGCCACCGTGCACGGCAGGTTTATCTCCTCGAATGTTAAAAGATAATAACCAGCTGAAATAACATTATCATCATAGCTACTGGACAACTACTGATACCCGAACTGATGCAACACACCAGCAGCATATAAAGGCTACGAAAGTGTCCAACCTTTTGTGAGCACCGCCCACAGTTTCCTACTTCTTATATAGCAGACGTGGTCCACCACCACCACCGTTCTAAAAACTGAGGGAAAAGATCTAAACTGATCACTGGATGAGAAGCTAAACTTAATCTAGGAAGCTATCGACTAATTTGGTGACTTAGCCTCTAGAGATAATGGTCAATATTTCAGCTGATATCAGGGGGTTTACAAAAAATTCGAATCAGAAGCTAGTTTGTTGTTTACAGGTGATTTTTGGCAAAGTTCTCCACACAGGCTGCGCACCTATATGCAAACACAGCCTGGTCACTAGGACTACAAACCAGACAGTTTCAGGTAGCAGAAATCTTGTTCATTGCCTACAGACTGTGCATGTTACCCTAAACTAACTCTGCTGCATTTAATGGCTAGATACAAGGTCTATGAAGTGGATGCTGAGAAAAGAAAGTGACTTTTTTAGCTTTTGAATGATTCATTTTATAGCCAGAAGTATTCAACAGTGCATCTTTTCCCCATAACAGAT
The DNA here is from genome assembly GCF_007364275.1 of Archocentrus centrarchus. Lineage (NCBI taxonomy): Eukaryota > Metazoa > Chordata > Actinopteri > Cichliformes > Cichlidae > Archocentrus > Archocentrus centrarchus. Next base: position 37,399,883 of record NC_044346.1, on the reverse strand, counting down.
CATTTTCTTCATAAATGCCCTGGATTAAAAAAAATGCCAAACAGTAGTTAAACAAAACAGGACTGAGGATTTGACCTCTTCAATCTGCCCCCCAAATTGTCCCAAGCTCAAAGGTACTCAGTGTCATTTGCACAGAAAAACACTGAAAGGTTTACGGAGTTCGACATCATCTTCCTGTTCGACGACATCACAACCTTTGTGAAAGGAGGATTTATTACTCCTTTCATGACAGACTGCTGTATTAGCTCCACTGGCTTTAGCAAAGTAAACTGAGCGTATCTTTGGCATTTCTGCAGACAGATTTCTTTCAGCTAATTCAACAACAAAGGCAGGGACACCAATTTGTCAGCAATAATCCAATATCAGCAGATATCAGCAGCATTTATTAGAAATATTGGATGTGAGGATTAGATTTCATCCTCTTTTTTTTAGGGGGGGGCAGTGTGGATCTTCATGTTTGTAGAAAAGCAGAAATAAAATCTTGGCCCAAACTTTTGAGTGACACATCTGAACCCTTACAGCTTGCACCATTACTGTGATCCGTGTCGGTAAACGGCAGAGCATTGTCTAAACATTGGAAATGCAGACAGTCACTAAAATGTGACTTCCTGCTGTCACAGTGAGCAGTCATGTGACTTCCCTGCTTTCTCTACCCAAACAGAGAAAGTCTGTCTTGCCTCTCTGCATTCACTCTCCATCTCAGTTCCTCCCATAAGCTAAACTTTCTTTCAGACCTTTATTTTGGAGGACTGTCATCTGCTCCAATGAGTTCCCCAATATTTGGAGGAGGACAAACACCAAGGAGCCTCTGGGAACAGGACAACTGCTGCTGCTGCTGGCATCAACGAATAAATGTACACACACATATAAACTTACAACAGCTGAGTTTACAAAAACACAGAATGCATCTATTTAAAAAAAGTATGAATTGCTGTCAACAGCATGTGGGTGTTTTGTTGGCATATACTGCATGCAAGAAATATAACGGAGCCGGCCCAATATGTTATCTAAAATAAACTCATTCACTCTCTTAATGTGTTTTTCTCTATAGCATCATTGATTGGTTACTGGTTGGTTGATACTGGGTTATTACAGGTATATGTTGTCTACATTGCTCCAATCTGAAATCCTGTTTTTCTTTTAAAAATGTGATGAGAAAAACAAGTGATTTATAGTTTGTATAGTTTATCTAGCAGGGACGCTCAGACTGGCCTTTACTTTAAGCACCGTCTGCAGCACATGCAGCAGAGTAATGTCACAGCTGTGCAAAAATATGATCCTAAGACTGTATATCTAAAAAGTCAAATGGGCAGTTTGCCACTGATTGGCCATGACTGGTGACTGGCCAATCAGCCTCACAATTACGAGCTGATCTGCTACAATCAGCTTGTAATTATGAGCCTATCCTGTAACTACTGCATCACTGCAACAACTGTTCATCATGCTGCTAACTCTGCAGGCAGGAGTCTCCCAGTGTGGCAGCTGCTGTTTATGGGTTTTCTGAATTGCACACAAACTGAATTATTTCTCAGTTCTCTCTTTTTTTTCTGCTTATAGAAATTTCAGTGAAAGTAACTGTTGTTAAACATTTATTAGCACCAACTCGCTAAAGATCTAACATTGTGGAGGTCTACATACACTGCAGCCCTACGCCGGTATGTAAATGTTAGAGCAAGAGGGATACACTGCCAAGTGATTTTGTTGGGTTTTATCTGTATAAAAAAAATAACCTCTGTCAAACGTGAGCATTTCCTTTTGAGGTTTGAGTGAAAGTGGAAGGAGGTCTTATAAGCTGGTGTAGTTGTGGAGAAAATGTTATTAAAGGTCAGTGCTCTATAATGAACATAAATTAAAAAAAAAAAGTTGGAAAAATAAATATGTATGCTGTCAATTATAGCTGTTGGAAAGAAAATTTGAATGAGCAGGTCAGGAAAAAAGTAAAATGCAGATTCGGACAAGAAAATCTCTTTTTTCAGTTTCAGCATCAGCGCTGAAAATACAACACTGCCTCCAAGTTTCAGACGTGCACCGGTGCCTTCACGTTTTCTACACACTGAAAGGGAACTTTAAACAGTCTTTAACCTGCCAGCTCACCAGGAAGAGGTCCATGCAATGTCAGATTGAGCACATCAGAGAGTTTTGAGAGTTAATGAATGGTCATCAAATGCACTGCCTACTGTATGGTCTACCCCAGTGCCACCCCTCAGAGTATTTCCAGCACCCACACAGAGTTTTGTGCATGTGAGAACCTTCAAACCTGATTCTTCCACAATTGTCTGAAATGTATAAAAACAGCTCTGAATTAGACGCCAAGAACATCCATGTAAGAGCTGCGGTTAACACGACGGCTCAACGTCTTTTTATCAGCGTTATGTACAATGAAATGTTTTGTCTGAAAACTCTCAGAGTGAGCAAGCTGATAAATTTAAAGTTGGCAGAGCTTTAAGCAAACATCAGCAGAATCAATACCACCGTACCAGGAGGCAGCGGAGGAGTTCATCGCTCTAATATTCAAGCAGTTTACTGAGAAGTTATTGTTTATTGAAAGGCAGGTGATCACAGAAAGGACACAACCTTCAAAGACAAGGACTACCGAAACATCAAAAACATGCAAGTGGCTTTATAATATAATATAATATAATATAATAAAGGCCAAGTCTTAAACTCCCTTTAATTCATTTTATGTTGACTACAATCATTATTTGATTTAATCCTGAATGTAAGTGGTGTGAATCAGTGTGAATCAGTGTTTGTGGTCTCAGTTAAAGACATCAGAAAGGTGGATACACTCACCCTGGGCTGCCAGTTTTCATACTGCTTCTGCAGGTTGGCCCCAATAGTCTCCAGAGCTTTCTGTGGACTCATCGACAGAGGATCTGGGAAGCAAACACATGAGCGTAAGCAGACTGATCACACACACACACACACACACACACACACAAAATAACTGAGCAAAACTATGCAAAGTCAATCTGGGGCTAACAAACCAGCCATATAATCACCGCTTTAATATTTAGTGATTAAGAATTCTGCCATAACATGAGTACAAAGAGAAGCTGTTGAAGTTTTTCACTGCAGCATCAAAGACATATTTCTTATTAAATCTGAAGCGGGGTATGGGAAAGTAGCAGCAGCCTCTAAGGTTGAAATATTGATGAGAGTAAATCAATATGGCATGAAGAAAAGCAGAATACAGATAAAGGACAGATCAAATTCTGCTCAGCAGGAAAAAAAAAATATTAGTAGGTTTTCAGGAGATCCTGATATAGAGAGAATTAAATCATTGTTATGATAAATGAGGACTCCTCACATAAGGTTATGACAGCAATGCCATCCATCCATCCATTCTCTCCCGCTTATCCGGGTCGCGGGGGCAGGAGCCTAAGCAAAGAAGCCCAGGCTTCCCTCTCCAGCTCATCCGGAGGGACCCCAAGGCATTCCCAGGCCAGCCAAGAGATATAATCCCTCCAGCGTGTCCTGGGTGTACCACGGGGCCTCCTCCCGGTGGGACATGCCCGGAACACCTCACCCAAGAAGCGGCCAGGAGGCATCCTAATCAGATGCCCGAGCCACCTCAACTGGCTCTGAACTGACAGCAGTGCCTTCGTGATTTAACTTGCATCTACTGCACTTATTTATTTATTGGCCTTTTTGCAGCTTTATTTGATAGACTTCAGTGGAGAGAGAGAGACATGGGGGAAGACACGCCATGAATGGGCAGGGACGCGAACCCGGGCCGCCTTCAGCACCACACGGCATTCATGGTTATCCGCTGAGCCACCCTGACGCACTTCCATGAGGACTTTATGGTCTCAATCACTACTTTCAAATGTTCATTTTGTGAATTTAAGTTAGATAAAAAAAAATTTTTTTTTTTTTTTAAAAAAAAGGACATAAAATGTGTTTTAGGGTGTGGCTACTATCTGGTTTTAAAGCACCAACATGGCACCGCCGTAAAAGCACATCACTAACCAATGGGTGACACAGTGGTGGCAACATCTATCTTGTATAAGTCGTACAAATCTCACATACTTTTGGGAAAACCCTTGCTTTTACTTGCTCTATGATTGCGAGACCATCTACTTGGTGCGTGCTCAGTGAGTGGTGGACAGGAGCAAGCAGCGACACCTATGCAGCGTTGTTCCTGTGGTTGGTTACCCAGACAGAAAGCCGTGCACTACAGCTGTTCACCCTCACTGGATGGTGATTTCTGTCAGGCCACCATAAAAATCAGGTTCATTAAAAAGTAATGCTTCCAATTAAACCAAAAGATGTGAAATTCTGAATCTTTACACAGAATTTAATAAACTAAATTCAGTAGTATCAGTGGGATCCTCTTTGATCCCGATGAACATGCACATATACGGTGTAGACTGGCACTGCATTTCCTGTTATGGTGCAACGTGAAAAGATGCCAGTAAATAAAAGGAAGTTTTCACATAACCACATAACCACACACACACACACAAAACTGAAATAAAAAGCAGATGTGAGTCTTTTCAGTGCGTACGGCTCAAGCATCCATGAGAGATAAACACTAGGGTGCATTTTAGGACGTCGCCTCAGCCTTTAACACTTCATACACCCCAATGGTTTCTCAGAAGCCAACTGGCAGGTCTATACAGCATCAGTGTCCTCAGAAGCCACTGAAAAACTTTCAGAAACTTTAAGAACTGTGTCTCCACTTTAATGTGCTTGCCTGACTCCTAACAGTCAGTGAGTCCCAGGAGAGCTAAACAATATTTTTTTGAGGTTCTCATTCGATGGAGACGGTTCTTGCTGTTTTTGCTCTGTGTCACATCGTGTGGTTTTGGTAAGGGCAGACTGCTTCAACCTGATGTGACAGAGGCCTTATGGAATCAGCTCCCATGGGAAAGCTGAAGTAAATCCCTGGAGTAAAAGCTCGGGTTTTAGTGTCATTTAAAAGATGTGGCACTCAGAAGCACTGAGCACCATGACCCTGTCCAGCTCTTTGAACCCAAATTATTTTTGTTCAGATTCCACCCCACCCCACCCCCCCCCCCCCCCCCCCCCCCCCCCCCCCCAAAAAAAGCAGGAAGTCTGCGTTTATGCCTAAAAAAAAAAAAAAAAAAAAAAAAATTTTGATCCTTCGGTTTTGATCCTCTGGAGAAAAAAAAAAAAAAAAGAGCGTACAGCATGATAATACAGTACAGAAATAATTTTTTTATTTTAGCACGTAAGCACAGGCACATTAAACCTCATGACAAAGGAGCAAAGCAGTTAAAATTCATCCTGAGGGTAAATGTTTGGAATAGTTTTCACAGCAGTCTGGACTGTGTGACACTGCTGTGCATGGTAGCCCATCACTAACATGGATAAATACTGTGGAAAGTAGTATACAGTACTTTGATCAATCAAAGTACATAACTCAACACAAAAGGCAACTCATGAACTCTGCTCTTTCCATAGGAACGTGTTCTGCATGTACAAGACAAATAGAGAAAATCACCACTAACCAGTCTATTAGAATTTTACTTGTTGCAAACACTGTAAAATCTGGCTGTTCACAGTTGTTTTAGCATCCTCATAAAGCCATTTCTATAACATTGCAAACGTGCAAAATAACAAGCATTGCTCTGAAAAATCCAGCATCCTGGCTGAAGCTCGATGAAAAACGGCTGAAAAGGAAATCAGAAATCTGAAGAAATGGATTCATGTGGCGGCGCAGGCGTGTTTTTATTTATTTAGTTTTGCTTGTTTCTCTGCTTCTTTTTTCCTCTTGGCTATTACAGCAAATCTAGACAGATTTTGCTGTACATAAAGAGAGGAAAATAATCAAACACCTTAAGGACTGCAGCTTTTGCAAAAACAAAAGGGTGACTTAGAGAACTCCAACGGTACTCCCAGATAGATAAACAAAGGTCATAAAGCACGAATAAACCCGACTGTGGCTTCAGCCAGTCTGCTGTGAGTGCTTCCTGTTTACCGGGATGCAACTTAGTAGCTACATTTTAATAAAATGCTGCATGTAAAACCAGCTGTCACTATGTCAGGTTACTCATTTGAATCCTTTTTGCAGGTCTTCACCTCAGCAGCTGTCTAAAAAGCGCTCCTGAGAGAAAAAGTTCCCGGTACTTCAGAAAGAAAACAAATATTGTCCCCTTTAGCTGTCCTCTTAATTTCCTGCCATTTTTCATTTGTCCACTCTTTTAAAAAGACAGAACCTATAATTCACCAATAATAATTTATCTGTGACAAATTTGGGCAATGCAACAGTCCCTGTATTATTTTGGTTTGTTTAAATTTGATCCATACTGTCTAAAAATCAGTCACGGCATTCACACTCAGGAAAGTAAATGCCTGAGAAAATCTGTTTATTTTCACACCAACAAGGGAATCAGCACAGTGTGAGAACCTTTACTGGAATACATAAGCAGCATAAATCTCATTACGAGCATCACTTTTTGTTGCATTTGAGCCTGTCTTACATGTTTAGTACTGACAGGGACTAGAAAGAGAGCAGATTTCTCCCATATTGGCTTCTCTTCATTGGCTCCCTGTTAAATTTACAATAGAATTTAAAATCCTTCTCCTCACATACAAGGTCTTGAATAATCAGGTCCTGTCTTATCTCAAAGACCTCATAGTCCCATATCACCCCAATAGAGCACTTTGCTCTCAGACTGCGGGCTGGATCAGGTGACCCTGAACCATCCCTCAGTTTTGCTGCTATAGGCCTAGGCTGCTGGGGGGTTCCCATAATGTACAGTGTTTCTTCTTCATTCACCTCTTTTACTGTTTATACCCCACTATGCACATAATCATTAGTTATTATTAATCTCCGTCTCTCCCCCCTCAGCAGATGACCCCCCCCTCCCTGAGCCTGGTTCTGATGGAGGTTTCTTCCTGTTAAAGCGAGTTTTTCCTTCCCACTGTCACCAAGTGCTGCTCATAGGGGGTCGTTTAGACTGTTGGGTTTTCTCTGTATTATTGTAGGGTCTTTACCTACAATGTAAAACACCCTGAGGCGACTGTTGTTGTGATTTGGCGCTATATAAATGAAACTGAATTGAACTGAAGTGGCGTCTGCATTAGGGTTTAATATTTTTCCCGAAAATGACATGAATCAAATCCCGGGAAATGACGAGCCATTTCCCGGGAATCCCGGGAAAAAGTTTATTTATTTTTTTATTTTAATTAGGCCTTCTGTAGCCTGTGTCGGCCTTAACCTATTGTGATATTGTAGAGGTAGCTTTCCAGCTATGTCCTGTTATGCCCAGTAGGGGGCAACGTCGGCTTGATTAACGCAATAAAACCTACATCTCGACATTCGAGTGATCGAGCTATGTGGTGTTGTATCGTTCCTCAACACTCCCTTAACAAATATAATTAGAATATTCCTCCATTGTACATGGAATTATACCAAGCTATTTTACAACTGCTGGTGCAAAACAATACGGTTCATGTCCACAGCATTGATAAAGGCTCAGCCACGCTGTCGTGGCGACATCTGTTGCGCTATATCTCCACCAGTGGAACGCTGTAATAGTCATTGAAAAGTTAACTACCCTACTTCACTATAATATGACATAACACAGGGCCTTGAGTAATGCACTACGACTTGGTCATTGCCATTCTGGCAACAGGAAATTTATAACACCGTGTCTGAGGGTTAAAGTAGGTTCGCTGTGAATCGTCTTTTGAAAAACTGGCCGATCCTTATAGCCTAAAAAATATACATTTTACTCAACTCCATTTTAAAAGCGAAATATGTTAAAGTAATCTATTTCATGATACTTTCTTCACACATTAGGCCCGTATCCTAATTCATGATTGTTAGTAAGCGGCTGCAAACGAGGAAAAGAAACACTCGAAGTTAAACAGATATTTCTTTATTGTTCAGGGCAGGCATATTTTATAGGCTATATACTGCAATATAACAATATATAATAATATAAAATTATATAATACAAAATACCTTAGGGTAAACACATTGCCTACGATTTCAACAAATTAAAGAGGAAAAAAGTACAACTGTGTAATACCTCTATTAAAACGCTTGAGATGAAGGCTGAAGCCTTAAACGGAGGCTGAACGTGCCTGAAATGAAGAGTAATGCTTTTCGCATTAAACGAACCCTTCTCTCAATATTTCCTTAAATTTAACATTCTGAAGCTTTCTTTTCTTTTCTTTTCTTTCTTTTCTTTGCGTGACTTTTTTCCCGGTTTCCCGTCTAACGTTTCCCGGGAAACGGGAAATGGTTCTGATCGCATTTCCCGGGAATCCCGGATCCCGGGATTAAACCCTAGTCTGCATTGACTCACTCACCTATCCAGCACTCCAGTCTGGCGCAGGGGGAGGTCTTGACCACATCAGGAGGGTCCACTCCCACGTTGAGACACAACACCAGCGCCACGCTCACAGTCTTCATCTGAGGGGAGACGCACAGAATACAATATTGTATTCAAACTGCTCATCAATGCACAAATCACCACAGACTGCTGGATTATTTTTAACCCTGTTAAATCTTTATTCATGAGAGAAAATGCCATGAGCACACAGGCTTTTAACTCAAGTACATCCTGGGCGTTTTATCCTGGTACACCACAATCTGCTGCTGTGGGCCACTGAAGCTCCAGTGGAGCAGTGAAGGTCAAGTGTCTCGCCCAGGGGGAACTTAACAGCAGGTACTAAGAGAAGAAATGCACTCTTTCCTTCAGCATTCTCTCCAACTGGTCCAGAAATTCCCATGTCTGAAACTAATGTTGGTGGCACTCCCTCGAGGAATCTAACCTGTGACCTCAGAGGCCTGTCACCACACAGGTCACGCTGCAGGCATGAATTTTGAGCATTCGATATATTTAATGTAAGAAAGGATCAAGGAGAGGCCAAGACTAGGCCTGTTTGATATGAGCAGTAACACTGTTTAATCTTGTGATGATGATGATGATGTGACTTAAGATAGTAATAAAGTAGCACCAAACCTACACATTTAAACACAGTTTAATTCAGGTTCTCTCGTGGTTTGTGGGTGAGGTCAGGGTGAAACGATCACCCTCCTTCCCCATCAGTACTCCAGACGCCGGCGTGCGTCACAGCAGACATCGAGCTTTGTGACATCCCGCGGTTCGATCCTGTAGCTAACGAGCTTGAATGACACAAAGAGTTGGCCTAAAATGATTTTGACTGATAAAGATAGAAAAAAACAAACAAATCTACGCCATAGCCGACTGACCCCAGGCACTGAAAATCTCTGCAGCTGCCCAAGAACAACTGTACTTTTTACCAAAGCTTCAACAGGTAAAGCAAAACTATTTTTCCCCAACTGCAAATTTGAAACCATTCCCTGTTAAACGCAGCAAAATCTATTTTAAAATTACAAAATGTGAAATTCGTGCAGAGAAAAAAAACTGAATGGTGGCATCACAGACAAGCATGTCAGCCAGACAGCGTAAACTTACTACACAATAAATATTACAGCAGGAAGTTTAAAATGAAATATTCAACATGCTCCTCTATAATTTAGTTTATTTTGGGGGGAGTAAGATTAATTTGAGTCAGAAATCATCCGCCTGCTTTCAGTCATTATTCTGATAAATTTGAGATAACAAAATGAACCTGTTTTTATTTCCCTCAGAGGGACCAACACTTCCTGAGGCAGAAGTAGGAGCCATTAGTTTCTAGAATTTATATTTAAACAAACAAACAAAAATACTATATACAATATTTATGCTTAGTCCTTGTCAAGTCAAAAATTCCCCACTATCTTGGCTTGTATTGTGTAAACACAACTATGGGACAAAACATACAACCAACAACGCATCCCTTTATGTGTCATGTTTAAAATGTAAAAAAGAAAAAAAAAGAGGACGGTGCAGTGGCCAATTATTCTTTGAGTTTTATTTTTCTTAGTTTAGATTTCTGCTCCACTCGACCTCTATCACTGAAACCGCTCACGGACTCAGCAGGTCACTGTTGACTGTCCTGTCCTGAGCCTGAGCCGCAGTTTCATCATCGTGGCCCTCTGTTTTAGAGTAAACACCCCCTGGATTTGACTCACAGACCCTGTGTGTCACCACTTACCTGTAGGTTATCTACCTGCAGCCCACCCACCCCCACCCGCTCAGTTTTTTTTCTTGCAGTCTACAGTTATCCTGAAGTCATGTCAAGCTTTGACATCTGCCACCATGTTTTCATTCATTTAGTGACCAATGTGCATAAAGACCAGTGGAGGTGGGAAAGGACTTTCAAAGTTTGTCTCCAGTTTACTCTTAAGCTTCTGCCTGTATCACAGCACAGACATCTCCTTACATTTTCCTAACCTGGTGTCGGTACAGGATACTACACTGAAGCATCCTCTTCACAGATTTGTGACACAGCATGCAAAACCCAGGCATTTATCATTATTTATTTTTTTAATGAAATTTCCACTTGAAGATGTCAAACTGTGCCTGTTCATTGAATTATTGCGATTTAGCAACAGTGAAAATAAACAGTCACTTACAGCACGTTCATAAATGATTAAACTTCAGCCAAAACGCCACTAGGTTAACAAGAAACCGCTGACCAATCACAGTCCACACAGCGTTATGGCCACAGGCTAAATACGGAAAATTCGCCAGCATCACTAAGGGGCAAATTTCATTGGATGACTGCCCAGGTTGTACCCTTGAGCAGGGATTTTCCCCTCATAGCAAACAGATGAGGACTTGAAATAAAATAGAGTGTTGTTTATTTGCACTTCATGCATCAGAAACTGTTTAACACACTATGAATTCCTGACATAGTTTTGAGGGATATTTGCAGACAGCCACACTGACAAGTCCAGTTGTTCTTAATGACATCATTACTTGGCTGTTTGCTGTGTGCAGCCAGGATTCTCGCTCTGTGTCTTCGGACAGCTATTTACATGTTACGTCTCATTTGTATAACTGTAGAATTTTTAATCTGTCAGACAGGTAGCACCAAACCCAGACTTGTCCATTGGATTGCCAGAGTGAGAAGTGTGATTCGTCACTCCAGAGAACACGTCTGTGCTGCTCTAGAGTCCAGTGGCAGCGTGCTTTACACCACTGCATCCAACCCTTTGCATTTTGCTTGGTGATGTAAGGCTTGGATGCAGCTGCTCGGCCATGGAAACCCATTCCACAAAAGTCTCTACGCACTGTTCTTGAGCTGATCTGAAGGCCACATGAGGGAGGGAGGGAGGGAGGGAGGGAGGATGGATGGATGGATGGATGGATTCGACTCATTGTCATTGTGCGCACAATGCACACAACGAAATGTTCGTTCCAGATCACTCATCCAGAGACGAGCATCTGCGGTCATGCAGCCAGAGACTGGCGCTACCGTTAGGCAATGTGGTTTAAGTGTCTTGCCCAAGGACACAACGCAGCGCAGGGACAGGGGCTCAAACCTGCAACATTTCCACTGCGCCACTGCCACGTACTGAGCAGGGTTGTGAAAGTAATTAAGGCACCCTGTGAATTCCCACTGACGGGGTAAAACATTGCTGTCCTAGTGGGACCGAGCAGGACAAACATCAACAGGTACACGCATCCTTGCACAAAGATGAGCACTGCTTCGCATCGCTTCACTCATTTTCCCCTGATCTCCTCATCCCTCACCCTTTTCCAAGCTGCACTGCGTGTGTCAGGAACTCGGCCTCATAAATGGGAAATAATACAGAAGTTTTCTGCTTGGCTACACAACTGTATTCACACAATACTCATCCAGTTACTGTGCAGAACTAAACTAAGATGACAGCTCCATTACAGACATTACATTGCTCACAGTCGTGTGGCATTCCCCAACACTGAAAATGAGACTGGGACCATTTAATCCTAATGGGGTTAAAATCAATGATATTAACAGTAAACAAATGAAGTTTGCCTCGTTACATGAATGCACCTCTGTTTTCCTCACACAGGCTTTACTTTGGCAAGCAGGCCAAATACTAGAGGCTCCAAGCATTCCCCTTTTGAAAGTTCAGTTGCTGCAAACCAATTATTTCCATCTCGTGTTTTAAGTACCAGCAAGTTCATCGGGCAGGTTTCTGCTGTGGAGCTCACCGATATCATTCAGCTAAGCTTCCTCCTTTCATAATAAAAGCCCCACATATAGATGCTGCATGACTGCTGTACTCTTGGGGTATCAACTAGTTTAACAGCTTACAGAAATATGTTGGAAGCATTTTATGGCAGGTTCTAGGATTTAAATAAAACCTTTACCAGGGCTTTCAAATTATGCCGGCGGCAGGCGCATTTTCCACCTACTCCACCCCTCTGCGCCGTCTACGTTTTAATTTTCCTAAAAAAAAAATATTTTTTTTGTGCCGTCCGCCATCTCCATTTCCAGCGCCATGTGGACGCACATGGCAATATTTACTTTCTTTCAATCTGAGCCATTTGATTGGTTCACGACTGCCATGTGACTATTCATATCGTCGTGGCTTCGGTCTCGGTCATAAGGCGCCTGCTACTTTGGCATGCCCCCCCTGCTACTCCAAAACAATTTGAAAGCCCTGCTTTACTATACATGAAACATAATGAAGAAAAAAATATTAGTTTTTTTTTTTCCCTCATTAAGTAAATGAAAGCTCCCCCTAAGTGTTAACAGAGGTATAAACAGAAGACTTCCAAAGTCATTAGTTTCATTCCCTGCAGAACCCGATATGAAAATCAACCCAATAACTGACTGGATATTTCAATTAAGATCAAAATAGTGGCTCAAGGAATAAATATTAATAAAAACATTAAAGAACATGCAGGAAATTCACAAACTTTTATCACACAATTACGTAACACAACAGTGTTTTTAAAACAACAAATATTCTAGTAGTAATTAAAAACTCCCGAGTGCGACATTCACAGACAACGTTTTTACTGTGGAGGTGGAAGTCCAAAAGACATCGTTTCCAACTTTTGGATATATAAATATATCTTTAAATCCAATGATATCTCATGAAAGAGGCTTAAAGTATGCCATTACATCCCTAGTCATCAGATCAAAACCATGGTGTGGTTTCTTGGGATGCTCTCTAAAGATTTTCACATCCTTCATCTTTCAAAGCAGCATGGAGGCTTTCCTTCAAGCATGATTTTATGTCCCCCGACACACAACTCAGGACTCAAATCGCAGAGACGTCAATGAAAAATGTAGCGTCTGGAAAGCAAAAGATTCCCCCTCTCTCTCTCATTTTATGTTGCGTTTCTGATCATCTTGTCCAAACCTTCATATCTTTTCACCTCACTCATTTAAAGAAAAGCAGGATGCAGTTATTTCCTCTGTTGCCAGTAATTTTATTCTGTCAGCTCAAAGAACAAGTGTGATCTCCTTATGCAATACACAAGTGTGTGTGCCATTTGAATAAATACAGAAAACTGAAAGCAACTTGAGTCCAACTGCCAAAGCGAGGTGATTTATCAGCTAATACGCATCGAGTGTACCTTATTCTCTGTCAGCCCTGCAAAACATCTACAACAGCGCCTCGGGAAAAGGCATTTATAAACACACTACAAAGATGCCAAGTCAACTGGGAAGATCCAGATCAGGTTTGCCCTTTTAAAATACAACAGCTGAAATGGCAGCACACTTTAGAGACGTATTAATCCAAAGTCTACAGAGAAGGAAAAAGATGTTTCTGTTATGGCGGGTAAAATGTCAAAGAAAACTGCTGAGAAAATTCTAAGGTCATTTCATTATTTATGTCATCACGGATCAGCACTTTTTATTTAACCCCAGAACAACGGCGTCAGGTGATTTTCACTGTGCTGTCTGAGCTCTGAGTTCACAGGGTCAGAAAAATGTTATGGTCAGCTGGCAATTTTTCCCCTCTCAAAAAAAAGTCTTTTTTTTGTTTTGTTTTGTTTGTTTTTTTAACTCTTCCACAATTACTTTTTGGGGGGGATTTTTTTGCCTTTTTATTAATACAAGTATTATTGTACTTTAATATATTTTGATGGGAAGTATGTTTTAGCAGGTATATTATACCCGACGTTAGTGATAAGAGTTACAAAACTGCACGTTAGTGTTCTGGGGTTAATTACACAAGAAACTTGTCAGTTAACGAAAAGTGAGAAAAAGCGACATTGTGTGGTGTTAATAAAGATCACAATTAAAAGACTCAAGATGGCAGTATAATTAAGATCACAGTATAAACAACCCTGATGAAACTGTTTGTTTCCATCCAGCTTCCCACGCAGGTAATTTATAATCCATTCAATACAAATTTGCATGAGAATAATAGAGATGAATGACGGATTGTGTTTTTTCTCTGTTCCAGCTCAGCACTGCTGCACAGCATGGCATTTGAGTGTGACAGTACGCAGATGTGCTCCAAATGATTCCTACTGATTTATCAGCTTGTTTATTCCACTTATTACCAACACACAGTGAAAACAGAGACAAGCACTCCTTCATCAATTTGGAAATTACTGGTTGACCATCAGATATAACGCTCTGAATCTTCACGTGGCTTGTATAAATTAGTTCCTAGCCTGGAGAAACTGTCAGACCTTTGGCCTTTTGGCTGCAGTGATGTGTAATTACTACTGACATTAATGAAAGCAGAAGTAACTCATTTTAAACTGTGAGCTATGGGGTTGTCCCGACTCCCTTAATGTTGGATATTTGCTAAATGGAAACCTCCGGGGCTGAATAATAAAGCAAATATGAAAGTGCACAACTTGCAGTTTCTTCAGTGGCTCCAAAACAGAGTCGATCCCCACAGACAAATGTCCAACTTTACAGCAGACATATTAACAGCCTGGTCCTTATTGCCATTTTACCCCTTTGTGAAAAATGTATGGGGCGGGATTTGCGTTAATGCTTCCAGTTCATTATAACAGGCCACGCCCACTTTGAGTGACAGGTTGGGAACCTTTTTAAGTAATTACTACACAAATAGTTTGCTATGCGGTTACTTAAAAACTAATTTTAAAAAAACCCAAACGTCTCCAGTACTAAATACTACTAAGCAGTGTGTCTGTGGGATCCACCCACACAGTCTGTGGATGCTTGCTAGCATTAGCTGATAACATCTGGCGCTAAATAAATAAATAAGATGTAACAGCCCTCAAGAGCAGAAGCCTGCGTAATATCAGAGCAGCTACACAGTCTCTTACAGACATTAGACACAGAGATATAGAACTCAACGACTCCTGAATAGAAAGCTGTAGATGAGTTCTTTAACGCCACAGAGAGCTGAATCACCAAGAAGCCTTTCAGTGCCTTTGTGGCACTGAACACACAGACACCACAATAAGTTAACAGACATGTTAAGAAGTCTTGTGAACGCCACTCCTTGAGGTGCAGAAGAAAGCAGAGCGAGGGTACCTACAGAGGTGTTTTTTAAAATGTGTAAAACAGGAAGGGCTAATTCTAAATAATAAGTGTGGAAATAATCTCAGTTTTTGCTCATCTCCTGAGTTTCATTAGTGGATGAGCAACTGTCATCAACTGATCTAAGAGATAATAGGTGGTCGTATATATTGAGAGGTAGTTCTGCATTTAACAGTGGTCTTTAATTGACACTTCATGCAGTGTAGGGAATGTGTCACGGTGCGAGCGGACCGTGTGAACAGGTGAGGACCCAGTTGCAGGACACAGAGGCGGGCGGTGTGAATTAGGCAAGATGGAAACAAGGGAACACACCGCTGCATGAGCCGATGAGACTCCGACAAGTGATAAGGGGAATATCAGAGAACAGGCGGGGAACACAGCTGAACGCAATCACAAAACGAGACAAGGAAGTACAACTAAACACAGAGCACACGAGACAAAGACTGACAAAGTAAAACAGGAAACAACTAGATGGAGACCGGTATCTGCACTGAGATGTTCGCAAAGGATCTTTTAAGTCCTGTGAGTTGTGAGGTGGGGCGCTGCAGCTATGCAGCCACTCAAACTGTGATGCCCTGTATATTCCTACAGCTTTCTATCAAAACCGGCATCAACTTTTTCAACAATTTGAGCTACAGTAGCTCGTCTGTCGGGTCAGACCACACGGGCCAGCCTTCACTCCCCACGTGCATCAGTGAGCCTTGACCGCCAATGACCCTGTTACTGGTTCACCGCTGTTCCTTCCACTTTTGATGAGTACTGACTTCTGCAAACTGGAACACCCTAAAAGAGCTGCAGGTTTGGAGATGCTCTGACCCAGCTGGCTAACCATCACAATCTGGCCCTCAAACTCACTCAAATCCTTACGTTTGCCCATTTTTCCTGCTTCTAACATCAACTTTGGAGAGAAAATGTTCTGTTGGTCCTTAATATATCCCACCCACTGACAGGCGCTGTGGTGAAGAGATAATCACTTCACCCATCATTGGTCATAATGTTATGCCTGACCAGTATGTAAATATATAAAAACAAGTGTTGCTGGATCTTTAAATTCTTGAAACAGTAAAATTTGAAGAAGCTTATTAATAATAATAAGAAGAAGAAGAGTTAAGGCTGACTAGGATTCAAAGAGACCAAGGATATTCAAAGCCTCTCCCACTGAGAAAAAAGGGGAGGAAAAAAAGTTCAGGGTGACCTTCTGACCCTGAACAAGCGGTTCGTTTATCACCAGATGGGCAGCAGTGGGCTGTTAATTTGCCTGTTAGCACTAATCTGAGAGAAAAGCCCAAGCAAAATTAGATAATAAAGGTATACTGGCCCTCATGGATTTCCGATAATATCACGGATCCTTCTTCTGTGTGAGAAGAAAGAGGAAGGAAGAGAAGAAGAATTAAGTGGTGCATGTGGGATGAAAGAAAAAGTGGATGAAACAGAAGAAAGAATGGGAAAGAGATGAATAGAAAGAGACAAAGCGTATGTGCGCGCCTCAGTGTGTGTGTTCATGTCTTCCTGTTTCAGCTCCGTAGATACAAGTGGTTGCTGTCCTCCTCTCATTAACTACACGTGACTCCAGGGGATTTTGCTGCCATTTCTATCTGCCCCTCTTTAAGACTCCCATACAGCCCTCAGCACCACTTGCTACGTCGATCAATGGCCCCTGATTAATCCATTTGTTGGGCCCGCCATAAATAAAGGTTATTAAGACGCTGGAGTGCATCGATTACCTCCGGGTGTGCCACAGCAGCAACAGGTCAGATATTGTGCGCTTAATCTTAAAATCCAGGAAAAGGCCAAACACATACATCTGATCTGCTTTTTAAATATAAGGACTGCATTTTGGATATCTTCTAAGTTACATGTGGCATGTATGTTCAAAAGGAGGGAAGGGTGTCTATCCTGTTAAGAATTTCTACTGTAACTGTAACAAACTTTACTTCTCAGTTTTTATTATTATTATCCGGGGAGCAAAAGGCAACTATTTTTCCTTCTCTTTTCTTGCACACTCTAAATTATATAACTTATAGAAACTTATTCAGCAGAAGTTGAACAAAAATGAGCCAAAGTTTGGACTGCTTGAATCTTAATGATGTTTGGGATGCTCTCAAGCATATTCACACTGTGCCTGAGGCAGCATTTCACTTCTCCCATCCAATCTAAGAAAGATGTGAGACAAAATAAAGTCATAGATTTACACTGACAAAGGTTAATTCTTTGTTATCCAAGTCCGTACTTTCCAGCTACTGTGCCAGAGTGAGAGATCATCAGGTGTGCCGTGGGAAATGAACTTCACTTGATTGGGCCAAAAAAAATTGCTTATATTTACTTTCACTGGAGAGCCGACTGCACCAACTCCTTTATGCTTTGTGTGTGGGGGAAAAGCTGACCAATATCGGCACGGTCCCACTGCAAGATCGAAGTTCTCGCTGAACAACAAGAGGAAATTTTTGAGTTACATCAGAATATCTTGAACAAGCAGGACTTCAGTATGAGTGTCTGCACTGATGGAGCAGAAGCCACGGTCCAAGGCACCAAAGGCTTCGTTAGTGGAGTGAAAGAAATACGCCCCAATGTTATTTTTACTTCTTGCCCCCAAAGTGTTCACTGCCAAGACTTTACCAGCAGACCTACTGTATGCTGTCCTGTAAATGTATTAGCTCTTACATAGCGCTTTCCTACTCTAGCTGAGCACTCAAAGAGCTTCATACAACACGTTTGCATTTATCCATTCATACAAGCACTTCCTTCTACAGCTAAGTATCTAACATTCACACACATTCACACTCCAACGATTGCATCGGAGAGCAACCTGGGGTTCAGCATCTTGCCCAAGGATACTTTGGCATGCATAGTAGATGACCTGCTCTACAGCCACTAATGTGCTGTGCTTGTCAAGACAAGACCTCTGAAAAGCCACATATTTGCATCTTTATATGAGGAAATGGGAGCAGAGCATAAAGTCTTATTGCTCCTTCAAGAGCACCGATGGCTGTCACGTGGCAAAGCACTGGCCTGCGTGTATGAGCTGTGGGACGAACTAAAAGTGTTTTTGACTGACGAGAGTTGCGACGATGCAAAGCTGCTTACAAGTGATGCGCGTGTTGCAAGCCTGGCATATACGGTCAGTATATATCTGCATATGAATGAACTGAACACACAAATCCAAGGCTGAAAAGAAAATCTGCTCACAAGCGCAGATGAAATAAATGGATTCTCTTCAAAATGTGCACCTCTGGCAGCAACATCTGGAAAGTGCCAACCTTGACAGAAATGGCAAGCACATGTCAACACCACTGCGCCGTGTGAGATAACAGGCAAACATCTGAGAGCTCTTGAGGAAAAGTTGTCATTTTATTTCCCCTCAACCTTCATTGACTGGATTATGGAGCAAACAGCTCAGCAGCAGTTTTTGGAAAGGATAAGACAATCGCAGGAGGAACTAACTGAACTGAGATAAGACTGTGGTTTAAAGCCAAGCTTTGCTGCTCTACCTTTGGAAAGCTTTTGGTTGACTGCTGCTGAGGAGTTCCCCATTCTGGCAAACAGGACAATTTTGACATTGTTCCCAACATATCTATTTGAGATGAGCTTTACAAGCTTGGCTTCTATAAAAACTAAAAAACAGAGTAAGAGAGAGAGACTGAGAGCTATTGCGAAAGAGCTTTGTGTGTATTTCTTCAATTCCTGCCAGGATAGGGGCTGTGTGTTCATCTAAACAGGCCCAGGTTTCACACTGAGTGAGTATCCACAAACTGAGAGACTAAGGCCTCGCTTATACTCTGCTGGGGACACAGTCAAGGACAGCTGGAGACTGACGGCCGAGCAGTCGTTCCTGTTATACTTGTTTGAATGTGGGCCATGTGTGGTTGGTGCACTGTAATGTAAATTATCTGTGAATGAGTCTCCCTCACCATCTGATGATGAAATTTATGTCACATGCACCCTCAAAGCATAACCCTGGCCTAAACTGACATTATTTTTATATATGTTATATATACATACACAGTCACACACACACTCACAGACACTGTATCAGGCTACAATGTTTCATTTTCTAACATTTTTGGTTGGTGTTGCTCTGCAGGATATTTTTAATCTAAAAGATGAGCCATGGTTCAGGTTGAAAAACACTGATCTAAGCCAACAAGTTAAATAAAGCCATTGCCAGAACACTGTAATAGTCACCAGTCTGGGAATACGTCGGCTAGGTTGCTGACTTTTTTGTTGTTGTTGTTGATAATTTCTCAGTGGACATCGTGCAGCCAGCACATTTACTGTATCCCCTCCTGTTCCCTGTGCTGGTCACCCTTTACACACACACACACACAAAAAAAAAAAAAAAAAAAAGGCTAAAGGCTTTGAGATTACATTTCACCAAATGCTATCCCATTTTTGCTCTCCACACAGGTCATTTGGCCCGTATGCAACCAAAGCAGGTGTAAACACGACTGGTCAACAGAGCTGGGACGACATACATTTGTTCATAAAGATTACATAATCAGTATTGAAACTATCAGGTGGTTTGCCTGCTAGGACAAAGTCAGACCATTTTACATCTAAAAATTCACCAAGCAGTCCCATGACAGACCCAACGGCCTGGTCAGGGTGCACCCTTCACCTTAGGGTAGCTGGAATAGGCTCTGGCCCCCCCGCAAACCTCAATTAGGTAAGAAGAAAATGGCTGAACAGACATTCACCAGGTTACTGAGGGTAAGTTGCTCTACACGTTCACCACCAAAAACACTAATTGTTTGTGGGGGTTTCTCTCGTCAGGTTTATCCATGCATTTTCAGTCAGTTTGAAACAGTGAAGCAAAAGTAGCTGGAAATATGAAGGAGAAAAATTAAACAGGTCAATCACAGTACCGCAGTTACATTTCTAGAAAGGTACACATCTGGTTATATTGTAAATTATGCACAGGTCTTCAGAAAGGCTTGTTGGTTGCTGACATAACTGTGGTGTAGAGTTAACAGGGAAGTAGAAATCCCACATTAGTGTTATACACATTTTAGCATAGTTTTATAAATCAGAAGATGCTGAACTCTTTTACATGCACCGTGGCCTTATAGTTCTTCTGTTTGACAAGGCTAATGGCATTTCCTACAGGCAGAAAGCCCAGACAATACTCCACATCACGCTGTTTACTTTGCAAAGCCTCTATATCCAGAAAATGATCAGTACTCTTCATCAATCTCCATTGCCAATGAAAACCCATCAGCATTATCTCTGCACTAATTACAATGTCACAAAGAGGAAATACAAGATGGTGTAAATGAAGACACACATATTAATCCAAAACAGTTTGGGACAATAAAAGAAATTTCTGGACATGCAAATGTGTAGAAATATAAACCCATCGGAAAATGCTCTCTTCTCTTTCCTGCTTCATTAGGAGGGAAGCTGTCAGGTCGATGTGCAGTCAGTATTCTGCTCCATGACACTTTGGGAAGTTGCTAACCAAGAGGTCTTTAATCTGAATCTACAGCTTTAATGGAAACTGTAGATATTCAGGTGAAGCTGCTGCTTTAAGTCAACATAAAATCAGTGGCATGCAATTATTTTTAGTACCTTGCAAATACGTTTTCATGCATCAGTAACTGTGAGTCTATATGCTCCCTAATGAACTGCACACATTGATTGAATTTAACTAATGAAGCAGCACAGCCCACCTGTCTCTTTTCCACATTATTATTATTGTTATGAGCTTGGATATTGATGACTTATTGATTTCATTATCCTTAAGCTGAAAAACACACCGTGTCTGAAAAGCAGCAGGGAAAGAAAGGAGAGAAATTTAATTGAATCTTGTGTGTGTGGCCAACAGCCAAAGAGAAACATACATTACAGGTCATTTGGCAACCAATACAATCCACACTGCTATAAAAATCAAGCATTAATCCCATATGATAATGAATTAGTCCAAAACTTATATTTAATATGGAGTCCTAAAGAAATAAAAAGGCCAAACCAAGATTGCCTTGAGCCATTTGTAAATCCCAAAGAAAAGGTTATTTAACTGCCTGATAAGTACAATAAGAAAAAACAGCCTCAGGCCATTTTCTAAAAAGTTGCTACAACAATTCAATATTGTGCAACAACAAAATGTTTCAGCAACAATTAGCTGTTAATCACAACAGCACTATATGGAAAACAACGCAACAATGAGGTCACTGATGAGAACATTAAAATGCTGTCACACACTATCATGAAGCTACGCTCTGCCTGTCTGACAGACACGTCCCAGGGTCGAGTCTCAGCCTGGGTTTGATGCGAGATGTGAAAATTACAAGAAAGACAAAGAAACCTGTTTTTCTTCCGGCTGCTGCAGCTTTTTTTTGTCTTTTGATCAGCTGTAATAAAAGACGGGGGGGGGAATAAAGACGCACAAACACGCAACCTGGCTAAGGTATCAATACCGCATTTCCACGGGTTCACGTCGGTCGGCTTTAATCTCGCCAAATCCATCAACGCAGAGTTTACCACTGCCCGCTCTCAGCAGGGTGCAGGTATGTCAAATTTATAAAATCTCTGTGTTCACTTCTCAGCGCTGTTGTAGCTTATAACTGAGTCTCCGCGCTTTGAAGACAGTTTCATTGCTACGTGCCTATCAGCTCAAAGTTCATGTAATGTTTGCTGATTGTTCAAGATCAGCATCTGTGCTGCATCCAGCTGCTGCTGCTTCAAAATAAACGGCTTCCACTGTGGAATCTGTGGGCAGCTTTTATTGTGAGGAAAAGAAGGTTTCATGTTTTAAATTTTTATTTTTAAACAGAGGAGGGTTTGAGCTTTTCACCTTCGTGCTGACAGAGGAGATAGGATAAGAAAGTGGTTGAAGGCAGGCAAATTCATGCTCTCAGTGTTATTTTAGTTTAAATAAAAATTATAATGAAGAATATATAAACTTTGTGTTAAAGCTGCTCTAAAAGTTCTGCTTCAGACAGTTTTTCATACTCTTGCATCTGCAAGTCAGTGAGAGCAGTGATCCTTAATATGGTCACCTTAGACACACTACGCTGAACGTGAGCAAAGAAGCCCCACCCACCTGCTCTTCTAACCTTATCTTTGTGAGGGGCAGCCAATCAGAAGAAAGTTTGCTTAAAGGGAGGAGCTTAAAAAAAAAACAGTGATGCAGACACTAGAGTTCTAAAATACATCTACTGATGCACCTGAACACATCATCGATGTATCCAGTATGTCCCTACCCTCACCTTCAGTCACAAGCTTTGGGGAGTGACCAGAAGAACAAGATTGCTGATACAAGCGGCAGAAAGGGTTTCCTCCAAAGGGTGGCTGGCCTCTCCCTCAGAGATAGAGTGAAGAGTGCAGCCATCGGAGAGGGGCTCAGAGTAGAGCCGCTGCTGCTCCACATCGAAAGGAGCCAGTTGAGGTGGTTCAGGCATCTTACTGGGTGCTTCCAGAGTGAGGTGTGGGCATGTCCTACAGGGACGAGACCCCGGGGCAGACCCAGGACACGCTGGAGAGATTATCTCTCTCCGCTGGGAGCTGGAGGAGGTGTATAGAGAGAAGGAGGTCTGGGCTTCTCTGGTTTGGCTGCTGCCCCCGTGACCCGCCCCCAGATAAGCAGATGATTGATGGACTGATGGATGGATGGAATTACTGTTGCCCATAAATTTTCAAATGTATTGTTTTCTGTTTCCTGTTTTTAAGACAGATGGTCTAATAAAGCACTGTATATACAGTGTTGTGTAAAGGGGGTAACTTCTCACTAACACTGATGATACTGTCCGTATCCTTTCCAGTTGTTACCTTTTGTAAAATTAATGCCGATCTGCCTTCGTGCTCCACAAGCTGAACCAGTCCTAAAAATAAGCACAATGAGGCCGTTTCTGTGACAGACAGGCCCTCGAGCTGGGACAAAGGGGCATCTGGGGGAGACGGGGTTTATGTGGAAGCTGTTACACTGTGTGGGGACAAGTTTGCATCAACCGCTCTGACGTCAAACAGCTTAGAGCTCCACAGGGGATTGTGAAGCATGACAGGTAGGAAGGGAAAAGTTCCTGTGCATGCATGACAGCACCAGATTCATGCTGCTTTAAAACAGTTTATCTGTCACTCACAACAATGTTTAAAGCCCTGATGCTGTTATGTGCTTTAATTTGGCAAATGACATTAAGACCTTCTATTAAGCCCTGATCTACAGCACTATTTAGAAATGCACACTTAATAAGACATTTTTTAGATCTCTTTTGCAAACGTGTATTGCAAACTTTTTTTCCATATTTATTAAATGAAAAAATTAAAGCTCTGCCTAAAAATCATTCCTTTTCGCAGTAAATTATACCATTTTGATTAGGATATCAGGAAAATGTGAGCACTGCATAACAGGATTGTTTGCAGAAAGCAGCGTGCGTGCACGGGCACCATCTTTTTCATTTAAACTTTCTAAGGGAAACATTTTAAGGGAATAAATTTATATACATATAATAAAACCCACAATTAAAATGCGAGCCAGTTCATAACCAAAAGACTAGAAAGTCAAACCCTTTGTGCAGGACTGTAAGCAGCAAGTCTGGGGCACTGCTCATGAACACGGTGGTAGCAGCATCATGATACGAGGTGCTTTTTAAGAGCGAGAACAGGACAGCTGGTCAGGATTTTGGGGAAAGAAAGAATGATACAGAGAAATACAGAGAAGCTTCTGAAGAAACCCTGCAGGAAGAGACTTATCAAAGCACAGAGCCAACATAATTAGCTACCAATCATGTACTCGAACTCAGTGGTTCTAAACTTCAAACACCAAAAAATAAATAAAGTTTACACTCAGTAATCCACGACTTTTATCCTTTCTTCCAAAAGGATCCACGTTGAATTCTTCAGTGCAGCAGCATCATCACTCTTATTTTCCTTACCCACACTTTGATAACCCCAGAGATACTGGGAATTTTAGCCAGAGAAAGCAAAGGATCATGGGAATGTTTTCTGGTCTTCACAGAGTAATAAATCAACAAATAAAATTCTTTAGCGCAGGTTAATAAATTAGAGCATTCGAGGTGGACCCAAAATGAAGCCAACTCCTGCACACGCCACTGTACTCGCTGGTTATGATAGATTATAGATCATTATAGAATCATGGGGTGCTAATGATTTTAGAATATGTGAAAAGTTATTTAATTATAACAAAAAAATTTATGCATTATGAACACAGAAGACGGTAATAGCGCACCTAGCTAGCTTTAAATACTCCAAATGCCACACTAATGAATGTGAGATTTCTGCATGAGAACCATGCAACGTCAGAGAGGCCCAGTGCCGCTGCTGCCAGGTAAAGCTGACATAACAGGTCCACCACAACCATTCAGAGAGCTGACGAAAAAACTGGTTCCAGTGAATATCAAATATTTCCTTCAGAGTCAGCTGATGTTTGGAAGCTATTAGGCTAAAAGTAAGTTTACCACCTGAGAATCAATAACGCCCTGCACTGCAGTCCATTATCTCTACAGGTTGATGTTCAGGTTTGTTTTTGCTATCAAGATAAAGGTTTCATGCTCTAGGTTCACTGTGGGGGAGGGGACAAAAACAGATCTGAAACTGCTGACAGCATTAGTTTAGGGTTTTCAGTTTATCAAAGGGAGTCAATCAAACCCCCGAAAAAATAAGTAAATAAAAATCACAGTCAGACTGACTGCTTCATTTCCACCCTGCAGGTGTGACAGCTCAATAAAGGAAATCCAATCCTTCCACCAACCTCTAACCTCATTTCTACTAAGTGCAATCAACATGACTAACCACGTGGACTGCATGTACTTCATACTTTCTAACCAAAAAACTACACGGCACTTTATTAGTTAGAGTAAGCTGCCTGTCATCTGACTTTGAACTGTACTGCACAACGCTGATAGTGTTCTTACAGGATATCTGATCGCTGTTATTGTGATTTTTACTTGGCAGGTTCAGCAGCTGGTCACACAAGCCTGCTTCGCTCGGAGTGGCTGCAGATACGCGACAACTCAATAGCTGTCATTGACCCAACACAAGAATAAACACACCGTTTGAACCAATAAGCCCAGTAATTATACAGCCTACTTCTCCTCATACTGAGTCGACTCCGTTTGTCTCACAGAACAAGACCCCTGACTGACCCCAATGGGAATCATTTGGCTTTTTCTTTCTCTATAATATTCCAAGGTCTTGATTTTAATATGTAAAATGTCCAGAGATTTGATGCAGTGTGATTAAAATATATTTCCCAAAGTGCAGAACAGTATTTGAAAGCCTCACACTGCACGCTTCTATTAGCAGCCTTAACTTTTTGCATACCAACTCGGTCTATAAGCAAGCTCCTCCAGATCCCATCCAGCAGCTTAAATCAGCCGAAGCACTGCATGTGGCCTCAACTGCTGGAAGGACAAGCGTGTGAAGCTGCAGGATTAAACCCTTCACATCATTAGAGGTTTTAATCCAGAGCGCTCCACAGTATCAGAACGCCACCGACCAACTGGATAAAAATTCTGACGAATGCAAACCTCGCTAATAAACCCAAGAAGCACTTCAGCCTTATCTGCCTTACTTCAGCCTCCCTCCGTTATGTTTCTGCTCTGAAGTTCAAAAAAATAAGCAGAATTCAACAAAACAAGCTAATGTGTGCTAACAGCAAGCAGAAACATCCCAGGCTGAAAAATAAAGTGCAAGTGCCAAAAACTGCAGTTCCTCTGTTGGCCCTTTGGGGGTCTCTCTTTCCAAGAGTACGTCAATCCCCAAAGACTCCCCATCACAAAGAAACAGTTTTAGTCTCTATAGCTAATTTTTCTACCTTCATCATTGACCTGAAACAACTAACAACATCCCAGGCTGAAAAATTATGCCAGCGCAGACGTGCCAAAAGCTGCAGTTTTTCCAATGGCCACTTGAGGCTTGCTCCATAAGTAAGCCATCTGCTTAGACTCCAACATTAACACGCCCAACTTTATAGCATTAAAAAGCATGTTTACAGCACGTTATAGAAGTGGTTACAGTCTGATTCACAACAACTTTACAGTGTGTAGCCAATCAGCATCTGCTAAGCTGCACTTCACCTAACTGGAGTCACTGAAATGGACCTCTCAACCATAACTGCGGTGTTAGTTCCCCTTGGAGCATTTTTGATGGCATCATCTGACAAACAACACGGCCTTCTATGTGGTAACGACCATCCAAGCAGTCTGTACTTCCAGTTCAGTTGATTAAATTATATTTTATTAGAACTGGTTATTTAGGACTAATTATCAGGTATGTGTCAGTGTTCTAGCCAGCGGCTGATCGCCTGACGCTGCGCCATGCTGAGGTCGTCTTGCGCCGGGCTGAGAATTTCACCGGTTCGCGATCTGAACTTTTTGCTATCAAAGCAATTAGCAAGCGGGCGTGGACCCTGCACACTCCACCCTGCCGCCAACACCAGACTGATTTTTTTTTTTGTCTAGATCGCTGCGTGATAGTATTATTTCACCGCTATTTACAATCTACCGCCAAGCATGGCCAGTTTCTTTCACAATGTGCACGCGTGATCTCGTGACAGTCCTGTTCACGCTTGATTTTGCAGGGCTACAGAAAGCAAAATGGCGACCAGCGTGAAAAGGAGGGGGAAGAAGAGGAAAAAGGGAGCTGAAATGACAATTTCAGGCTTCATATTTTGGAGGGAAAAAAAAAAAACTACAGTTCCCAGCAAAATGATGTCACTTCCTGTTGTTGTAGTTA
Source organism: Archocentrus centrarchus (assembly GCF_007364275.1). Lineage (NCBI taxonomy): Eukaryota > Metazoa > Chordata > Actinopteri > Cichliformes > Cichlidae > Archocentrus > Archocentrus centrarchus. The sequence continues at coordinate 37,372,892 of NC_044346.1, read as the reverse complement.
GCGGCATTGCATTAAAAAGACAATAGTGTTGGCAGTTGAGTGGATCGATAAAACACCTGGATTATGTTTTTGTTGTGTATGCTTATTACATTATTCTGCAAACCCATTCGTGGAAGGAAACAGCGGGCTGAAATCTTTTTTCTGGCTAGAACCCTGTGAGTGTGTCTGTGCATTGAACCTAGCCTTAACTGACAGCTTAGCACTCCATGGTTTCATCTAAATGTGGTCACTTCTGGTTCAAAAAGAAAAAAAAATAGCCAATGCAGAAACCAGTGGGTGATATCAAATATGTACAATTGACACTAATATCTTAAATCATATTTCTCAGAAAATAAAAACAGCATTTAAATGCATTTAAAATTCCCTACACCCCAGGCTAGAGTTAAAGTCAAAGCCTACTTTTCTGCACATCTGCATATCGGAGCCCAGATATGTAAAAGGACACATTCTTCTTACAAGTTTACAAATGAGGGTGCAGGGCCTGGAAATGCTCTGAGCTATGAAAAATTTAATACGGTTGATTTAGCATGACTTCCTGATAGGAATGTCCATTCAGCCAGCCCATATTACCTCTTTTAAATCAATAGCAGCTCCACATTTAATGATGCTTTCACTTCCCTGCAGCTTGACACCTCAGCGGGCACTGCGGAGTAATTCAACTCATGTCCTAACAGCAGTGAAGTTTTAAATTTTCATTTGGGCGAATTTCTACAATCAGTGCAGAGTTTGTGAGGGTTATGTACAACTAAGTGACATTTGCCATCATTATAATGGTAGTGCTCTGTAGCCGTGAGGCAATGAAATAATCAGGTTGGTAGCACCGCAGTGGATCAAACGACAGCTTTCCGGGGACTGAAACACACAGTGACCATTCATGTGGGAAAGCTTTGAGGTTCCCCCTCAAAGCGCAGCATTGGTAGCCTCCAGCAGAATGAAATGAATTGGCACTACAATAAAGACGAGGGTAGCCAATGATTTGCTGCCGTGTCCTAGCTGTTTAAAGACTGATAACCTCTCGAAGCACCGCGTGCAGCTTCAACAAGTCTGACTCGTCTTTTTAAGGTGGTGAAATTTTGAGAACTGGCCCTGTGGACGAGCATTTGACCCAGCCTGAGCCCTGAGCACCACCCTTTCCAATAATGCGGGAATTTTCTGCTGTAGTTACAAACCACAAGAAATCGTTGTGGGATCAAATTAACGCTCAATCAATATTTTGACATGAAAGATGGTAATAGAGTTTGAATGTTTTGTGAGAACTGCTGACAACAGGGAAAAAATACAGTATTATGAGGCTTATTGTTTAAAAGTAACACATATGAAGCTTTTAAATCAATATCTAAAGGATCAAAACTCATCAGTTTCAATAAACCCTCCCCACCCTAGTGCTCCCATGCTATATGTTTCTGCTCTGTCGCAGAGGTTTTTGTAACCTTATACTGTGTATGTGTGAATGTTTACAAAGTATGAGATGATTTTTTTCCTCACTCATCCATATATGTTTTCACTACTGTTTCTGTCTTTTTAATGGCAGCGCCTCCAGAAGGGGGGCAGCATGGCCACAGTTCACCTATCTCCCCATGTTTGTTCTGTTTGTCTTCTTGGATGAGTGTTCTGTTAACTGTAATTTCCCCATTGTGGGATCAATAAAGTATAAAGTAAAGTAAACAGTCTTAGATTTCCTGTTTTAATAGCTCCAGCTTTGAACCAACACGGTCCCATCAGATACACAATCATGAAAAAGAAGCTGCTATGCAAATCTCTGAGCTGAGATAAAAGGGGAAAAAAAAAAAAAAAAAAGAGCCTCCATGACCTCAAAGCACAGCTCACACAGGAAACATCCTTAGGCTTCTGAATTACCCCCGGACATAGATGAGAAGAAAAATTACCCTGTCCTTCATCCGCCAGCTCTGCGCCAGGGCCTTGGAGCCCTCAATTTTCTCTGAGTGCCTCTTCTTCATGAAGGCCAAGGGAAGTTTCCAGTCATTCATATCAGCCTCCTCTTCCTCAGCAAGGCCCACGGCCGGTGAATGAAGCAAGTCTGAGTCCATTTTCATCAGGGCTCTGCCGGGGAAAGCACATGTTAATATCACTGATTTGAATTTGAAGTATCTATATATCTATCTATCTATCAAGAGAGAGAGAAATAGATGCAGCCAAATGTGCTAAAATTTACAAACCCAAACATGCTGTTCAGCCATTTTCTGAAGTAATGAATCATAAATGATAAATAAGACAGTAAAAACAGAATATCTGCACAACAGGGGTGAGCATCCCTAAATACATTTTGGTTACCAACTGAGATATAAAAAGTGATAACAGAACATGGTCAGATAACTGTGGTAGGCCTGTTCAGAGAGCTCTAAAATCAGGGTTTTAAATGAGTGTTGAAACAAATCTCAGAACTTTTACTCCCTTTGTCAAAAATATAAGTAAAGGTTTGATAAGGAAACATTTCTGATTCTCAAAAAGAAAATTTAAATTAAAAAAACGTTTATGTCATCTTAGCACTAGCGTTAAAAAAAAGAAATCAATCAAATACATAAAAAAACGGATCAACACACTTGACTTCGATCCAAAGGTCTGTTCGTGCAGCTGTGGTGGTTCAAGTAAGCAGCTCTTCCTCAGAAACATGTAAGCACTGAGACGTTTTTCTGTTTCCACTACAAGCACATCATTCAGTCGTCGGTCTCCGCCAATCAAGATGGTATCTACTGATGTCAGTGGCCAATGCTTGTGCATTATACTGCATCAATTTGTCACGACTAAGTGTTTGAAAAAAGTGTAACGAAGAGCTAGAAGACATTAAAACAGTTATAATTACCGGGTGAAGATCTCTGGCACTAATCTCACCGTTTCCCAGACAGAATTTACTTCAGCGGGTTAATTAACAGCTGCCCGAATATATTATGCAATTCATTTTAGCATTTTTTACTTTTTATTTTTCTTCCATGCATAATCCTCTTGCTCCTATTTTGCAAGTTCAGTCGTTGCTAACCAGCTAACCCTGGCCCTTCCTGTCTCCCTACTCGCAGGCAGAGCAGGTTGCTGTTGTTGCAGTCTTCAGTTGCATGCAGCTGCTCTCCAGCCTTCCATGCACACAGTCATGGCCTGCAGCTGACAGCTGTAGTTCTTGTTCTGCTCCTAAAGCCGCTGTAAGCTAGAGGCCCATTCTAACCAGAACCTGCAGCAGGTGAAGAAATGGTTCATGTGCCACTAGCTGAACTCACTAAGGCTGCAGGGCTGCAGGGCAGAACAAAGACTCCCATCACTGCTTGCTGTTCAAGACTCCAAAAATTGGAGTCTCTCTACAGGATGTAGAACTGACTGGAGAGGCAGCTAATTATCGTGTATTTATTGTCACAAAATATATGTAATGTTAATAACTAATTTAAGACATTTTGCACGCACATTCTTGGACATGTGTGTGACCTTCTTGGCTGTGCCACCACACCAGATACAATCTATTTCTGTGGGACCAAAGTCTGCCTGACCACTCACAGCTGCATGAAAGTAAACACAAGTTTCTGAGACAGAATAAAGGACTGCATTTGTCAATATGCATCACCTGTCATCTGATAACATAAATCCCTTTAAACGCATCCAATACAGGATTGGAACAGGCCGGAGGCCATCCGAGCTGTCATTAGGTGAAAGGTGAGATACGCCTTAGAGAGCTCACCAAGGTATCACAGGGCAAAGACGGCCAAATTCCCAGAAACATCTAAGAAGCACTGTGGACAGAGTGCCCAGAGTAAAGCTATGTAACCACACAGGAGGCCTCCAGCTGCCCGACACCACAAAGTTTACTCTGTAACTTAGACTGAAAAACAATATTGTAAACACTGGCCACAGGAAGGAAATGGAAACTTTAACATGGGTATGCAGTAGCTACACCAGAAACCCCCCAAAATATTGAATGCTGAGGCTTGGTCATCATCAGACATCAGTACAGGCCCATAAATTAACAACCTCCCCCCCGTTAGTATTATTGTTACTGCCTGTACTAAACGGGCTGTTTAAACTCTGATTGTAATCTGCTGAGTTTTCCACTTTTTGTGCCTTAAATCACGGGATGGCGGTTATGAGTCATTGTTGTCGCTCTGCTGTGAACCTTCTACATGAATCAAAACCACAACAGCAACTGAAACCGAACACACTCGCATCTGGCTTCCTCCGCTTTATTTTAACGGGCTACCTGCCTGACTCCGTAGTAAAGCACCAGCTGGATGATGTCCCAGCTCCTCAGCTGGAGCCACCTAAGAGAGGAGGTCGTTGGGTTGTGTGTTCAGTGCCCCTGTGTCCGTGCTAAAACGGCCTAACTGTGTTAAACCTGACTGCACGGATGCCGGCGAGCAGCAGGCTCAGTCCAGTCCAGTCCAGCTAGCTAAGCTAAACTAGCGCGGCTAATGTGACAGCTGTGTTCCTGTCAGATGTCAGACTGCACGGGAGGCCGGTGCCATTTACTTTAAGCTGATTCCAGTTAGGCTGCTGGACAAAACGAGCAGGAGACCGAGCAGAGGTGCAGAAATGGCGCTAAGAGTGGCAGCGAAGCGTGCAGACCTTGGTGCGGTGGGATTATCAGCCCGGGCTGTGGAAGCTCTCCTTCTCCGGACGATGACAGACACGGTCGCACACACAATCCTGGTCAGTAAGTTGTAGGGTAGCGTCCAGAGCCTGTAGAGTATGTCAAACCCGTCAAATCCGAGCTGCACTGGCGCGTGTTTGCAGGGGAATCTGCGGCTCCTCTCCCCACGGCTCTTCGCTATGGGAAGGGGCTGCAGGCGAGGCCCATCTTCACACGGACAGTCTGCCACAGCCACACGAAACGCCGGCCGCACTTATCGATGACTGGGCTCGTGTGGACTCCTTCCACGGACCAGCAGCCCCGGTAGTTGATTCTGAGCGACGGTTTTCGCAGAAATCTCAAACAATCCCGAGAATTTCTCCGAAGAGGTACTTCTTCAGCACTTCTGTAAGGGCGCAGCCATCTTGGGTTGAACCCAGAATGCACTGTTGGGGCGGCGAAGCCGTCGTGAAACGTCACAGCTGTTGTTCCTGGCGTCACCCACCAAAATATAAACACACGTACTGACGTCAGCCTGAAGCCCGTGAAAGTCCCAAGAAAAAGCGGCTTTCAGATGTGCTCCAATTTCTTTCTAATCGTTCCTGGGAAGTTTTTTTTTTTTTTTTTTTTCATTGTGTTTGTTTGATTTTTTCCACATGGTGCTAAGGGACAATTGTAAGTCCTCCTTTTCACTTTGTGTTCTGTTTGTTAAGCTTTATACAGTAAAATTAAAAACATTTTTAAAAAAACAACAACTTCAGTTTAAGAAGGTGCTTTGCAACTTCATCTGGAGGAACAAATCTAATTATTTAACAAAATGTGCTTCGTCATTAAAAAAAACAGTGCAGAGGTCTGGAAATTCTTGAGTTTGGTTCATGTAAAATTACACGGATTATTGAATATTTAAAAAACAATTACTTCTTGAAAAATGTTTCCCAACTACATGTTCAGCATAGTTGGTAGCATCAAACTGACTTCTCTGTGCATAAAATCCCAATTAAGTTGTGAAGTTTTCAGCATGTTTTCAGCTTACAAACATTACTTCTATCCCATGGGTGCTTGATAAGGAATAATAAGGGCATTCAGTACAAAAACTAAGCCTCATCTATCACGCAGACATTCACTGGCCACTTCATTAAACACACCTCTTCAGCTGCTTATCAACGTAAATATCTAATTGCCAATAGCATGGCAGCAATTCAATGCATTTAGGCACATAGACATGGTCAAGACAGCCTACTGAAATTCAAACCCAGCATTAGAATAAGGACGAAGGGTTTAAGTGACTTTGAACGTGGCATGGTTGTTGATGCCAGAAAGGCTGGTCACAGCCATCTCTGGGGTTTACAGAGAATGGTTCAAAAAAGAGACTGGACTGACTGGAAGGCAGCAGTAACTCAAATAATCACTTGTTACAACCAAAGGATGCAGAAGAGCGTCTCTGAATGCGGAACACATCTAACCTTCAAGCAGATGGACTACGGCAACAGCAGAAGACCACACAGGGTGCTACAGTTTACAGTGCTTCAACAAAAATGGACAGTATATGACTGGGCTGTTACCTGGGCTGGTGAGTCTCAATTTCTGGGGTCAGACTTTTGCATAAACAGGATGAAAGCATGGATCCATGAAAGCAGTTCAGGCTTGCACTGTAATTATGTGGGGGATATCTTTTTGGCACACTTTGTACCTCTTAGTACCAACTGAGCATTAATTAAACACCACAGCCTACCTGAGTATCGTTACTGACCATGGTCATACCTTTATAACTGCAGTGTAGCCGTCTTATCCTGCTCCCAGCAGCATAATGGGTCATGTCACAAAGCTCAGATCATGTCAGATTGTTTTCTTAAGCATGACAATAGTCACTGTATTCAGATGGACTCCACAGTCAGCAGATCTCAGCCTAATATCATCTTTGAAATGGGAGGTGCTCATCAAGGCAGAATGAACTACGTGCATTTAATTTATATTTCCTGTTTGAGCTCACAGTCAAAAGCTGTAAATTAAAAAAGGCACTTACTTATTACTTAAGGAGTTCTTCTTTGCTAAATTACATAATTAAAACAGCTAGTATTAATTTAGTTGTCACACCACAAGCCAGATAATATTTATGCAGTCAATTGACTTACTGTATGAGGAGGAGGTCAATATTATTGAAATGGACTGGCATTTAGACAGAGGTTTCTTTTTGCTTACTGACCACTCAATGTACTTTAAATAACAAGTCACTGTATGTAAAGATCTTTATTAAAATCTTTAAGCCACACCCATGAACAATTCAGAGTCACCCACTGTGGGAGGAAACCAGTTGGTGCAGTCACTGTATGAAAACATGCAAACTCCATAGACATAAAATTCCCAGGAAGACTCAATCACTGAGCGCTCTTACTGTGATGCAGCAGTACCAACCACTGCACCCACATGCCACTCAGAGTCATCCCATTATGGTAAATGGACAGGTCTGCAGTCCATTACAAAGACAAACAGTCATTCATGCTCACATTCCCACCTAAGGGCAATTTATCATCACCTCCTAACTTGACCTGCATGTCTTTGTACTGTGGAGGGAAGACCGAGTACCCTGAGAGCCACACAGGCACTGGGAGGAGATGCAAACTCCACACACGGTGGTGCAGCGGTTAGCGGTTATACCTCACACCATTAAGGTGGGCTTTACTTCATTAACATACTGTAAATAAAAAGAAACACAATACTAGAGTCAGGTTCCGAAAACATTAATGGATTTCACCAAAACTTTATTTATAAAGCACTTTAAAAGAAACAACAAAGTGCTGTACACCAAATGAACAAAAACATTAAGACAAAAAACAGCAATTATATTTTTAAATAAAAACTATAATACTTTCAAACGGGTAAGATCAATATCTCATGCTGGGTTGAAGGCCAAAGAGTATAAATGAGTTTTAAGATGACTTTTAAAAATGGACAGTGTAGGTGATTGTCTAACGTGCACACATAATTCATTCCACAACGGAAAAAGCTCGGCCCCCTCTGAGCTTCCGCTTAGATCTCTGTATACGTAAGAGCATCTGGTCAGATGACCTGAGATCTCAGACATGTGTTTAGGGACAAAGCAGTTCAGAAAGGTAAGGTGGAGCAAGGCCATTTAAGGATTTAAAAACAAATACAAGAAACTTAGAATGGATTCTAAAGTGCACAGGCAGCCAGTGGAGTGGAGCCAGGACAGGTGTAACATGCTGTCTTTTACATGTTCCAGTCAAAAGATGTGCAGCAGCATTTTGAACCAACTGGAGACGTGACAGAGAAGACTGGCTGACTCCAACATAGAGTGTGTTACCGTAATCAAGCCGAGATGTAATAAAGGCACATAATAAAGGCACATATCACTGTCTCTAGATGCTGCCTAGAAAGGACAGATTTTACCTTCATCAATCGCCTTAAGTGAAAGAAGCTAGACTACACTACTGCACCAATTTGACTATCCAATCTAAAGTCACTGTCCATTTTAAAGCTGCAATTTGTAACTATATGCTGAAGCCAAAGGGCCCAAATCATCCTGGGGGAAGGGGGGGGGGCTCACAAGAGCTACTGGGTCTAAGCACCAACACTTTAGTATTTTTTTCATTAAAATGTAGAAAATTTTGGGCCATCCGAGTCTTAATGTCATCAAGACATGCAAGAGGAGATTAAATTATCCCATTCTTCGTCTCAAGTGTCACCAAACTGGATGGAAAATGTGAACTGCTCTTTGAATGCAGTCTGATAATCTCTGAGAGGATGAAACTTGCCTCTATCTAACTGCCGCTCAGTAAAAACCTGACAGAGAGCTGCTGGGAGGCTCATGCTTTTGGCAGGCTGATTTCTTGGTCATCTTTTGACTTGCTGGTTTACTCAGCGTGTCCCAGCAGCCGACTGTAGGAACGGTCCAGATGGTTTCACATGTCTTCCATTTCATGAATATTTAGGCCACGTGCTCCTCAGAACACTCAAAGCTTTAGAAATGATTTTCTACCCTTGCCCTCTGCCTCACCACAGCGTTACAGCAGAGGTCCACGCAGAGGTCTTTGGACTTCATGGCTTTCATGTTGTCCTGACCAGATGTGTGGAGCATAGCTTTCTATATTATGGCCAGTTAACCCAGTGTGCCAGGAAGCGAATCCAGTGAAGATCTAGATGCATCTCAAGAATAATTCAAGCAGAAAGGGTAAATATGACCAAAATCTGGAGCCACTTTTTCATTTAATTCATCTGCATAAATAAATAAATCTCAACACATGCTTTAACTGTTAAAGTCTAAATTGGTGGGGGAGTAAAACTCATTTTATAAATGTAAAATTAAATCCATAATACAATTAAGCGTCCAAACGATTGAGAGGTCTGAGTACTTTTTAAACCAACTGTACAACCCAGGAAACAGCATCAAACATTAAACACGTTGTGTTGATCTCGTGCAGCGAGTGAGATCTCTCTTTCTGTCACTGATCTCGGGACAGCAGCATCATGAGTATGAAGTTTTCTGCTGATTTAAAAATCACCCCTCGGTGAGACGAGCTGAGTCTTGAGCCAGTTCATAAGGAGTGATTTACAGTAGAAGGCTGTGCCGAGTCCTCAGAATCAGGAATATCCAAATATAACAGGTCATAAGTGACAGAAGGTGAATTCTGAAATCTTTATAATGTAAGATTAAAATAATGAGCTGTTGATTTATAACACGGTCATTAATATTGGCTTTAGCTGTGCTTTTTAAGCCCCAATTCAAACTGGTGTTCAAACATAGGCTACATATCCACTGAATAAATAGCAGCAATTTTTTTTTTTTTTTTAATCAGCATGTTTTTGGCTTTCAGGCAAAAATCCAATAAAAATCACATGATAGAAAGACTGGATGATCAGTGGAAAGTCAATATAATCCTCCATAGAGCTGAGAGAAAATGCAGTAAGATGATTCTCTGAACCTTCATGAGTAGGAATGATACTTTTCACACAGTGATTTAATGTTAATATAAAGAATAGATCATAGTCACCTCAAAAAGCTGATTTTTCTTTTTTACCTCTGAGGAGCAGCAGAAACGAGCATTATGTCTCAGATTCAGAGCTTTTGTTAACATACTTCTGTATAGTACAAGTCATACACTATGTACTCGCATTCAGAGTGCATCCATTTCAACTGTGCAGTGTTAAATACTGCATGCTGTCCACTTACTGCAGCGTTTTATCAACGACGACTCTTTCTGAACTCTTCCTGTTGAACCTGCGACCGCGCAGTCTTCTAACTGAAGACAATTTAAACACCAAATTATTCCACAACTCATGTAAATAAATTCACATAAATGTCAGGAAATCAATTCATAGTTTGAGGAAATCTTGGAACACAAAACTGCCGAGTTGTTGACTTCATACTCGTGAGATGATGGATGAAAAGCAAGTATTTGTTTAAGTGTTAGAAATGGTGTAAAATTATGCTTATACAGTAAATCTTTTTTTTTAACATTCACTTAATTATAGTATTAAGCTGTAACCGTTAGCTGCAGCTGTGACTTAGAAATATTAAATATAAGTTAGAGGTGATTTGTCTGCGTGGGTTCTCAGTCACATTAATGACTTCCTTCTTGTAGCTGCTTGTGGGGTCTCACCTCATGACCTGGTGAGTGTTACTGACACCGAGGAGGGTCCTGATTTTGGAGTGATGATCAGCTGGACCGTGCCTGGTCTCCCCTCTTCCTCCCAGTGTCAGTGCACAAAAAAATATGAAGTGCAGCACAGGAGTATACAATTTACAACACAGTTAATCTTAATTTAACACACAGATGTTAAACTGATATTAAAAATAAATCGAATATATTCTCTCACCATCATTATGTCCTCCACTTCCTGAGGGACGTATCTGCTGATATCAGGAAGTGTACAATGAGTTTTAAGAGTCTTTCTCCTGAAAACAACTGCCTGCTGTGGCCATAAATTATGCTGACACCATGTTATGATTGAATTAAATAATTAGCTAAAAAAAAAAACACTTCCACATGGTCTAATTTTTGCTGTAGAAATGTAAATTGTAGGTCCTTTAAAGAAAAGATGCATCTCTGAAACAAAACACTTATTTGATTTGTTCCTGCTCAACAAAATAACGAGGTTCGGTGTACACAGCCTTGCTTTTGTCATCACCTGCGGGAGTCAGGTGAACAATGCGTCTTCACACATGATTTGCTCCCAACATCCTTTTGCTGTAAAGCTTCACAGTCATTTCTCAAACAGCAGGAGCTAAAGGTTTGTTTCTGAAAGAAGAGTCACGGAGAGAAAGAAATCAGCAGTCCGCGCACTCGCTCAGGCAGCCGTTCGTGACATTACTGAGAGCTGTTTAATTGAGGGAGTACAATCAACATGTTTACCAGTTTGTTCTAAGTCAACAAATAGGTTTGCTCTGAGGCCTTGATGACTTTAATCAAGAACAGCACGGCCCGTCTTGGGCTCAAAAGACAATGCTGCGCTGTGATGACTAACAGCTTTCTTTGGGCTGTCAGCTCATCAGAAAACATGAAAATGCTACACCAGATGGATGGAGCATGAAAATATCCCCCTCTTTGCATTTGCCAGTGCAGCAATCATTGATACGGCCTCTTGGCTTGCTGGACTAGCAATCTGGTGTGTAAGAAACTCATAGGTGCACCCGATTCTCAGCCACAGTGTCCACTGCAGGGGGGAACTAATCCAATCTCCCAGGTGTGATAGAGGTTGGGACCCCGGATATCTAATGGAGGTGAGGGGGAAAAAAAAGAGAAGATTAGTCTACTTTTTTCTTCTTGTGAGCTTTTCTGTCATGTAGCGATCAGCTGGGCTGGATCCCAGGAGCTGGTGCCAAATAAGACCGGGGCAGGAAAAGGCTTATAATCCTGTTTCTACAGATTGATTTCTACAAGACCAGAGAGAAAAGAGACTAATGAAGGTATGGATTTGAGGAAGTGGGTGCTCATAGGAAGAAGCTTTGCTATCATGTGATCCTCAGACGTCAGTATGTGAGTGACTCCTCTGAATGAGGAGAGCTGATGGAGCATCAGTTGTTTGGTGTGGTCACGTTTGAGAGAAATACAGTCGGGCAGGAAGCTTTTTGTTCACCCAGTACTTTAATAAATCTGGTTAAATGAGAATTTAAATGTATTACTATGGCGTGAAATTCATAAAATGATGAAGATTTTTTAATCCTGCGTCCGTCGCTGTCTGAGCCAAGTGTACAGTATGTCAAAAGCACAGCTTTACGGTGATTAATGCTTTGTTCTGAGTTCCATCACGATGATCAGTATTTACCCTCTGAGCAGCTCCAATGTGAGTCTCAGACTTCATAATTCACATTCAAGGTTGACTGAGAATATGAATTGTAAATCCATCAAGTCCCCAACTGAAATTTGAAAGACAGGCTCTCACTGTTTGCCTCAGTGGGCTTTAAATGATGTTCACAGGAGGTTGATATTTACATAGATATCAGATTTTTTTTGGGTGGGTGGGGTGGAGGCTGCAGGTGGATTGTGGCTTATGCAGCAGGTTGAAACCAAAACTGAGAGCTGGAAATGGCTGTATAGACCCTGGGATGCAGTCCAACATTCACACATAAGTACTGTGTTTATGCAAGACAACAAAAAACCATCAATACTCAATATAGTTTCCAGTTGGGGTCAGGTTAGCTGGTGATTCTAAATTGCCCATAGGTGTGAGTGTGAATGGTTGTCTGTCTCTCTGACCGGTGACCTGTCCAGGTTGTACCCTGTCTCTTGCCCCATGATAGCTGGGATAACACCCCCCCCACCCCCATCCCACCCCAAAAAAAGATCCACAGACTTGCTATGACTTTGCAAACTTCAACCAAACCAGTACATTTGCAAAACAATTTTTCCACATAAAAAATAAATTCTCAAGAAACTAGAGATAATCAAGCTGATTGTTGCTGCAGGTCGTGGACTGCCGAGGAGGCACTTCCTGGAGCAGCCTGGTACTGGAAACAACCAAATATCATTATAGGAAAAAAGTGAAATCACATTACATGGTCATCATGTTGAAGTAAACCTTTAAACATGCTGTTGTCATTTAAAGGTTAACTTACACACAGTGGGGGGAAGTGAAGGCGGGCTGTCAGAGGGGGCACCTGGAGGTTTGGCTGTTGGCTGTTTGCAGGCGAGGATGTGCTTGAAAGCTTGTTTGTTTGGTTTTTAATTCTGAGGCTACAGGTGAATTATAGATGTTTAATATAAATTATAGATGTTGCTTTCACAGGGTTCAGATGGCTCAGAAGGATTTTTTCTTCACATTTGGGGTTGAAGGTGGAGGACACGAGTCTGAAAATATTTTGTGATGCTGCAGCAGATGCTGTGACCGTCAGGCAGTCACTGCTGGTGGAGGCTGAGGGTTGCTGAAGGAATGGGAGACTAGGGTTCAAGCTGGACATAAAGGTGGTGTAATAAGCTGTGGCTGCAGACACTCCAGGTGGAAATGGTGCACTGGGAGTAACTGCATGTTTCAGGTCAGGCTTTGGATGAGAGGCTGAGGAGGCTGAAGCTGCAGAATGACTGCTGGATGGCAACGGCAGGAAATTAGGCTGTGTCTGGTCCCTGAGAGATATCGATGGACGGGAGGGTTAACTTAAAGTTCAGGCAAAATATGGAGGATGGAGGCAGAGGAATGCTGGTTGCAGCTGGATGTTTGCTGCTGTAGGTGGATGCTGAGATGTAGCTTGATGTCAGAGGTCTCAGTTGAGTTCTGTGCCAGAGATCGAGCCCACTTTCACAAAAATAAAAAGGAAATTATCATCATTCTTATTATAGATTTAAAATGGGTAAAGTATCCATCAGAGAGATTTTCATAATTTTCATGAAAATCAACATACTTGAGCAAGTCATCCACTACAGAGTGGTAGATCTTCTGATACTCTTCAATAGTGTATCCATGGATCAGCAGCGGTTTCTCATTCTGCTCCTGGACACCCTCAGGGCTCAGCTCAGTGGGGGGAGGCCCAGGGAGTGAGGAACAAATCCTGAACAGGAGAAGTAGGTGATGGCTCAGTGAATTCTGGGCCTGAGCGGGTTTGGGAACGGTGACGGTAAGCTGGGAAACCTGGTTTAACCCAAGGACCTGAGGCAGGTCAGGAGAGCTGGAAACACTGGGCTTCAGGATTGAATCCCGGACCTGGGATGGGTCAGGAGAACTGCTGGATGCTTCAGTGAATTCTTGAAGCTGCACAGGTGCTGGAGCAGCAGTGGAAGTTGGACGAAAGTGAGGACCTAAGGCAGGTCAGGAGGGCTGTAAGATTTGTTTTCTGGGATTAAATAGTACCATATCACCCCAACAGAGCACTTCTCTCTCAGACTGCTGGCTTACTTGTGGTTCCTAGGATACTTAAGAGTAGAATGGGAGGCAGAGCCTTCAGCTTTCAGGCCCCTCTTCTGTGGAACCAGCTCCCAGCTTGGATTCAGGAGACAGACACCCTCTCTATTTTTAAGATTAGGCTTAAAACTTTCCTTTATGATCAAGCTTATAGTTAGGGCTGGATCAGGTGACCCTGAACCCTCCCTTAGTTATGCTGCTATAGGCCTAGGCTGCTGGGGAGTTCCCATAATGCACTGTTTCTTTTCATTCACCTTATTTACTTTTTTATACCACACTCTGCATTTAATCATTAGTTATTATTAATCTCTGGCTCTCTTCCACAGTGTGTCTTTTGTCCTGTCTCTCTCCCCTCAGCCCCAACCGGTCACAGCAGATGACCCCCCCTCCCTGAGCCTGGTTCTGCTGGAGGTTTCTTCCTGTTAAAGGGAGTTTTTCCTTCCCACTGTCACCAAGTGCTGCTTATAGGGGGTCGTTTTGACTGTTGGGTTTTCTCTGTATTATTGTAGGGTCTTTACCCATAATGCAAAGCACCTCGAGGCGACTGTTGTGATTTGGCGCTATATAAATAAAATTGAATTGATAATTTTTTTCTACTCTAGGGACCACATAAGTATTTATTTTTTCAGATTTATTTTAATTTAGTGCGGTCCTCGTTAAGTCAATGACCACTATGTCTGAAGCAGGAAGACCAGTGGTTACCTTGCTACAAGCAGCATCAGATTTTTCCTGACCAGAGGACTCTCTCGTCCTCATCCTGCAGCTGCTGTTGTCCTCCAAGTGAAAAGGCTGCAACAGCACACACAGACATGTGTTAGAATTAAGGGTCCACAAAGTTAAAGCAACAACAAGTATTGAATAAAGGGAATTTTATACAGTATCACTTGTATTAACAAGTATTTGAGGATAGAGTATTTTGCTCAGCAAGGCTAGTCACATATTTTTCTGCATCTACTGGAATTAAAATGTTTTTAATAAATGCCATGTTTTAAAAATACAAAGAATGAGAAACTGGCAGAACAGCAGTGAATATATTATTCAGATCTTTTGCTATCAACGTGTCCCGGACAGGAAGCACAAGTGTTACCTCGATAAAGCTGGGATCAGGCCGAACAGAGGTGACTTTCCTCCAGGGGAAGAGGCACACCACACTGCAACAACACACACAGACACACACACATTAGAGCAAGGCTCGACAAAGGTAAAAACATGGTAAATTTTATCTAGTATTTCTTTTTATCTAGCATCCACCATCCCCCTGCACACGTCCGAACCATCTTAGCCTCACCTCTTTAACTTTATTTCCAGACTGCTTAACCTGAACTGCCCTCTTATGGACTCACTTCGAATCTTCTATCCTGGTCACTGCCAGTGAAGCATGAGCATCTCCAGCTCAGCCTCCTGTCTTTTTGTCAGTGCGACATCTCCAAACTGTACATCAGAGCAGTTCTCACTACCATCTTGCAAACCAAGTTTTCCCCAGTGTAAGGTAACTACTTAGGGTTAACAAAACCCTAATTTAATCACTGTAAACTGGCTTATTTAATCACATCATTAATACCTCAAAAATTGATGACAACAAATGCATCGTTATCTCTCCTCAGGTGCTGTGTAGAGGGGCGGTTTCTATGGTATTTAATATAACACAGCACTATTTTTTTGTAGATAGTTAAATACAATTGGGATGAACAACCAACTAGTTACAAGCAATTATATTTTTAAATGTAAACAGAATGGGGGACCATAAGCACACTTTTGCTCCGGGCCTTCTTTTGAGTGAATCCAGCGCTGGTCTAACAAATAGAAATGAAGGCTTCTTTGTGTTGGATCAGGGAGACATCTAAAACCTGCAGGACACCGGCCCTCGAGGCCTGGAATTGCCCACCCCTGTCCTAGTCCCTTCCCCCAGAGATGGCAAGGAGGTGAGGCAGAGACACGAAGAGAGAGGAGACGAGGCAGCAGGCATTTTAAAGGATGTCCATTTTCATCTTCTTTCTGTTGTGTCTTATTATCTCACCAACAGTGTTCATAGCAATTTAATATTATCAAAATTAACTGACACAGTTACTCCTGAAGCCCCAGTGTAAGTTTTACTGATTTGCCTCTACACCTTTGGAGGAGAATCAACTTGGCATATAAACAAAAATAGTGCTGAATAACTATATTTTGTATTTTAAACATGTTATTGGTTACTGAGTGCCAGTTTTGCTGCTGCGTTTAGTCACCCTGCAGAAGTTTTTTGTAGAAATGATTTAGAGGCAGGATTTTAAACGTGACTCCATCTGACATAAAATCCACTAAACAGCTTTGTCAATAATTTGAGAGATGTGTGAATTACCTCTGTGTTCGTGCCATTTCTCTGTAATTGCCGGCAGCTTGTGCTGACAAGATAATCGATCACCACGTACACAGGTACCTATTCATTCCCGACAGTATGCAAGCAGCATGGAGCACACATCCTCCAGACATGTCTCCTTTCCCCCCACGATCAATAAATTCATATGGAATTAGATGACACCCGGTCAACTGAATGAATGCATGCGTCTATTGTGCATCTTCCTCCCAGGAAAATATTTGGCATCAGCAGTTTAGGAGAGAAATTTCAGAGAAAGTTCACTTAATTTTCTATAATTTACTTTATTTGCACTGAGAACAGCACAACTCTGACTTGGATGGATACTGGATGAAAATTATTACTCGTTTTACTGAACAGATGTGACAACACACACACACACACACACACACACACACACACACACACACACACACACACACACACACACACACACACGTGAAAAAAAGAGTGGGAGACTAAGGAGAGGGAGATAAGAGCCAATTGACCGTGACCTTGAGTTTTGAAGTGATGTCTTCAGTAATGATGATGTCACTTTGTATTTGATGCAGCAGGCAGTGGACAGATTTGTGCCACTTCAGCTCGGCACTTGTCACATTCACAGAAAATGCAACTTTGACCCACACACGCACGCACACAGGCTAGTGTTGAGCACTCAGAGTCACATGTTCATGCTTGTTACCTGAACAAGCTCACACAACAAGCGTGAGGAGCATTTACGGCAACACTGAACAATAGTGAGCTGCACCTCACCTTCCCAAACACTGTGAGAGGTGTAGGCGGAGTGGAGTGCTCGGGTCTGAGAGCAAAGCAGTACAGACCACTTCAGCTGAGTGAGATGGTGCTTTGTATTATGAAAGGGCACTGAATCATCCACTGAACTGAATGAATCTAACAAAGAGAGATAGATGCAGACAGGTAACATTTTAAAGGGAAATGACTCCCTGAGGGGACCTGCTGACTCTGCTGTGCTTTGGGGGCAGTTTGCTGACATGGGTTCAGGTTCCTTGTCCACTTAGGGGGGGGGTCATGAATACAAAGTTGCTATGAGTGGGCACGGGTACGGGTTTCACTTGAGAACTGGGGAGGGGTGGACACAGTAAGGGGTGTGGGGACATTTAATTTCCTGCATTTTTGATGATTTGCTATGCTTCAGTCTGCACCCATTTACATGGAAACATGGAAATTTATTTATTTACATAATGAAAAAAAATGTCATCAGGTAAGATATTCAGAAATATAATACAGCGATTCTTGGACATTCTGAGCATCTTCCAAATAATTATTCTCTGCTTTAACACTGAATATAACCCCTTTTCTCTCTTCTGTGTTTGTCAAGTTGGAGCATAACAAATTCACAATTCTGTCTGACGTCAGGTGACCTGTGCATCCATCCATCCATCCATCCATCCATCCATCCATCCATCCATCCATCCATCCATTTTCTTCTGCTTATCTGGGGCTGGGTCACAGGGGGCAGCAGCCTAAGCAGAGAAAACCAAACCTCCCTGTCCCCAGCTACCTGCTCTCCCAGCTCGTCTGGGGGGACCCCAAGACATTCCAAGGCCAGCCAAGAGATATAATCTCTCCAGCCTGTCCTGGGTCTACCCTGGGGCCTCCTCCCGGTAGGACATACCCAGAACACCTCACCTGGGAGGCGCCCAGGAGGAATCCTATTCAGATGTCTGAACCACCTCAACTGGCTCCCTTCGATGTGGAGGAGCAGCGGCTCTACTTTGACCCTCCCGTCTGTTGAGCTCCTGCTCCCTTCTCCTGTCACTCCTGAACAAGACCCGAGATACTTAAACTCCTCCACCTGGGAAAGTAATCTCTTTCAAAAATGCTACAAAGGTGTGTGTGTCTGTTGTGGTGTAGATAAATATATAATTACTCCAAATGATGAGTAATTGAATTCATAATTCAAATCTCATTGCTGAAGAATGACAGAGGCACACCTCGCTGGATGATGTTACAGCACGGTTTGTTATTGGTGCATTTGATCTGTTGGGGGGACATTAATAAATTAATTAACTAAGGTGCTGAAAGCCTACTTTAAATCCTCCTTTCTGACCCCAACGGACAAAATGAACATCATGCTGTAGCTAATAAGACCTGAAAGCAGCAGCTCATGCAATAAACTCATCAGAAAAATGTTTTCTGAGATCTTAGATGAAGGGAGCAAGAGCCATTGTCAATGTAAACTGACATTTTTTTTAAAATCAGAGGCGTCGCCCCCTTCTGGCCATTAAAAAGAAGGCAGGTTTAGGCACATGAAGCTACATCAGTTTTTTTAGACAGTTTGTAGTAGATCGATACAGTCTTGAGAAAATAGAAGGTACAGCCTCTAATAAAAAATCATTGGGTCCTTAGGAGGTCTTAAAATGATTTAAACAAGAACTCAACAACACATGAGATATTACTGCATGCAGGCCCGGATTAAGGTGGGTCTGGGCCCCGGGGCAAGGAGATTGCAAGGGCCCCCCCTCCCCCTCTCCCGCTCCGAGCCCATACCACCCCCCCCCCCCCCCCCCCCCGACACACACTCCCCTACAAAAGTCTCTTTCTGCTCTTCCTTCGTGCAAAATCATCTACCAACTCATCAAAGTTCAGCTGTTGCACAAACTGTGATTCAATTGCAAGAAGTGAGAGGGAGTTCAGACGATTTTGGGTCATTTTCATCCTGAGCTCATTTTTTATTCGAGCCATTCTGGAGAATGACCGTTCCCCTTCACAGTTCGTAATTGGCAGAGTCAAGAACAGTTGAAGTTGCCATATCCTGTAGCCCAGGGGCCCTTTGATTGCTGTCCCCCTAGGCGCTCTAGTCGCCGTACCGCATAGCCCAGGGGCCCTTTGATTGCCGTTTCCTGTGGCACAGGGGCCCTATGGTTGCCATATCCCGTGGCTCAGGGGCCCTTTGATAGCCATCCCCCGTGGCCCAGGGGCCCTCTGATTGCCGTCCCCCGTGGCCCAGGGGCCCTCTGGTTGCCATATCCCGTGGTTCAGGGGCCCTTTGCCATCCCCCGTGGCCCAGGGGCCCTCTGATTGCCGTCCTCCGTGGCCTAGGGGCCCTCTGGTTGCTGTACGACATGGCCCAGGGGCCCTCTGGTTCCTATGTCCTGTGGCCGAGGGCCCTCTGACTGCTGTCACTCCCCCCAGCCCATTTCAGTTAACCCTTATAGACTAAAGAAGTACGACTAAAGAAGATCCTAGAATAGAGGGCTCTATCGCAATCAGCATCGACATCGGTATCTGGATTGTTGTTGGGCCCCCCCCTGGGCCCCCTGGATCCATGGGCCCCGGGGCGCCAGCCCCACTCGCCCGGTCGGTAATACGGCCCTGACTGCATGCCATTATTAAACAATACTGCCAAAACATAGAAGCAGTATGCAAAAAAAATTAGGTCCGCCCTTGCTGCTTCCTTAGAGTTTAAGAGTGTGTACATGAATATAAAGAAATGAATTGATAAAGTTGTGCCTGCTAGACTGCAGTAAAGACTAATGAGACATGCACCATCTGACAAAGCAGTCAGCTGTCCTGTGTTCTGGGCTTCAGAGTGAGCACTTCAGAAAACAAGACAGAGAATGTCAAGTGGCCTTATGCTAACATCAAAGTTACATAAAGACAGCGGATCTCTCCCATTCAAAGGGAGCTGCTTCTCACGTTCACATTACTGTAGCTCGCTCGTACTCGCCGGAAGTCTCGAATGCTCACACAGGGAAAATGTGCAGTTACCGAACATGGAAGGCTCTAACAGGAAATGCTGTACTCAAGTGTCAAATGAGAGAAACGTTAAACACAAGTGGCGTGTATTTGCTAAACCGGAATGTTACACAGTTTAATCCCTAAAGGTGTGATTTCCAATCAAAAGCAGCAGCATCTGGAGATCTCATTTCATTTGTACTGAGAATTAATGAGACGTTCTGGTTATTAAGCAGCAGGTCTGTGAGCCCGAACATGCCTACAGCTGACATTAGTGCTCATCAAAAAAAACAAAAAAAACAACCCTATCCATATATATTATTCATGTGCAGCACGACGCTGCGGCTGATTTGCCGTATATAAATAAACAGCGTGACACAACTCTGAGATCTCTAAATGTTGCTTCAACATTATGAATAATTTAGACTAGAAAAATGCACCTAAACCAAATGTGAATGTGAGACATCATTTTAATTCGCATTGTAGATTAAGGAGCATCTCTCCTGACACCGACGCAATATATAATAAAAAATTACCCTTCCTCTTAAAAAAAAAACACTTAAAAAAGAACAAACCTTATACACCGACACTACTTTAAGAAGCTTTTAATTTGAAAGAACTTTTTTGTTGTTGCTATGTTTCATTCCCCTCGCAAATCAAGTGTTGATGAAATTTCCATCACACTCTTTTCCTTCTCTGTAAACTAGGTTCCTTTCAACCTCAGTCAAAATTTAATTTCCTTTAGGGAGAAATAAGCCAGCACAAAGGAGGGCTGTGGCAGAGAATGTTGTATTTTACAAGGAGACACTTTGGTCACTTGATATAATTGAGAGGGGATGTGCGGCGAGCGCGCTCTCCCTATTACTCGCTTCCACTTCAGACCCTTCTGCTTTACAAGGTTTCATTTTCGTGACGTTATTGAGTCCTAAAACACACCTGCTCCCACAGAGTGATGTCCTCGCTCTGCCACTAAACACTAAGTGCTTCGGCTTGTCTTTAAGGCTGGAAGCTTTGTGGGAACTGTTGCTCTATTATGGCCCTGTGTAAAAGTTTAGAAGGCTTAATGTTTATTTCCGTCTGATGATGCCATCGTACACTTGAAAATGGGTTCGATTTAAAGGCATGTGAGTTTCCGAGTTGTTACATTTTAACAAGCAGAGAAAAAGGCGACGTCTCAGGAGCAAAATACAACACGTTGTAATAATGTTACCTGGCTTGCTCACACATACTCTTAATACTGTGGAATATTATAGTGATATTTTGAAACCCTTATTGAATCTTTCTTTATGGAAAATGTGCACATATGGACATAAACAAGATATTGAGACATATACAAAAAAACTGTAGTTTATCCATTCATTCATTTTCTGCCACTTATCTGGGACCTGGCTGCAGTCTAACCTGAGATACCCAGACCTCCCTCTCCCTGCCCACCTTCTCTAGCTCATCCTGGGAGACACTCAGGCTTTCCAAAGCCAGCTGGGAGACACTGCTCTGAGCTCCTCACTCACCCTTTCTTTAAGGGAGTGTCTAGCCATCCTTCAGAAGAAGCTCTTTTCCTCCACTTGTATCGGCAGTCTCATTCTTTTGGTTGCTACCCAGAACTCGTGGCCACAGGTTCCTAGGGTAGGAATGTAGATCGACCAGTAAATCGACAGCTTTGCTTTCATACTCAGCTGACAAGTGGATTGTTGTGGCAGTGATGCACCAGTCTGTTTGTCAACCTTCTGCTCCACTCGCCCCTCGTTCATGAACAAAACCCTGAGATACTTAAACTCTTCCTCTTGGGTCAGCAACTCATCCCCTTTCCAGCTGAGGACCATGGTCTCAAACTTGGAGCTTGATGGTTCCTTTACCTCTGGTGCTCACCATCTGATTCAGGGATTACCACCACAACAGGCACCAACCACATTGCAGCCACAGCTTTGAACAGCAGCTGTGGTGATGGAAATATGCAACATGAATTCACTGTTTCGAGCCTCCCCTTGGAATACTATTGAAGCTCTGCCAGAGGTAGGAATTGGAGATCTTGCAGACCAGGACCTCTGCCAGATACTCCCATTGCACACTCACTACACATTTGGGGGTCACCAAATCTGTCCAGCAGCCTCCCCCCCAAACCTGATCTAACTCACCACCAGGTGGTGATCAGTTGACAACTCTGCTCCTCTCGTTACCTGAGAGTCCAAGACACATGGCCGCAGGTCTAATGATACAATTACAAAATCAACCATTGATCTATGACCCAGGGTGTCTCGGTGCCAAGTGCACTCGTGGATATACTCAAATGTGGTGTTCATTACACTGTAAACCCAGATTTTGATTCGACTTAAAAATATTGAGTCCATATTACTTAAAATTACCTAGAATGTGAACATTACTTGTTAATGCTGAGTAGACTGTACTTTTTGATGGTCTATCTTATTGTAATCATGTGTTTGAGTTCAAACAACTTAATATCAGCAGGTTTTGCACCTGCTAAAAATCTAGTTTATACCGATTTTAACAGACTAGAATAATGAGCAGCAGCATGGTGGCGTGGTGATTAGCAGAGCTGCCTCACAGCTAGAATGACATCTAGCAGGTCTGGGTTCATTTCCACCTTGGCCCAAGCCTCTCGCTGTGTGGAGTTTGAAATAGTAGATATGACCATGAAAAGGATAGGGGGATTGATTGATTGATTGATTGATTGATTGATTGATTGATTGATTGATTGATTGATTGATTGATTGATTGATTGATTGATTGATTGATTGATTGATTAAAGACATTTTAATTTTACACAAACTATAAATGTTCATGTAAAAAACATGAACTATAAAAGATAAGTTTGGTCAATTAGACCATACAATTTAGTTCAACTGGTAATGGAGCAGTGCTTACTTAACAAGATGAGTTAAATAAATGGGTGGTGAATGATTGCTTAAACTAAGTGTCTTCGGTTACTGAAACTCTGTTATTAGTACATTCAACTTAGATCTTCCATTCCATTCCAAAAGGGCCTCAAGTACATTGAACATAGTCCACTGCACTTATTCAACTGTTTCATTACTTAAAAAATTTAAGGCAATGAGTTACCTTGTTTTTTTTATGTAGATTCAACTCATCTGGGTTTACAGTGTATGGGCAAACTGTGCCCAACAACAAAGCAGCTCTTGAGTTCAGACTGGACAGGCTGTTCCTCCCAGTCACACCCTTCCAGGTCACATTCCCATTGCCTACATTGTCACCCAGCAGAACACTGGAGCCCCATACAGGGGGCCTTCGAGCACTCCAACCAGGGACTCTGAGAAGGCTGGGTAGACTTAACTATTGTTTGGCACAATTATCAATGCACTCTCTGCCTGATACACGGGAAACATAAGCTCATCTAACCCCTGAAACATCCCCCCTCTTCCCAACCTATTATCTAAAAATAAAAACAGACTCATCATTGCAGTCAGTCTGATGTTAAAGACTAACGACCCCCCTCCCCCCTCCTCTTTTGGCCTCAGACTTGTCGAGGTAAAGGCCTAATGCGGTAAAATGTTGTTTCTGGAGGAAGTCCAATGAGGCCAATGCAGCGGCTTGATGAACAGCGCTGTCATAGCAAGAGCGTTAATGTGCGGGCTTTGGAGAATTATGATGAGATTAGCTTAGAGCCCAGTGGAACGCATAATGCCACCAGTATTTGTTTATGTCACTTTGGGTTTTAGTAAGAGGGGAGTAAGTTACTGAACGATCCTCTGGTGTGGCTGGACGTCAATAAAACAATGTCTGAAATGTTATAACAAGTAAATCATAGAGTCGAAGGTCAAGGCCAACTCGTTTAGTCCTACATCTCATCTACACAGAGGCACGCAGAGGAAACTACACAGTTTATAATGTTCAGTTTGTCAGCACGTGTGTGTGTGTGTGTGTGTAAAATAAATCTACTTCTCCAAACACAGACAGACTCTTTTTCTGTTCCTCTCCAGTCCTCAGCTCTTCCCAGCTGTCCTAGTGGGAGTACATGCATAGCAGTAGACTACTCCACAGCACAGGCATCCCATCAGAGAGCCCTCCCTGATGGGATGCTGAGATGTGATGAAATGGAGACATCAGGGTAGCAGCAGCAGAGACGGTGGAGTTTCAGCACTGAGGCTTCAGTCACCTGGCAGCACATCTAAATTCCCCACAGCTAGAAGTGATGTAGTGGAGTGTGCACATGGATGGGGGAAAAGTAAAGTTTACTTTGTGGAACCTGGACAGAGCAAACAAAGAAGGAAAGTTAATAGATGTGCAACTGAAAATACACTTCCTCCGAGATGTGAAATGAGATTTCTGATCAAAGAAAAGCAGTGCAAACAGTGCTCAGATGTGGCACAGAGGTGACAGACAAACCACATCCAGCACACTCCAGAGTGCACGGACATGCAGTCCCTGCCCTCACTGCAACCCCCCTTTTCCCTCCACGTTTTGTTTGTGTTGCACTGCCGCACCCGCCCTCATGCCACCCTCCCTACATCTTCTCTGTTTTGCTATTGCAGATGCTGGATAAATAAGCAGGCGTTTTGCCTGCCAGTGTGCAAAATGGTTCTTATTTATCTCTGCCATTAGAGAGTGGGTTCTATTATAAAGCTTTGCATTATTCAGTGAACCTGAGAGACTGATCATTATGGATTTCAGCCCTTTTCCATACCAGCCCCTGGAGTCCAGCTCGGTCTGCTGGCTCATGCACTGGCACATCTGACCTCCTGCTCTGAGCGTGCTTCAAGGAGGAATGGGTCAAAACTCCTCTTCAAAAACTTGAGAACACATGAAAATCTAACTGCAAAATATCAAGTCCCATCACGATGCTTCACTTCCAGAAAGGCATAATGGTACTGGTAAAATAAATCCCACCTGCTACAATACAATGCTACAAGCTTGGTGAAAATGCAGTTTTATGGGAGTTGTGGCAGAGCAAGTGGCAGGCATGGGGGAAACATAGCTGAACATATGGTGCTGCAGAGTTTTTAATCCGTGGGACAGGAGATGAATACTGAATAGATACATGTGATAAGCACTCGTCCCCTATACTGTAACCTGCCTGTACTGTATCTAAGGTGGGCTGCCTCTCAGTGGGAAGAAGCACCGTCATTGACATTAACTCCTGCGCATCAACAGCTTTTAAAACTGCTCCATTTGCTCTCATTTGGTAAACAAGCATCGCGTCACTGCTGGTGGCTGAAAACATTGAATGAAGCATTACTTGTTGATCCGCAGCCGCTCTCATTCTGAGCGCTAATAGCAAGCGCTCGGTCTTTAATGTGCATGTGCTGAGATAAGGAGAATTTGTTACATTGCTTGTCCTGCAACTCGGCAATTAGACGCTGCCATTAACCATTTGTTATATCTGCTGTTTCTCTCCCTCATCTTGGCACCTTGCTGATTACAACGCGTTGGATCGATAATTAAACAAATTAAAGGGGACTGTTGGGTCAATTTTCATCCCACCTTAGCCGGCGGCTGCCGCGGCGTCATATGCAAGTCTGAAAATGCCTCTTGAAATGCAGCAGAGTAAAAATTAAAGGCTTTCTAAAAAACTGTTTGGGGCGCTCATTTGTTACCCATTTGATGACACGTTTTACGCAGCGCTCAGCTCCGCTGATGCGACACAGAGGCAGAAGTCATTAGTAGACCTGCGGCTTCTGCATTCACACTTCGTTTGTGAGTAAGACCCACTGCCAGCAGAGGTGGGAAAAGGCGGTGTTGGGCGTTCCCCTGTGAGACTGAGCTTACTTTTCACTCACAGGAGAGTGAATTTTTGCTTCCTTTTGTTCTGTTCTCTGTTGAGATGATCACACTCCTTCAGTAATGTTAAGGGGAGGCCAATCCATGACTGATAGTGTTCCATTGTGTATTTTTTCTATCCAGGTATTGTTTGGGATCATTTCCATAGTGACAAATGAAACTGTTGCCAAGTAGACACTTTCCAGATGTTACTGCATGGGGGGCTTAGATTCTAATGGTACTTCTTTGCATTTATAATTCCATCAATTTTGACAAGATCTCCAATATCACCAGCTGAAGCGCAACTCCAAACCAGGACAGAGCCTCCACCGTGTTTTACAGACGCTCACTGTTGTAACTGTCTCCTAATTTCCTCTTTACATACTGATGATAATTTGAACCATAATTTTCAAATTTGGATGCATCACTCCATCAGACCTGCTGCCACTGATTTTCAGTCCAGTTCTTGTGTAATGTGGCATACCTCAGCTTTTTCTTCCTCTTTCCCTTCCTTCCCTGCTAGCACACATAGGTGGGCCCCATATGGGATAAGTAAAGGCAAACATTATGGACCCCAAAAGGTTTTGTCCGGAGTTTCCATGGTGGCCCTACAGGGGTTTGCCCAGATAGATTTTAACAGGCCCTGAATGTGTGTTCACTGGGACCCAGAGGTTTCAGGGTTAAGGGTGCAGATGCATTCCTGACAGGCTTCAGTGAACAGGAGATGGATCAGCCGAAGGTGCAGATACATCTCTCAATTCCTGTGTTGTGTCTTTGCTGGACCCTTGGCTCCTTGGAAATAAAATATAAAGAGATGAGCAACGGCTCAAGACTTGTGCACAGCACTGTATCCGTATATCAATTTATTGATTATTTGGGTAGTTTCAGTTCAGCCCTCCATACTTGTAGTGGGATTAAGAGATAAATCAATTTCATACCATAAACAAAACAGCTTGTGTTCCATAATTATCTTCTTATTTTCTTATATAACTGCTAAAGTGGAAATGGTGCTCCCAGAGAAACGTGATTTACGTTTTTATCTCCAGCCTTGTCCTCACTCTGCCGGCATCACTGCTGATTTGTTATCTCAACGTGATCTATGCAAAGTGTTGCTCTTCCCTCGCTGCGCATCTTATTTTTTCATGTGAGAGCCGCGGGGGCAGTTGCAACAGTCTGTTTAATTATTTGGAAACATTTTACTTTCCTTTTAGCGCCTCCGCTGTTGTTGTGGTGGGATTTAACATAACTGCTACCAGCAGATCAGACGAGCCCAGAGCGCATCTCCGTCAGGCTCCGTGTGGCTGCTGCGGTGCAGACTTTGTTATAGTGAACAAAAGGGAAAATACACTCTTACAACGTGTTGTTGGGAATGCGAACAGGGCTCTTATACTTTAAAGTCACTGAGAGACAAACGCAGGAGACCACACACAGTGGAGTACATTTTTGGGTCCGGTGGATTCGGTTTTGCGATGCGAGCCAGAAAGAAGGAGAGAGCGAGAGAGAGAGAGGGCGGGGGAGAAAATGAGAGGTTGTGGTGGGGACTCTAACCGTGGGACAGACCCTTCTGAAGGATGGAGGGCTGCTTTCATTTAAGGTGGACTGATAATTTCAGCTCCACAGTCGCGCACATGACGAGCGTAAAGGCGCACATCGTCCACTGGGATCTGTTTTTTTATTGCTCATTAATTCGCCCCTGAATTTCTGTCCAGCTTGATCACATTTTAGAAAGAATGTGGTACTTAAAAAAATTACAGTACTCAAAATTAAAGATAGGACATCTCATATTAAGTCTCCGGAGTCCTTCAGATTATGTTTTATTATCAAAAGAGAAAATGAAGAGCAACAAATCTTTCTTATTTAAGGTAGATATATTTTTTAAATGCAAGTTCATTGAAATGACTGCCATATTGTACTTTTTTTTGGTACTCAAATCGTATTAAGTTCATAAATTTCCTTTTTGTGAGGAAAATTAACATAAAAACAGGGCCACCTTGACTTCAACCACAGCAGAATCAGTAAAAACTGTCACACACACGACGTGATGTATCATTAAAGGGTAATAAATGGTGGAATAGCTTAACTTTCCAACAAGAGAATCGTTTATCTCAAACAGTGACATAAGAAAGAGCAGATCAGAGATTACTTTTAACTGGGTATTTTGCATTTTGTCCTTTGTTAGGTTTCTACTGTTAATCTATTTACTGTGACCAGTATTGTTACCTGCCAATTTTGCTAAAATCTGCTGTGCCCACACCTTGTATTTTATATATTTTAATTCATATTAAACTAACAGTTGAAAGGTAGTGAAATGAATGGTTTTTACTTGTTATTTAATGCCACATGTAACATAGACTGAAGCAGTGATTGAGACATGTCTAAAGACTTCACATGATGTTAAGTGCTTTGCATCATGTCTGTATCTTGCTCTCATCTCACTATGTAGTGTACGCGCGTTCTCTGCCACTGTAAATTGTCTGCGGGAAACTCAGAGTACGACCTTAAATAAGGGGCTGGACTCTGTGAGTATAGCAGAACCCGCTGCCTCCCCTCAGTGATGCAGTGAATCTGCGCTGCGTTATGTCCGCTATATAAGCAGCACACAGCAGCGCGAGTCTCACAGCTTCAGTGGACAGCTCCGTGGTGCTGAAATCTCAGAGACGCCACACTCTCTCACACTCAAGCCGCGACACATGACTGGAACCATGGAGGGATTCTCGTGGAAACTTTTTCTACTTTCCTGCCTGGTTGTTGTGAAGAGCTTCGCACAAGACTTCGGACAGACGCAGTTTATTTGCACGTCAGTGCCCAAGGATATGGACTTGTGCACAGCTACGATGCAAAACAGCGGCCCGGCGGAAGACCTGAAGACCACTATCATACAGCTGCGGGAGACCGTGCTGCAGCAAAAGGAAACCATTGTGAATCAAAAGGAGACAATCAGGGAACTAACCTCCAAGTTGAGCCGCTGCGAGAGCCAGAGCCTCCCTGCGGCGGCGGGGCCCGGCGGCAGGCGGCCGGGGTCGAAGAACACGATGGGGGATGTATCTCGGGGCACTACGGATACTCTGGCCCAGCTGGGACAGACTTTACAGACGCTTAAACAGAGACTGGAGAATCTAGAGGTAGGCGAGCAGAGCGAGTGGGGTGCTGACCTGGTCAAAAGTTAATTAAATAGCCTCCATAGTTAATTAGATTAAGGGATAATACTCTTTAATTCGCCGAGTCTGTGTTGGCCTGGCTTTCTACAGCCTCTGCTTGAAGCCACATGTGTTTTCTAACATATTAATCTTCATGTAAAGTGAAATGTTCCGCTGTCTATAAAAATCAAGTAAATAACACGGTTAAGATGAGAAGAGCGAAAATGTTCTAGGGAGTCTAAGGAAAAATAAGTCTTCCCTGTCACTACTTTAACCGCCTGTCTGTCTCACTCTGTCCGATGCAGCAATACAGCCGAGGGAATAACACCGTGCAAGCAAACAGCCTGAAAGACCTGCTGCAAAACAAGATAGATGACATGGAGAAGCAAGTTCTGTCCCGGGTCAACACGATAGAGGAGAGCAAATCGGGATCGAGGAATGACACCGAGCAGCGCAACAGAGTGGAGTCCACGCTCACCTCTCTGCACCACCGGATAACAGACCTGGAGAAAGGTGCGTGTGGATTTGGAGGCGCACAGGACTTTAAAGCAGGGCCGCCCCGTGTTGATTTTATGGCATTAAATTGATCCACGAAAATTTTTTAAGCTGATTAGGTGCAATTTAATTGTCTTTTACGCTCAAGGAGGACAAAACGATTTGGGGGGTGGGTGGGTGGGGGGTAAAAACAGAAATGTTTAGTGTTGCAGCGCCAATGTGAAACCTTTTTTCCGCAACCATCACGTTGCGCACAGATATGAGGGTGGAGAAGGGAGCTGCATTGCTTTGCATATGCCAGGCTCTGTTTGCACTTTTGCTTCGCCGAGTTTATGTTTTCCAAAGTCAAAATCTGAATATCCAGCTTGTATATGAGCCTCCGCGATGGGGATTAGAAAAACTTTGCGTTGTGCGCCTCGCACCGGCGCGTTTTGGAGTATATATACAAGGTCTGCTCAAATTCCAGCACGTGCAAATGCGCGTGCGTATGTTAGACCGGAGAGGAAGGAGACAGAGCCCATCCATCCATCCATCCATCCATCCGTCCGTCCATTTTCTTCCACTTATCTAATTCAGGGTTGCATCTTACACAAATTATAATGGGACGTAATGGTGCAAAGAACCGTTATGAAAGCAAACCCCCAGTTTTTTTTTTTTCTTTTCAGAGAGACTCTCTTTATAAAAACAGGCAGTCAGATACCATAGTTTTGTAAAATGTATGAAGCTATATGGATGTCCACCTTCCTTTCAATCCCCACACATATAAACATAATGCTGAAAAATACAGCACTTTGACAGTAATCTCATCCACAGGCAAAGACACCAGGCCAACAGATAAGTTCCAGATCACCTTCCCCCTGAGAACCAACTATATGTATGCCAAAGCCAAGAAGAGCCTTCCTGAGATGTACTCTTTCACCGTGTGTCTGTGGATCAAGTCCAATGCTTCACCTGGGGTGGGGACCCCCTTCTCCTACGCAGTTCCGGGACAGGCCAACGAGCTGGTGCTGATTGAGTGGGGAAACAACCCTATGGAGATTCTCATCAATGACAAGGTAATGAAAAAGCTATTATCCTGGAAACAGACTGAATTCACATGTTTCTCACCTTTGCAGGAAGTGAAAGTAACACATCAAAATGGTAATTTGCAGTTGGGGAAAGCTGTAATACTTTGTGCTTGGATGAGTCAGGGTGACCTGACAACTTCACTGTAACACAACAGGAAGTTGAGTTAAAATAGGCGCTGTTTGAAATAGAAGCAACCTTTTTATAGAAGAGGAGGAGATATCTGATAGGGGGGAGTGATTAAGCAGGAAGGCCACATGATGTGGAGAGTCTGTCCTATGAAAGTGTGGAAGAGATAATGAAGAAATGTCTTTGCTCCAGGTTGCAAAACTGCCATTTCTCATCAATGACGGAAAATGGCATCACCTCTGCATCACGTGGACCACCCGTGATGGGATGTGGGAGGCTTTCCAGGATGGAGTGAAGCGAGGTAGTGGTGAAAATCTGGCGCCATACCACCCCATCAAACCAGAGGGGGTTCTGGTCCTGGGACAAGAGCAGGTGGATATTCATTTTCAGCCATTTAATCCCTCACCTATTTGGAGATAATCCTCAATCAATTATGTGATTAAATTTGGACAAAGATTAAAGGAGGAGATATTTATGAAATGAGACTGTGGAGGCACTCGGAGGTGGTTAATTAAGGCTTTCCAGTCTGTGCTCGGCCTGAATTTGGATAGAGAAACATAATTTGAGACTTATTTTATAGAGGAAACTTGCCTCTTGCACTAAGCAAGAGTTATTGTCCATGTAGAGATCATATTGTGAAATAAAATCATGCCAAATCATAAAGAAAACAGCATCTTTATCCAAAAAAAAGTTTTCATAGAAGTATGGAGGACCAAAAAAATGATAAGGATGCATTATTCAGTACTTCAAATTTGTGATATTTCTATTTTAATTAAAAATTTCTCTTTACCTTTATGAAAATGGAAAAATGATACGATTTTTTTAATGTAAAATAAAATATATGTTAAACTCATGTTTAATGGAAAAGTAAATAGATGAAGAAATTAATATAAAATAAATAAGTAAGTTAATATAAAACAGAAATATCAACTTATACCAAATTTAAAAAAAAATGCTTATACTTATTTGTGTATCACTTTTGGTGCATTTTTTTTCTTTTTGGGGGGAATTTGGCACTTTTGGTCCTTCATACAAAGGAAGCACCTTTTTGTGTATTGCTGGTACAAATTAATGAAGCCGCCCTGTTTTATTCATCTTGTAAATCCTACTTTGTCTGGATAACCTTGCAGCACAGTCCTGATGCTGATCAGTCCAGCACAGATGCTGAACACCTCTCCTTTTGTTCCACAGGACACTCTCGGAGGAGGCTTTGATGCCACACAAGCCTTCGTCGGTGAGCTGGCAAACCTAAATATCTGGAATAGGAAACTTTCTATCACCGAGATCTATAACTTGGCGACCTGCAACAGCAAAGCATCAACCGGCGATGTGTTCTCCTGGACAGAGAGCAACATTGAAGTGTTTGGCGGTGCGACCAAATGGACCTTCGAGCCTTGCCGTTCAGCCAACTGAACTGCGTCCGCTGAAGAAAGGCCTGTCTGTATTTCTGAGCTTTTGTCGTTCTTGTCTTCATTTGACGTTTGTTAGAGACTCTGAGTTATCGGTAAGCTTAAATCTGGGATTTCCATCATTCTTAGGTATTCATGTTGCAAAACAGCACTTTTCATCTTGAGGAAAAAAAAAAAAAAGTCAAATTCATCTGGGAAACCTCAGTGAGAAAGTATTGCTATCTGTTTTCCTTTTTCTTTCTTGGACGTTCAGTTGAAAGCACATCTAAGCTTTTCATTTGGCTTATTTCATCTTGGACTGGCAGCTGGCAATCTGCGCCTTATGTTTGGACAATTCACAATCCAAGTGAGGAATTACATAACCGCTCTCGCCTCCCCCTCCCACCCCTCCCCACTTCCTCCAGGAGAGTGGGAGATTACGCTGTCTGTCCAATTCTTGTCAGTGTTTGGCGCCGTAAAGTGATGTCTGATGCGGTACAGCTCCCCGTGACCCCTCTCCCTCCCATACCTCCACGCCGCTCCCCCCCCCCCCCCCCCCCCCCCCCTCCTTCACTTTGCCCCGCCCCTCCGGATCTTGCACTGTGACTGATGAAGAGGAATGCCAGGAGAGGAGGGACACGTTGAAGGACACTGCAAAGTCAGACTGTGGTACAAGTCAATTTATAATCATCGTTCGCTTCAAGTGTTTCTGTAAGAATGTCGTTAACTTGCCAACATTGCTAGAAGCCTGGGTGCCTTGGGCTGGTACAAATATTCAGCACATTCAGTATGTTTTCAGTTGCAAATTCAATGTTTACTAGTTTCTGTTCTTCTTCTTTTTTTTTTCCTGAGCCGGGTTGAGTTTCTTGTTCCTCTGGTAAACGTGATTTAATTACAGTTTGTTATCTGACATGATGTGTTTTGGCAGGTGTTTGTACTACTCTGTATTAGGAATGTTACAGTAACTGTATAGTAACAGCATGAATGACAGAGTGCTGTGAAAGCATTGTTGAAATCTGCTTTACTATCTTCTCCGGGTCTGGGTTTTTTACTGTATTGTTATATGCTCCAAGCATGGCAAAACTGAGAGATGAAGAATTTAATTTTTGTAATAAAATTGTGATACTTAATGTCACAGTGCATTCCTCGCTTTATGTGACTATTTCTATGGTATCAAATGGCAAAAAGAGGGAGTTTTTTTTTTTTTTGCCAGATAAGTGAAACAAAGGGAAAGATAGTGGAGGTCATTAAGAAGAAGAAAAAGAAGCCGTGGATGCCTGTGTTTAGGTGCAGTGACTGCATGAGAAAAAAGGCCTTATTGCTACTTTGTTGTCTGTGGAATGAGGCGCAGTGAGGCAGCCAGGAGGGGAAAAGTGCTCTGTCATAACAGCCTTTTGGTATCTCAGTTCAAACAAGTCCAGCTTGAACTGAAACACTTTAAAGGTTCCTTGTCAGTTCCCTCAGATAACCTGTTACTGTTTTCAGTGACGGGGGTCACTGACGCTTCCTGAATTATAATCAGACACTCAATCTGAAGCTCAAGCTTCAAACAGTCAAAGCAGTTTGTTCATCTGCAGGTTGGGAAATCTCACCGTGAGACATGTCAGAAATATTCTTCCGTGTGGGCAGCTGTTGTGTTTGTTTCTCACCGAGCATTTTCTTCATTAAGAAATCTCATCGGGTCCTCAAATATTCATCAAGCCATGTGGTGCTGAATAATTTCTGCTGGGGTACAATTTGTTGATTAATTATATTGCATTTCAATCTAAAGAAGCTAAATAAATTACAGGGGGGAAAAACAGCAGTTTTTCTCTCCAATGCTGATTCACTGCATCTTTGGGTCGACCTTGAAGTGAATAATCGTCAGACATTTCAAACATTTTGAGCACTTCACAGTCTGCTTACACTGCTTCTACCCTCACAACGAAGTGGACTTTCTTTTTTAACACCCATGAGGACGACTTAGTCTTAACTTAATAATGCAACTGTGTCTTTAAACAATATGTTTTCATATTTTTTAAGTAAAAACCAAAGCAAAGCAAAAAAGCAGGAAAAATCAAACAAATCACTCATTTCAAGCAACAAATAGTTCTAAGACAGGTTTCGCATCAAAATATTCAAATTTGCATTAAAATCTTTGTGTCACTGCACTTTCACGCTCAAAAATCCCTGAGTGTGAAGCACTCAGCTGAAATTGTTTCTGTCCTTCAGTCTATAATATTTGGTCTGTGAGTTTTTCCTCCCAAAGCAAAAAGATGAGTTTCATTAATGAGCATTTTTATTCAAATCATATTCTCCTCGATACAAACTAAACAGAAATAGCTTTGGCTCTAGTGGGATTTCTTTTCAAACACTATTCCCACACATCACTTTGACCTCTTCCCAAAACGTTTCTCCCAAACTCAACCAAACATTGTTACTTTTAATTTAATAAGACCTATTGATTTTCATTATATTTTGACAGAAGTTACATACCTTAACATGTAAGTAACCACTTATAATATGTTAATCTAAGGCTTGAAGTCTGAGTTACAGCATTTAGCTTATGATGTAAACTCTGATAAACAGGTTGCAAATAGATAACATTCTGGTATTATTCCCTATCATTATTATTATATTTAATTTATTTTGAGCATTTTAAGCCTTTCTTGAAAGCATAGTAGAGAGAGTCGGCACGTTCTGGGGCAGACTCGAGCCCAGACCCCTGCACAGGCCTCTGCTTAGCCAGGCGAGCTACTTCAGCACCCCTCTGTCATTTTTTAAACTGCTGCTTGTGGGGATTTCAGCTGCTTTGAGCATCTGCCTGTCAACTGACAGTTCAACTACAGCGCACTGAAAATTCATCTGACTACAGGTCTTATAATTTATCATCACTCAGTGAGAAATGCTGCCAACACAGACAGGTGTTTTTTTTTTTAACTCCTAAAATATGAAAATGAGTTACTGTAACCACTGAATTTATGTGGTACACCTAACTGTCCACACACACACACACACACACACACACACACACACACACACACACACACACACACACACACACACGCGCTATAAAGGCCAGTCTATGCATGGTGCATCAGAGCCCCCTTCTTACTCTAAGCTTTGCTTTCTCTCGCTCTCTCTCTCGCACACACACAGACACACACACCTCAGAAAGTTTAGAAATGTTTTTGTTAGTTTGTTAACAAATAATAAAATGATGGTGTCAGCCCTTCTGTCACAGCGAGGGTGGTGAGAGGACCCAAATGTATGACAGGAAGGCAGTGAAGCAAAGATGAACTGATATAAAAGTTCAATGAATTATAACAGAATTAAAAAAACAAACCTAAACAGGCCAAAGTAATTGTGAGGAATATGAGACAAATCTGACGTGAAAACAGAAACCACAACATGCAAAGACAGGAGGGAAAACAGGAGAGGTATACTCGGGGAAGCTGATTAGGAATGAGAAACAGCTGGTTAACAAGACACAGGTGAAAGCACTCAACAACAGGTGAGGGCAATGAGGGCGGGGCAGAAAATCACAAAATAGTGAAACTAAAGCAGGAAGTAAAACCTCAATATGAGAAAAAGACAGGAAACAAGCAAAAGGCACCCCCCTCCAAAAAAATAAAATAAATCTAACCCCAAGATATGAAGACACAAAGATGAGGACACAAGAAGGAAAAGAACCTAAACTGACCAATCGACAACTCAGATCAAAACACAGCAAAATAATAATCACTGGAAACAGAAATGTGTGATGTTTTTAATGTGGACAAAGAGCAGAAATCCTGCAGCTGACAGCAGTGTCAGCGCCCTCCTCTCTGCCTTTCATGCCAAGATCCAGGATAAAAAGAAAGAAAACAGAAAATCATGTCAGTGCTATATGTGTATTGACCTACCAGTGAATGCATTCATTGAGAAAAAAGTGAGGATGATTAATTAAACCTGTATTTTATGCCATTATTTTTCCTGTTTTAACACCAGGTGCCTCCAATTTATTTTCTGACATAAAAAAGATGCAAATTTGTGCATAAAAGATGACCAGAATGCAGGAAATGAAGCTCCCGGTGGAGACTCCCGGACACGTCTAATGTGCTCCACCCAATGTTGGAACAAAATCTACACCCATGACTTTCAACACCTGCCTACAGGTGTGAAAATGAAAAGAAATGCTACAGTGGCTTTCATCTCACACATCAGCAAACACTTCAAATACTTTCTGTGACTCAAATTCATCTCACACTGATTTTACTTAAATTCATTCACCTGCTGTCACATCTTAGATACACAACAGACTCATATTTCAACACTCAGCGCGCACACACTTCAAATTCTTTTCTTTTTTTCAAAATTTATAGCTCACCTGACATCTCTGCTGCTTTAATCCTCTTTGAATGACAGCTACTCTGCTTTCATCACTCATTGCAGTTTCTTTATTCTTCACACATAAACTGACATTTCACCTGCTGACGCAGCTCTCACGCTCTGCAGCGAAACTTTTAAAAGTCAAGTTTCAGATTCAAATTCAACATTTCAGCGATCTGCGGCACCAGAAGCGCAACTGACACTTTCATTGTCTACACAAACTGACAAATCTACCCACAAAAAACACAAACAGTGTTCAGACGTTACAATTTATTAAGCAGCTCAAGCATTTCTGAGCTTTAAAGTCAACCAGCACCTGAACTACTTTCATTTTTTGTAACTGTAGCGTGTCCTTTTCTAGCTAACACACTGTGTTTTATTGCACAAAGTTTCAGTCCTCTGTGCTGTGAGCTCATGAATAAATTCATCAGGCCTTGACTGGAACATTATTTGGTGAAAACAAAGTTGTCCTAACAGGCATTTCTGCTCGATAGATTGTTGTGAAAAACTTTGACCTTGCAGTGGATTTTTTTTTTTTTAACTTTAATCTCCCATGATGCTCAGCAGACACAGCCACGGTCAAGAGCCTTTTATAAGAATGACAAGGCAAGTGAATTCCAGTTAAGCCCACTTCACATTTTGACAACACCACACACCCATCAAAGAGCGCATAGTCATAATCACTAGGTCTGCTTACTACACACGCCTAATACCCTGCCGGCGTAATGCTGATAAGCCCTTTCTGAATGTATTGCTGCAGTGCAATAGCATTTGTGCTTTGTGCAGAATTTAAAGTGGACAGACTAAAATAGAGCCCCGCAGCCTAAAGGATGATGTTGCACTTTGTACACGTGAGACACAAAGCCACCTCTTACATGAGCAGTCTCAGCTGATAACTTGACATGATGTAACAGCAGGAGTTACACTCACCTTTGCTGGTACAGAAAGTCAATTGATTATAAAGTAATTGCTCTGTAAAGCTTTGACATAAGCACCTGCAGGCTGAAGGACAATAAGCACAGAGCAACTTCTGGAAGGTTTTCTGCTTCTGAGGTACAGTATATAACATGATGTTGTGCTTGCAAAGCACATATACTAGGGCACCTCCTCAGCGGGCAATGTAAAACAATGTAAGATGCCATGATTTGTACTTTATGTGAGGAGAGGGTGTCCTACTTCTTTCAGACATCACATGCTATATATTTATGCAAAGTTTTTAAGCCATGGCAGCAGCATTTTAATGTAGTATCTATCTATGGTCCCACTTATACAGATCTAGAATCTGCTCAGCAACCTCCTGACACGGTGAGCTGATGAGATTGCTGACTTCACTGGGTGAAATTGGTTGCAAAGAGTGTGCTGTACCAAAACCACATTGCCACTGCTGTGGTCATTAGCAGATTGACAGAGTTGCTGGTAGTTTGCATGGAAAATGCCAACTTGTCTGCAATCACTTGCCCAACTACTCGTAATCTCAAAAAGTGCAACACAAACCAGTGTCCGAACATTTGTCTAGATTCATATTTGTGTTATTTTTTTTATCAGGATTCGGGTTCACACAAATACTGTGAATTAATGACCATATTTACAGTATTATAAATGAAATGGACTTTGTGCTCTATCATTTGTGTGCATCTAATTTTATTAGATGCACAGATTCATTCTGTGGAACATGGGGGAAAAAAAACATGGGAGGACAAAAAAAAATATCTGCATATGCATATCTCACAAAAGTTTTGCGAGATCCCGAGTTACTTTTGCGAGATCTCGCAAAACTTTTCAATATTAGGACATACACTTCGTGTTAATCTTGATATGGCAGTGTCAGTGAGGATCAAAGGTTTGGCGAGAGATTGCCAACAAAAGTCGCCTTTATTTATAATTCAGCGGTTAATGTTGGCTGTAACCAGGCCCAAACTGTAAAGGCATGAATGAATGAACCCGGCTGACTGTCTCACTCTCACGCCATCACTGCTTCACTGACTCGCACCCCAGGCTGAGAGGAGAAGGGGGCGGGGCAGCGCTGTGTGTGTGTGACGATCGAGTGAAGCAGTGACAGCGAGACAGAGAGAGAGAATCCCCCGCCTGCCCCTTTCCTTCTGTTACAACCTGTCAGACCATGGCAGAAAGCTACATGCAATACACAGCAAGCAGAGGGCGCCCATTACCCCACAAGTGGAGCAGTGCGGTAGGCGCTGCTGCGGCGATCGCAATGCGTTGGGGGGAGGGGGCGGTCATGCCGCCCTAGATGAAATGCCGCCCTGGGCGGCTGCCCATGTCGCCCATATCAGAAACCGCCACTGGCTGCAACCAACAGATTTCAAAACAGCTTTTACTTTGAAGGTTTCCATTTCCAGTTTGTGTTGCACTCCTCACAGTTTCACTACCACTGGAAAATAGTTGGTGAGTGTTTGCATCTTCCGTGCAAACTGTGGGTGACAGTGACAATGCTAGTGGCAAAAACAATCACAAGCAGGTTTTTGGTGCAGTACCTTATACCTCTTTGCAGCCAATTTCATCTGGCCAGCAACCACCTGCTAACTGGTTGGAGAATACTTATTAATCTTTACTGAGCAGTGGTTAGTAGGGAGCCACCAACCTCTAAACATATGACCAACTAGGGTTGAGGAGGGCTGAAGTCTGTTCAAGCTCACACTGGGCGAGATGTGGGGTGCACCCTGGACGGGTCACCAGTCCATCACATGGCTAACACACCGAGACAGACTGATTTACAGGTTGGTTTTTTTTTTCATTTATTGACAGTGTTGTGTAGAGCAGAGAGCAATAGTGGGAGTAGAGTGCTAGTTTTCTTTTAATATCTTTATACTGATCAGCTGATTAATGATCACCTCTGATGTCTTCTGACTTCAAATGTTCACTCTGGTGTCGTGCCATTCGCTATGTTCGGTGTTGGAGCCAGCCATAATATAATAGGGTGCTCGTCTGGGATTTGGACCCGGGAACCCAGACATGAAAAACTGACTCCAGACCAGCTTGTAGAAACACATTAGCTGTCATGGAACAGCTGTGTGGCAGACAGGAATACACCAAGCAAAGGTTAACTTAAAATCTGGACCAGTGGTAAAACTGCAGACAGGAAAACCGAAACACTTTACTTGAACAGAGGCAAAACCATAAATCCAGGCAGGGTACACACACACAGCAGGAAAACAATAACAACAGGCAGAGAACACACAGGACTTAAATACACAGGAGGGCTAATGAGGGAAGTGGAAAAAGGTGGGAACACAGGTGAACCAAACTACACTGACGAGACAAGGGGAAGCAAAACTGAACCTAATACACAAGGACCAGACGCCTATCAAAATAAAACAGGAAGTAAGATGAGGGAACAAAGACGCAGACCTGACACAGAATACTGGAAGAACACAAGGAGCTAGAAATAACAGACTAAACCCCACAACCAAAACAGAACAGATAAAATCAAGCAAAAACAAAACATGGGGTCCACCGGAGCCCGGACCATGACATTATCCATGCACATTCAAAAATATGTGCTTCTGCCACCCTGGCGTTTGTTTCTCGATGGCATCTCTGGTAATAACCAGAGATGTTTGGGACTAATTTTGATTGGCTTTATCACACAGACCAGACAAACCAGACTTAAAGTTGTACTTTATCATGTAGAACATTAGAAGCCTGACATGCTTACATGCTGCAGGACAAATGTTATCATGTTAACTAGAAGTCATCTGACCTGACAGAAATATACAAAATGATGAATTACATGCTGTTAGAATGACATCCCAGGACAACATGGAAGCAACCCCTACTGATGTGGCATGCAGTGATGCAGTGGTTCGCACTGTTGCCTCACAGCAAGAAGGTCCTGGGTTCGAGTTTGTTTGCCAGCTGGGAGCTTTCTGTGTGCAGTTTGCATGTTGTTCGTGTACCTGTGTGGGTTCTTTCTGGATGCTTTCTCCCACAGTCCAAAGACATGCATGTTAGGTTAACTGGTCAGTTTAAATTGGCTGTGGGTGACCTCTCACCCCATGATAGCTGGATGTAATGGTTCTCAGAGTCCAGTGCTACTTTTTGCTCTTGTTCCCTCCCTCTCTCCTTCATACAGGCATTAGTGGTTGGCTGGAGGTCCCAGCAGGTGTGTCTCCCAGCTGTAGCGACCTACTTATGCACCTGTTGTTCATCTTCTCATTACTCCTGCCATA
Organism: Archocentrus centrarchus; assembly: GCF_007364275.1. Lineage (NCBI taxonomy): Eukaryota > Metazoa > Chordata > Actinopteri > Cichliformes > Cichlidae > Archocentrus > Archocentrus centrarchus. The sequence continues at coordinate 37,332,441 of NC_044346.1, read as the reverse complement.
CTTAAGGACCGGTTCACCCTCTCACCACCTTCACCACACCGTTCAGTTAGTTTAAGCACTGATGCAGGCTCACGTTGTCCTTATCTCATTTTGGTTTTAAACAATCGTTGTGTGCAAGAAAACCTTGGTGTGTTTCTCTGCTGCTTGCTGTCCCCTCTGAGCTTTCCTGTCTGGGCTCATTTGGCTTTGGACTTGTAATTCTAAATTTTACTTACGTGCTCACTACTCCACTGAAACTGCTGCTCAGAAAATATCTTTTTCATTGGCTCCAGTTTTTGTGAATAAATCCTTTGAACCGTATCTGAGGTCTGAGTCTGTATTTGGGTCCTTCTGTCCTAGCCTGGGATAAGCTCCAGGTCCTGTGACCCTGAACTGGATAAGTAGATAATGGATAGAGGAACTCACCAGTCCTACAATCTGAGAACCATTGAACTCACCTAACAGAGCTAGGCTAGGTGTTTTAGGTTGCCCCAGTCTTTGTTACACTAGGCTAACTTTTGAAGCTAACATCAGAACAAACAATCATCTCATTTTCAAGAAGAACACTAACAGCACTAACAAGATGCCAAAAAAACTCACTGCCTTCCAGTCTTGCTAAATATCAGTAAATTGATATTTCAGTAAATTGTTTGGATCATGTTGGCACCATATGGATGTGCTGCAGCTACACAAAGTAAACTGAGTAATTCAGGTTTTCAAACTGCAAAAAATAAAATGTGGCTAAAACTGTGAATAAATATACAACACGCTGTTAATCGGACAAAGTGAAACCTAATCATATCAGAATCACAAATGAAACAAATTCTGAATTCTGATAACAAATTAATTGTGTCCCACAGAACAAACATTCCACCTTTACCCACACTGTCATAACAAAACAGAGAAATATGGAGCTCTCACCCCCCCCCCCCCCCCCCCAAGAGTCAAGCCGCCCAAGACAGACAAGATTCATGAGCCTACATTATATCAATTCCTCTGGGTTTTTTTCTTTTTTGGAGAGAGCGATTGAGTGGATAAAGATGTGACATCTCTGCTGACATCTCATTAATTCATAAGCTGTCCCTCGTGGCAGAAGGAAGACAGGAATAATGCTTTGGTTCAGAGTTGCAGCATTTACTCTTGTTAACTTTGGGGAGACAAAGCAGCAGCGTGTAATGAGACTTTTGGTTGTGCCGTGATCGACAAATAACACCGAGAAGAACGTCTTCTGAAAGAGTGTCCAATATCGGCACTTAATGAGGCCTTGGACTATTGACAACCTGTTTATTTCTGCCAGTGGATCCGTTTCATGTTGAGCTAAAAGACTTGAAACAGTCTGAGGAATTTAACTCACAGCAGATGCTTAAAAGTGGACTGCCAGCAACAATCTTTCCTCTTAAAAAACACAGAGAACCTCATCTCCCTGCTCTGCTCTCCTCTTCCCTTCTCCATTCTCCTCCCATGGTGAGAGCTCCAGGAGACAGCAGGGAGTGAAACTTGTGGCATTTACTGATCAGCAGAAGCTTCCAGGAAGGATGCAGGGAGGATAATGAGGCTTCCTGGGCAGCCTGAAATCAAGGTGGATGTATGCCTCCTTTTCTTAGCCAGCCGTTTTGGAGTAGTGAGTGAGTTGTAACCCCTCTTTATATAAAGCCTGATGATCACACATGTCTCATTGGGCTTCATGGACCCAAAACAACAGCTGTAAACCAACAAAAAGAAGTGAAATATGCAAAGCAAAGGACTGAGGTGGAGCTGAAGGGGGGAAATACAGTGATGTGCATTTATGTATTTGCCTTTGCACAATAAAGTTAACAGTATATTTAAAACTGCAATAATGCATTTTGTGCCTGCAGCATTAACTTCCTTTAAGTTGACCAAACAACCATTTGAAGCTGTGCTCTGAGTTACGCTGGATTTGATTTCTAGACTGTATTTGTTGCAGGATAATCAGCTGCAGCTGCAACAATGGACCTCATTAATGCCCTTTCATGCACTGTTGTTGAGAAGATGCTGCATCGCTGTATCAGTGCTGCACTTTTAATTTCCTTGAAACTCTCATCATAGTGTAAAACTGTAAATCTGGAGCTAAAGAGCCCCAGGAGTTCCTGAAAGTCAGGTTTATATGAAATTGCTTATTCATTGCACAAAGAGTCATATCACCTGAGAGTTTGTGCATTATTACTTAACTTTGTGCCCTAGTTTTATAGAGACACTATGTGGAAATTGAATTCTTCATACTGCATTTTTCTAAATGAAGTTATGCTGACCAGCTAAATGGACTTGACTTATTAAGGCACAGAGAAACTGAGACCCAGCTGGAACATTTGGTCTCAGGACGCACTAACTCCTTCAAAAATATACCTGAAACACCAAAGAGCTGAGCCCTTTTCTGTTTACAATGGATGAGCTCAGGCAGCAGTCTGTGGACTGTGATGTTTGCAGATAACAGTGTGAGCTGGCAGCGGGCTGAGGAGAACCTGAAGAGGTGGCGGTATCCTTTGGAAAGAAGAGGAACAAAAGTCAGTAGGAGAAAAGAAGACGGTGAGAAGGTGAGGATGCAAGAAGTAAAAGTGTTTACATTTAGCAACAGGGGAGAAAGAGAAATGAAGGAGAGCGCATTCCTGCAAACAGCGAGGAGCAGAAAAAACTGTAGTACTTACTGCATGCACCTTTGGCAGAAGCCAAGCAAGCAATAACACGGAGCTGGGTGTAAACACATGGAAGTCAGTAGGAAAATAAATTTAAACAATGGAGAAAATAACTTTTCAGCTGAGACTGCAAAATGCACAATTCATAGAAAAATGGACACCTTGGAAGTAACTGAGGAAGGATGGAGGAAGGATGGAGTTAGTCACAGGAAGGAAATGTCATAATGCAGTTTTACGGGTGATGTGATGTGTAAATCATGCATAAAACAAGTGTTATGTTATTCCTGGTGTGTGTAGCCTTTTTCCTGGCTGTTGTGGTCCAGGTTTTCATGATTTGCATTTTATTTTATTTAGTTTTGTTTTGAGTTACTTATTTCGAGGTCCCCCCGTGGACGCTCCCATCACCAATAGATTTAGTGCTTGTTTGGGGCTCATTTAACTTTGCTCAATGAACTCTGCCTTGTTCTTTCATAAAAGTTTGACAAAGATCAGGTGAGCCCGGGTGGGTGGAGTGGACTGAAAAGTGAAGAGTGATTTGTGACAGATGCCAACCAGCAAGAATGAAAGAAAGGGATTATAAGATGGCAGTCAGACCAGCTTATGTTACAGTGGTTCAGGATGATTCCGCTGATAAAAAAGGGAGGAGGTGCTGCTGGAGGCAGCTGAGTTACCGATGCTAAGATTTCTGTTGGGGGTGGGAAAGGTAGACAGGATTAAGAAAGGGTGTATCAGAGGGGCACCTAAGGCTGGACAGTTCAAGGACAACGAGAGGCTAGATGAGACGTGAGGAGGAGAGAAACTGGGTATTCGGGGGAAGGATACTGAAGACGGAGCTGCCAGACATGATGAAAAGAGGAAGGCCAAAGAGTAATAAAAGAAGATAAAGACAGAAGGGTTGAGCAGAGGAAACTATTCAAAAGCACATTAAAACAAATGTTCAGTTTAGATTTAAACGTGGTTAAAGATGAGGCACACTCAGAGCTATCAGGAGGATGGTTCAGCTGCCTCGGTGTGGTTGCTTTTAGGCCCCAGTTATAATTTATCTTTGTCTGAGCTCCCTGCTTTTGTTGAAGGCTTTCTAATATCTAACTGACTGTGTATTTGCACACATTAACACCACTGATACAGCTGCCTGGGGGGGGTTAGCTTTCTCACTCATTTAATAATACAAAAGCAATTTCTGAATCAGAAACAAAAACGTCTTTGAGATTCAGAATCTCTGTGAGCTGGTCTGCATCCCAAACAAGTCTGGACAATCATGACAATTCAGGCCCCTTCTTTGAGACGCAGAAGCCTTTTGAAGTGTGCGTTTGATGTGAAACCCTGCTGAGTTATAACCCACCTCTCCACAGATGGATGCTCTCACCTCGAGCTTGGAGCTATCAGGTATTTCCTCCCTCTGTTTGTGAAGGGTTTTCCCCAGGTGACTCCTGGGCACTTCCTGGTTCTTGGACCGTTATGTTATGCATATTTTCAAGAACCAGTACTCATTTTAAACCTGATTAAATTATTCAGAAATTTAATCAAGGTTCTTTTTAACCACAAGTTAAATTAATGGTTGTGTAAAGTTTCACTTCAGGGAGCGAGAAAAGCAAAACAAAAGCCGCTGTAGTAACTTCCTGTGATGCTTCAAATCTTCTGTGATTTATTAATATGCTCGGTCCTAACCTATTGCCACTTACCCCTCCCTGAATCCTCCATGAAATATGTATGGCTGATGCACGACAACAGGATGTGAAAGAGGAAGATGAGGGAATACCGGGGAAGGTGAAGGGGAGGAGTCATTGCTGCCAGGAGTCGGCTTGGGTGTCTCCTCTGTGGAAATGGAAACGAGAGGACATTCATCAGATGAGAGAACAGGAATGCCGTTTTCCCAAATCAAAGTTAGAAAATAAGAACTTATAAGAACTGTACCAGACAGTAGTGAGTAAATATAAATGCAAAGAAGGGGGAGGAGCTAAAACAGCTTGTTTTAGCTCCTCCCCCTTTAAGCCAAGTTTCTTCTTACTGGTTGCCCTTCACCAACACAAGTTTTCAGCAGCAGGTGGGTGGGGCTGCCTGAGCAGTTTACCCTTCAGTGTGATGTCACGTATCAGGATTTAGGAATATCTGAATGTTAATCACAGGTTAATCACAGAGTGGATGAAGTGCATTAATGTTGTTTTTTTTTGTATGACTAACTATCCATAAAAGCCTCTTAATTCATCTATTCATTTTTACTTTACTTTTATTTACTTAGAAATGAATATTTCATGTTGGAAAATTAATTTTCCCAGAGGTTTTAACAGCTTATAATTGACCTTTAAATGATTTATTAATCCATACTAAAGCAATTAGTTTTAACCTATAAAGCATTCATGAGGGTTGGTGGCACAGGAGCTCTTTAAAAGAAAATGACATATTCTAACAACACGGTGCTTTGGGTTCCTCCGAATGAGCCTCTGCAGCGTGTGCTGTATTTTCATCTTTATAAGCCCCCACCACCACCACTTTTATTTTCTCCCTCCAGCCTTCTCTTCTTCATCCTTCATCATCTTTATTTCCCTCACTATGAACCCAGCTAGGCAGGCATATGCTCTTTCTTTATTTCCCCCCCACATGTTCAGCCTCCCACATTCCTCACAAATCCTTTTTACACTCTCTCATGTCATCCTCTCCAGGGAGGAGGGGCGGGAAACTCACAGCGGCCTCCTGCGTTGAGAAAATCCACAAGAAGAGAAAAGGTGTGAAAAGAAGATCACGGAGGAGAGGATAAAAAGGTGAGATGGGAGCAAAAAGAAAAAAAAAAGGTACCTGCTGAAGACAAGCAGGTCAAGAGGTTTGAGATGACAATTTGGGCCAAATATAGTTTGGGGATTTGTATTTCTGTCCCTCTCTGTGGTAGAAGCCACTCAAGTGCAGGTTAAACTGTAAATGGGATGATGTAACCTCCCATGGGGGTAAAGTACAGGAAGTAGTCTTGTATTCAATGTCAGCAGAGTGAAGGCTCTCAACTGTCCTTGGATTCAGCTCGGTCGAGACAAACATCTCTCCCTCCCAGAGCTCCCTGGAGTTTTGAGGCATCTAACGGTCGGTCTCTCCCTGTAAGGAGAGGACAATATATAAAACATGGATGTAGTAGCCTTGACGTCACCCATTGGTTAACGAAGTCTGCCTGCGAGGCCTCAAGTAGTTAAAATCTTTGTGTTTGGAAACCGACTGTGAAGCCGAGGGGTGCTGCATGCTCGTAGAATAGACAGTTAAGGGGGCTGAAAAATGAAGCCAGTGAGGAAGTGCCAAAACCTGCAGTTCCTCTAACGGCCACTCGAGGCTGTCAGTCCCGTACACTCCTATGTAAAAATGCTCCACTAAACAGCACTAAAAAGTATATTTACAGCCTGGCGCAAATATGACCTTTGACTTTGATGGATGGTTTTGTAACTTATCTTGAAGTTATATTAGTGAGGCTTATAGTTATAACAGGTGTCTGGAGCTGTATATCTGTATATTATAGCTGCAAATGTTCAGTGTTTATCAGTATGAGTCCTTGTGGAGCTTTTTAATTGAGGTACCTGACAAATAATCTGACTCGCTGTGGTCCAAGAAGTTTGTGTGTGTGTGTGTGTGTGTGTGTGTGTGTGTGTGTGTGTGTGTGTGTGTGTGTGTGTGTGTGTGCATTGCACCCATACTGTTTTTTAAATGCAGCTTGCTAACCAAACTTGCTAGCTTTACCTGATATCTTAGCACAACACTCTTCCCTTCAAATATGGCACCTTCTTGCTATGTTGATCTTTTGTGCAGTTCTGTGCAAAAGTCTTGAGCCACCCCTCACTTTCTTGTATTTTGCTGGTAAAATGGGAAATACATGCAGCACTTTATTAAAACACAAATGGAAATGGAAATACTGCATATAAGGCAAAAAGAAAGTCAATTCCACTGAGACCATTCCTGATGAGGCTTCAGTGAACAGAGGATGGGTCAGCTGAAGGGCCCGGTGCATCTCTCAGGTCCTGTGCCAGCTCTTTGATCTTTTCAGATTTCTTAAGGACATGACTTTCAGACACTGTTCGTCTGCTGTAGATCATTTTTCAGGCTTGCCACTTCTTCTTTTGTTGTCCACTTTTCTCAAATTCCTTAAGGACACATTTCACACCATGCTGAGTTAAGTTACGTTTTCAGCTAATAGCTGTTTGGGAATCACTTTGCTGGTGAGAAGTGAAGGGGGGGGGGGGGCTCAAGACTTTTGCATACAGTCTACATTTGCAACCAGAGGAGTTGCCCCCTGCATGGCATTATAATATAATGAGATTTAAGTCACTTCTACATTGGCTTCACTTCTAAGCCCATCTTATAAATGCAGTCCAGCTATAGTGTCACAAAACAAAACAGAGGAAGAGAGGGTGAGTATGTATGAAGAGAGGGACCTGTATGTAAAGTAAAAGGAAAGCAGAGAAGAGGAAGAATCGGAGGATATGAAAGAGGAAGACAGATCAATGGAGCAACAAAAAGGCTGACAAAAGACAGAGGGACAGGAATTCAGAAGCAGAAACAAAGCGATGGTTGAGTTGCTGAGAGGCAGGCGCAGCAGGACAGGGCTGACGACAGTGAAACGAAGGAGACGCTGCCGATGGCTACATACATATTCCATCTCCAAAGCTGTGTTTCTTAGAAAACTCCCTCCACTTTTTCCACTCTCTCTCTTCCTCCCTCCCTTCTATCGCTGCCTCCTCGCTCCCTCCCTCTCCCTCTCTCTCGCTCTCTGTGCCAGAGCACCGCAATAGCAGTATGAATAATTGAACAAGCCTGAAACGGGATTGAGCATTTCTGTTGCGGTTGTGTCTGCTGAGAGGCTGGCATTCATGACAAAAACAAAATAAAAACACACAAACACATTTCCTGACTGCCCCGTCTGCATCACAATAAATGTGAGAATAACCTTGAACGCACATAAACACACACACAGATGCACTTGCATGGTTTGCAGAGTAAGTCGCCTGTGTTGCATTCTCACTGTAGGGATTTGAGAAAAGGAGAATATTCAGCTACAAATGTACTGGAGCCTTTTGCAGCTTTGCATGACATTGAGCTCATGTTCAGAGCGAAGGTCTGAGAGGCAGAGGGAGAACAGGTGATGCTTGATTATAATATTCCCAAGCAGATTGCCACAGGAGTGGAATATGTGCAGGATTGGATCAATCAGCTTTCCCTGTGGAAAAGGGGGGAGCAGCTAAAGGGCAGAAGTTAGAAGTGTACTGCAGTAGATACGTGTGTTATACTGCATGCAAAAGGACAGAAGAGACAGGATTGCTGCAGTGTGTGTGTTTGTACGTGTGTGTGAGGAGGGACAGAAGTGTGCGGTGGATGTAGATGCAGTCTATCTGTGCATATCTGTGTTCGTGTGGATAAAATGGGCTGAGTACCTGCTTAAGTGCCTATGAGATGTGAAACAGAAGGGAAATGTGTTTGTGTGTGTGCATGAACAGCCAGGAGGGTGTATCCACGGGGTGTTGTCAGGCCAGGCCAGGCCCGTGCTCCAGCTCCAGCTGCAGCGTGTATGTGAGAATTTGTGTATGCGTGCTCCAGTTCCAGCTTAATTGGCCCAAATCTGCCATTCAGTGGGGCTGGTTCCTCGCCCCTCCATGTGGCCTCCTGGGAGGGAGAGAGCATAAGTGACACATTAAACTAGCACTCTCTCCCTCACACACACCTGCCCACTCGCCTCGCCTCCATCTGGGAGCAACTCCAAGGGATGTGCAAAGTAATTAGGTCAACTGTGAATTGACAGTTGCATATTAACAGGTATGCAGTGTATACACATACACACGCACGCACGCGCACACACACACACACACACACACGCATACTCCCTTATGGACCACTGCAGTGATCAGTAGTGTGCTGATTTTTTTGGTTTCCTCACTGTTTATGTTTTTGGTCTCATCCATCAGTAAATCTGAATAACTGCTCTTGAGCTACCCTGAAGGCCACAGGAGGTTTGGAGTTCTGCAGAAAGTTGGTGACCTCTGCACGCCTCACCATCCACTGATCCTGCTTTGTGGCTGGGTTGCTGTCATTCCCAATCACTTCCACTTTGCTATAAAACCAGTAACAGTTGACTGTGGAGTATTTAATAGAGAGGAAATTTCATGAGTGGGTCACGGTACCACGCTGGAATTCTTTCACATGTTTGCAGAAGCAGTCTGCATGCCTAGGCACTTGGTTTATACACCTGTGGCCATGGAAGTGACTGAAACACCTGAGTTCAGTGATTTGGATGGGTGAGTGAATACAGTTGGCAGTATAGTGTAGGTTTGTGTGCCGTTTGGCACCCTGTTTTGCTCTGTTTTGAGTTACTGATCTGAAAGTTTTACTTTCACTTTTATTGCTGGTTATGTTTAAGTATGTCTGAGACACTAAAACCTGCTTGATTAGATTTAGGAACAGATTTTGGTTAAATTATGTCTATTCAAAAGATTAACCATCATATTGAATTCAACTATGACATTACAAGATTCTTTACAAGCATGCATGTGTGATGAACTGTACCTCCAACTATCACCATAAACCTCCTGTTTCTTGGCACAGATACCAAAGTACGCTTTATATGAACCTGCGAGATGCCAGTGGTTCTGACCAAGTATTTGACCCCCTGGGAAAGAAAACAAGTTGCCGGACCAAAGTTGTACACTGAGAAAACTGATCTAACGCTGCAAAACCCCAGAGCCACGGAGTGACTAAAACAATGCTGCGAAATAATAAATAAATAAATACTCTTTGGTTTGGTTTCCGAATCTCATGTTACACATTTGATTTCAAAAATATTTCTCTTATTACTGTCAAACTGCACATGAGCCTTAATAATAAAAAAGGTTGAAACTGATACAACAAAGAGAACCACTTTTAAAGTTTTAAAAACCTACGACACATGTTTCCACACTGGCGTCTTTCTCTGCCCACTTACAATTATTTTGAAATCAGTTTCCTGGATTTTAAAGCAGACCTTGTGTTTTCTTTCTTCAAGCACCCGATGACACCACTGGGGTTATTTTTCTTGTTATTCTCTCAGAAGTGTACTTCAAAAGAGAATCTGGTTTATGTGTCAACACCGAATCGCTGCATTTAACCGTATCGTTCCAGGTGTGAATCTAAATGAGACATCTGTTCTGCTTAAACAGGCAAATCCAGCAATTAGGAGGAATGAAAGCAACATTTCTGCAGCTAAATGAAGTTCGGTAATCTTAGCGAGCGCCACTGAGGCAGGTGGAGTGCAATGCTTGATGAACACTCTCATGATAATAACCAACACATTGTTGTTCACTAGTCGTGACGACTGTTCGATTTAGTGTGATTCATCTCTGCATAAAGCTTCACTGGCACAGATATTGTTTTGAGTGTTGCTGCTGCAGCAAAAATAATAAAAAAATATTACATAATATAACATATAAATAAGTTGGAATTACATAAGCAAGCACAGAGAAGCAGCAACTTTTTCTTGGATCAGCGGCTGGGGACTGAGAGCTGGCAGATGATGGAGGGAAGCAGAAAGAACAGAATCAAAGCGATGATTCAGCAACAGAGTGAAAGCCAAACAGAAGGCATGCGGCCGCGAAGTTCACAATGACAAGGCAGAGAGGGAAGAGGCTTCAAATGCAACCGCGAGGAGAGGAGCTCGGCTCCCCTCAGAAAGACGAGAGGGAAGGATGGCCTCTTCTGATGTGTTTCTGATAAGCGTGCTCACCTCAGCATGCTACTGTACTCTGTAAACATGTTAATGTAGGTGTCACATGGATGACAAGTTGATTTAAGCTGAGAGAGGCGCTGTGAGACCATGAGATGGAGAGGGGAGGAGTTAAAGGATTCCCTTTATGTCCCTGCAGCTACAGCACTGTTTTTAAGATGCTTATGTTTTTACTATTTTTCCTACATCTTCCAAACATTTCAGAGAAAATTTTACCTGCTCCTCTGAGTAAAGAAAACTGCAGCAATTTTAAACTGAACGTGTACATCATGTTTGCTTTTCTATGTACTGTCAACAATCCCACAAGAAGCCCAAGATAACAATGAATCTGACTAATGTCTGTATATTTAAAGTCTGATATACAGATGAGTTACAAATTAAAAGAATGTCTTAATGTCACATACCTTGCAGTTTTTCAAGTTGTGACTGTTAATAAAGCTTTAAACCTGTCTTTGCATCCCGCGTTGTAGTATTATATAACTTTATAGCCCACTTAGAGAAAACACGCCCAGTTGGTGATTTAGTAATTGGTGGCTGCGGTGTCCACGTGGTCACAACTAATTCAGAAGGACATCTGCACACAGCCTCACGTAGAACCTCGGACGATGAAATTTATGCCACTCAGACCGAAGTTCACCACTAAATACTCACTGAGGGTATTCAGTGATGGTAATGAGGTCCTGTGCCACCACATGCAGCCACAACAGCTTAACTGTTCTTTGGCATTGATCTTCCAAGTCTCTGTGCCCCGAACACCATTCCTCAAAAGGATATTCCCTCATCAGGGGTTTTAATGATAATGATGGGGAGTGCTGTCTGACACTTCAGTCCTAATCTTCTATAGGTGTTCAACTGATTGAGTAATAACGCCTAGCAAATGATTCAGGTATTTTAATATTCACTAAATCATCCAGTACAGGAACTGAAAAAAAGGGTTGTTTCCATTTTGGAGGGTCAGTGGTTTGATCCTCAGCTCCTCTCGGGTAAGATACTAAACCATAAATTGCATCTGTGTGAGTGTGTGTGTGTTATAGTTTGAATACAGTGTGGCTTCTAGTAAAGAGCTCTCGGAGTGCTCAGTTAGAGCAGAACAGAGTAGTGGCTTTGTGCCCCACAGTTTGGGAACCACTTCTCTGAGAGGACAAGTTGACCCCCAAGAGAGAAGTCACCCCCACCCCCCCACCCCCCCTGCTTTCTCACTCTCAACTCAACAAATGCTAACACAATACCAGGAACCTCACCTTGTCATATTTTAATGTTAAAGGTTCATAATCTGATGAGGAAGAACAAAAAACCTACAGAGGTCCGCATTAGGAGGCAAGCCAGGTGGCAAATGACCTCCAGCCATCAGAGTTTGAGTCCCATCTGGAACAATTCCTTTCTATGCTTTAATTTTCAGTTTTGACTCCACCTTTTCTGTTGCTGTTTGGTTAGAGTTAAATCAGGTACTAAATTATATGGTTGAGTTTTAGAAGACCCCCCTGCGTGACTCTTAAAAGGATAAGAGGATGGATGGATGGATGGATCGACACTTTCACAATGTTGCTCACATTAAAAGTCAAACTTATTCTTTCTGTGAAAAGATTCTGAGACATTTTCTTTGTTATAGAAGTTATGCATCCCATGGCTGTGACGTCACCAGTGAAGAACTTTAGCTCTCTAGTTTAGAAGATGAGGAGCTTGTGTTGATGTCAGACTTCCCAGCATGCTGAAAAATCACAGGTTAAATGCACGGTTTTACAGTCGGACCAAACATTACTGTGTAACTAGTCCTGAGTATGGGGTTTCTGATAACCACTGTGCGGGTCAGCGGTTCAGGTTTTTCCTTTAATCTGTCTCCCCTGTGTTGGTTTGCTCCCTGTGCTGCAGAGGTCCATTGTTGACATTAAACTATTAAAATCACATCGGTGAGTCACACAGCTGTACCCATTGACATTTTCTATGATTATAATAAAAGCAGCCAATATAGTTTGAGTCAGATCCACTCACACAATCCTGCTGCTGCGGCCTAAATATTAAATCCTCACCAATGCGTATTAATCAGTGTCTAAAATTATTTCCACCTCTACTATTCAGAAATAATTGTTAAACTACAGTGTCCTACTGTTTTGAAGAACTGCTTGATCTTTTTTAATAATAATAAAATACATTTATATGTTTTTTTTAGAGGGACCAGAGTGGGATCAGCGTTGAGTGCCACAGACAGAGAAGTCTAAAAGAATCAGCAATCTAATTGGCTGGTTTTACTTTTTTCATGGGATTTGCTGAAAATATGGGAAAGCAGAAAGGCATCAGATTATCCTTTAATTTCATGAAGCACAGGTGGCAGGGCCGCATTTCTTAGGTATACCTAAGATTGGATACCAAAGGGGGGCAATGCAATCCAGTCTCGAGACCCAAGTCCATCACGTAATTTGATCTTGGTAATATGCACAAATTAAAGCACTATGTTGTATAAACTAAAATAACAATGACCTTACAGTAATTTGATCCTTGCAGAGTTTGTTATTAGTTATTGTTAATCTCTGTCTCTCTTCCACAGTGTGTCTTTTGTCCTGTAGATGCAGATGACCCCCCCTCCCTGAGCCTGGTTCTGCTGGAGGTTTCTTCCTGTTAAAGGGAGTTTTTCCTTCCCACTGTCACCAAGTGCTGCTCATAGGGGGTCGTTTTGGCTGTTGGGTTTTCTCTGTATTATTGTAGGGTCTTTACCTACAATATAAAGCACCTTGAGGTGACTGTTGTGATTTGGTGCTATATAAGATTAGATTAGATTCAACTCATTGTCATTGTGCGCACAAGGCACACAACGAAATCATTGTTCCAGTTCACTCATCCAGACAGAGCATCTGCGGTCATGCAGCCAGAGACCAGTGCTACCGTTAGGCAATGTGGTTTAAGTGTCTTGCCCAAGGACACAATGCAGCGCAGGGACAGGGGCTCAAACCTGGAACCTTCCAGCTGCAAGGCAAGCACCTACCCACTGCGCCACTGCCGCGAATTATATGTAAAACTGAATTGTGGAGAGGCCTAGTACTTTTATTTTTTTTTAGTTCATCCTATGTAAGCACATTATGCTGAATCAGCTTGATTAATACATTAATACATACACAATGACATAAGTGGATGAGTAAGGGGCCAAAACTCAATTTTATCCCCTGTCTTGACTGACATAAGCAAGCATACATATTTGCAAAGAACATCTACTTCTGGCTGAAGCTGTTTCAGGAAATCTGACGGTCTCTCAAGGCCATCACAGGAGGAGGTCCTGAAAAACAACCCCAAAAACATTTTCTCAGTCAAAGGCCCCGAGCCTCATATTAATGCTCTGCAACTGCAGTTTTGCAACTTTGCCCAAAACAACTGTCAGCATCTTCTTCACACCAGTATGCTGTAATGAATGAACGGACCCATCACACATTTAGAAATATTTGTTAGTAATGCATGGATTGAGTTTAGATTAAAATCAAGGAGGATGGAATCATAAAAATGAACACAAATTTCTGCTTATGTTGTAATCATGCTTTAGGGAAAAATGAAATGTTTTTGATGCTGTGCAGCTGAATATGACCAGAGGCAGCTCAGCATAAGGCCAGCCAGCTTTTCCCAGTCCCCCTCATCAATTACTGCTCTGATGACCCAAAGACAGCTTGAGTCCTGCACCTGTTTCTCCTCTTAGCTGCACACAGGTAGCTCGAAGACTCATTAAAAATCTTTTCGGTCTTGTGCCCAAATCCCAAAGGGATTTCTGAAAATCTCTTGCTATTCCACTTAACTGTCTCTCAGACTGACCTTCACGTAGAAGAACAAGAAACTGAGCCTATTTGGTCGTCTCAGAGATGCAACCTGGGTGTTGGTCAAAGCAAGAAAGATCAAGCTTGCTCCCAGCTTACACAGATGCTTGGTTAGGACCTCTTAGCATTACACCGGAGTGCCCTTAACTGTCATTTTTCAGCATGCATGAATAACATTGTTTATTTTAACCCAAACCATCCGTCTTTTTCCTAAAACTAACCAAGAGGTTGTTGGTGCCAAACCCTAACCCAGCAGAAAATAAAAAAATAAATGGACCACTGAGTGAAAACAAAGCAAAAACCTCCCAAATACAGGACCTGAAACCCACCCCCTCTATGCAGACTTTTTCACTCTTGCAAAGTTTATGTTTGTTACCAAAAGACTCAAGGCAGATGCTCTAAAAAGGTTACAGAATTGCTCACAGAACAAGTCAGAATGATGTAAAAACAAACTGAATATTTCTGTCAGGGGTCACGTTCAGTCTCTTCCACTGGATAACTCTGCAATGATCCACACACAGATTATTTGAGAAGTGAGCTTTCCACAGTAGTTCAGCCATGCTCCAATCCTCCCCCAGGCCAGTGTGGAAGTTCCCCACAAAATCCAAATCTCTGTCAAACTTGACACAGGTTTGATGCTGAAACACTCCCCAGGCTCTGCTCTCCAACTGCTCACTGCTCACTAGTAGTTCTTGTGGATGGGCTAAGGACTGGCTTCCTCCCAAACAATCAACAATGAGGTACAAGCAAAGCTGGAACTTCAGCAGGTAAGTAATTGAACACACAAATGAGGCAGCCTGAGTGATAAAACCAGCAGTGTAGTACAACGATCTGGCAGTGAATGATGAGAGGTGGGTTTAAGTACTGCAAATGAGGGTGATGAGAGAGCTCAAGTGGCCACGCCTCTTGGAGGACAAGAGGCACCTTAACACAAACAGGACTGTCTGTGCTCAGCTGTTACGCCACCGTCCACTCGTGACAAAGTTTGTCGTCTGCTGGCTGAAAAGATTTTTGACAGCTGCGTGCGCTCATTTGAAGAAATGAGTTGAGCTTTGGCTGAAACTTATTAAACTTATCACCAAGAAAGAGTTATAGTATTAAAAAGTAATACATCTAGTAAGGGAGAAATGAAATAACTGAAGGGAGCTTTTAAATATTAAAACAGGCCAAAAATAATTTGAACCAAGACGCAATATGTCAGTAAAATCCTGCAGTGCTCTCTGCTTCTGCCCAAAAAGCATCTGTTATACAGCTTATAAACATTTAGCAGGAAAATCCCATTTGTTATCAGTAATATTGATAATTACTGCATTCCAGATTAGGTGAGTGACTTCCAGAATCCTTGTGTTGTCCGTGCTCACTAACTGAAAAGACTGAGCGGTGCTGAGACACGGTTAGTTAAACGTGTTCTTTTTCAGCCGTGACCGGACGAGGCACAGACGAGCTTCACAGATTTAACATTCAGATTCACCCTCAACACTCAAACCAGGCAGCTATGAATAAACCTACAGCGTGCTGCAGAAAAACAAAGCCAACAAAGGCAGAATGAACATAGTGGAAGAAGCCGGATATTTCCCTTCAGAGTTCTGAGGCTGAAAACAAAGTCAAAAAAATAACAGAGTGGAAAATACAACAACATATTGTATGTCAGGTGTCCAGAAATGTGAGTTAAAATGAATTAACTGTGTAAGTTGTAACTGTGTAAAACTGCAGTTTTTGCAACAGGTTTAATTGATAAGTTTGGCTGAGTGTTACGTTTCCAGCTAATACAAGCTCGGTGAGCCAAATGGATCCATTAGCTGTACAGGTGAATCACACCGACCCAGGTACCTACAAACTGCTGCCCAGCAACAGTCTGAAAACTGAGTCTCATCCACCAAAGTTGGAGCACAAACTTCTTGGATAGTCTGTTAGTACATTTAAGTACATAGCAATATATATGATTTCTCATAAACTGCATTAAGACTTCTCTTTAAAAGCCCCTACAAAATAAACAGTTCCAGAGGTCCGTACTGCAAAGGGGGGCTTATCCAGCTAACTTCAGGATTAAGCCTGGTTTTCATGCTGCAAAATGCACGAACAACATGAGTTCAGTGACTTCCATTAAAGGTGAAGCTCAGCAGGCAGTTGCTGGCTACCAGTATGTGTTGGCACTCTTTAATTTTAATATGGGAGTCTACAACTATGACTCAGTCTATGACTTGTGAATGACTTGCTTTTGGAGTCAGTTTTTTGTATTTTGAATTTCCATTTTTCAGCCTTGGGAAAAAAAAAAAACTTACTTGTTCAAGACAGGACTTCACAAACCAGTGGATGACATCACAGTGACTACATCAGTTTCTGCACCAATCTCAAGTGGCCGTTTGAAACCGCAGGTATCAGCATTTAGGAGTTGCTGCTTGGTTCAGATTCATTAGAGGGACACTGTATCCTGCATTGGATATGAGCACAGATGTGATTGGAGCTAACTGTAAAATCGCTGTCCTGCTGCCTGAGGCATCAGATCAGGAAATGCTCAAAAGGCTCGTGATGGCCAGTAGTGACAAGAGATGCATTTTGGTGTTTTGTTTGACAGATTTGCACCTGTTAATAAAGATATCCCTCCTCTTCTGGAAATTAAATATATTTTCAGCACACTGGATACCACTTCTGGATTGTCCTTGAAAATCATTGTGGATATTATCCTGTGACACACAAATTACACCCTCAAATTACATTGTAAGAGATCAACAGTGGGGCAGTTCTGCAGAGGTGAGCGTGGATGCCACCGAGAGACAGGCACAGAGAGGACAGAGCCAGACAACTGCAGACAAAGCTTTCGAGTTCCCAGTTAAGAATTACAGCTCATTACTGCAGGATGCACACCAATACAGACAGACAAACACACACTCATCTGCTTGAGCTCACGGTGTCCCTAATGCATTACAGAGTGTTATTCTCCACCAGGAAGGCACAGGAGGTGTGTTCTTTATGTTCATCTTTTGTGTAGCTCTATATATGATTTCTGTCTCGGCCCCTTTTATCTCCATCCAGCTGAAAAGCACCACAAGGTGCAGGTATACAGAGCTGTAGCTGCTCCAGGAGGGAGACACAGACACTTAATATTTAATGACTGTACTTTCAGCTCATGAAGGGCCGGGACCACATGAAATGCTGTTTGATGGTTAAACCAAGTAGTGAGAAATCAGCTGCATGAAACCCTCGGGATAAAAGCCACTGAAAGCACTTCATCTCTTCCTTCTGTTGGAAGTTATTCGTCTGAGGGAATTAAATATTGCTTTGGATCACAAAGAAATCGTTGTCTCCAATCTCTGTGATTCTGCACAGAGTATTTGTGACAGCGTAATGCTTAGGCAGACACCGACATATCAAGGAATACCCCTCGGTGTTATATATGGAAACAAGTTAAAAACAGGGGAATCTCATTCTTCTGCACTTGATAAAAGGTCTAGATGTTAAGCTGCACTGCACAGAGGCGACTGTGTGAGATTTGAGACTCTCGTTTCAGTCACTGACAGTCAAATATATACGACGTCGTGTGTGATACACTTCCAACTTGATCTGCGCTGGTGTTCAAATCATGCAAACCCTTCTCTGTGTTAGAATGGCCTGTAGTGGCTAGATTAAAGCAGGAGGCTTGTGGCAAAGTTGATGTGTACACCAACCAAGTGTTCAGTCACCAACAATTAACATTAAACAAAAAACTAAAAAACACAGGTGGCATGGCACCTGGGAGCCTTTTAATAACCTACAAGTGATGCTAGCCTGATCAACAAGAATAATAAACCAACTAAATATATTAGACCATGTTAGCAAAATCCTCCAGAGACCAGTCACTTAATTTAAATCAGGTAAACACGCAGCCTGTTGTTTCACCTAAAGGCTCAGATGCAGGTTTCATCTCCTTCTCTGCAGGCCCCTGGGCCTCTGCTGGCCTGAACTCCTCGAGAAGGGAAGGTATAAGAAAGAAAGTTTAGCTATTGCACTCATTCACTTATATCTGACTCAAACATTTCAGCACTGTTTCTGTTCCTATAGAATTGAAAAAACAAAAATTAGAAATAAAAAGAAACACAGACATGTTTCAGCCCCTCTGACCGCTTTAAAAAAAACAAATGTGGTCTCCATTCTGTATTAATAGAGGTACGTAGTATTTATCCTAAAATGATGAGGCACTGTTACAAAACATTTTTTGATGCACATTACATTTAATCGCTCTCTTGTTGATGAAGTGGCTCACACTGATAACTAGCTGCATATACAGAATATTACAAGAGATTGTTCTAGGAAGTGTTTTAAAAAAAAAAAACTCAGGTAGTTGACGAAACAGATGTTTGTGATAGAGAAAATGTATCGCACCATTAAATACCATAGATACCTTCTGTATTTCACATTCTGGAGGACTTTATTCTCTTTGCAGAAGTAAAGAAATTCCTCCGCCTGCTGCAGACTCTCTGCAGACGCTCACGTTCTGTCTCAGCTGACTCCACACAAAGGACAGCTGAACTTTTCTCTTTCAGAATACCACGACCTTCACCTCCGTCTCACTTTTGCTTGGCTTTGCTGCACTTCTGCTGAAAGGCTGCAGCAAAGCCTCTGCTCATTTGTCCTGGTCGTGCCTTCAGCGGTTTGACTCTTTAGCTCTGCTTTTTATTCTTGTTCCAGGCTTTTAGAGACACTTTCTCCTTGTGCAAGTTTGATACAGAGAGGAACTCCTCTCTCGGCAGACAATTATGGTCCATTGCTTTATTATCTGTGACGTTTTAGTTGACTTTTGTGATACCGCTCTCGCATCTTGCTGCACTCTGCAGGGACATCTTCACCTCTCTGTGCTCCTTTCTGGCTGAAGAATTATAAAATATTATTACTTCTATAGTGAATATAAAAGCATTTACATTAGCTGACAATGATGAGTGCTAGGTGATCTTTTTTAGAACCACTCCTTTAGTAAAAATAGCAATACCACAGTATCAAAACTCCTCACTAAACATATTGGTAAATTGTAGATAAAGGATCAAGCTTAAAAGTATGTATTATGCAGAGAAATATTCCCCTCCAGTCTTACATGGATCAGTATTACTGCTGTAGATGTTCAAGGTTTAAATACTTTATATTTTGTTTAATCTACAGTAATACATCCTATTCTTTAAAATCATGTTTGTAGTATAGCTGTCCTGATGAGCAGGTATCTCTAAAAGACAGACCTACTTATCAAAGTATATTAATGAAAAATTAAGGTGTGTATTAGCAAAACAGCTGGTTAAACTTTATATTGAGCCAACCAAGTGATTTCTCAGAGATCTCTGCACCTGCTCCTCTTATCTGTTTTATTAAACCGGACATGACAGGAGTCCCTTTTCTGTCATGAAGGCTCTCATGGTCGCCGAGGTCCAGGACCCAGAGTTATGAAACATCTTTGTATTATAATTCCTGGTTTGCTTCTTTATATTTATTTTTCCTGTGGTTTGGGGTTCTTGTTTAATTCTGTTCATGGTTGCTGTTATAAAAAAATGTCCTATACCTGCCTGCCACACAGCGGTCCTTGACAAAGGCTTTCTTTGCTAAAGCACTAAAGGAATTATTAAAAACTTCTTCAGACTACACTCTAACACCTCTCCGTCACACGTTGGCCAAGGTGGTTAGTAAGAGAAAACTGTCATAACCCACGGAGGGCCGGTCTGTGTTTTTGTGTTTGTGAGTCGTTGGCTGTCCAGCAGAGATGGAGAGGGGTTTCAGGTGTCTCCACCTCTGGGCAGATACGTGGGCGTGGCTCCACCACACCTGTGATGGATCAAGGCATCAGGTGGAACTACTTAAGCTGCCAGCGGACATTCACTCATCGCTGGATCATTGACTACTTCCAAGTTAGTGTCGGCTCCTTCGGTGACTTCCTGTCGTGTGTTCCCAGACTTACCTGTTTTTTCGCTTTTCGCCTTCCCCAGATCTCCGTGTCGGCTCCTGCCTTCGCTCCCTGGAAATCCTGCTCTCCGCTCGCCACGCCGTCCCACGCCGTGCCACCGCTGATCCTCGGGACCTTTCCCCCTGCCTGCTCACTCACCTGCCTGGCCTCTCCTCCTCCCCTTGGCCTCTCTGCTCGCCGCTCGCCACCAGCTGTTTCCCACAAAATCCCCGGACCTGCTTCCCTTCACACATTCTCACTACCACTGTAAATAAACTTGCACTCTGCTCTCATCAGTTACCGCCTGTGTGTCTTCTCCTTCTCAGTTGTGACAGAATGATCCAGCCACAATCGGACACCGCGGAGGCTGATCCCATCAGCAGGACTTTGGCCAACCAGGAAGAGACCCTCCAGCGCCATGACCACATGCTTCGCCTGATCACAAGCCAACTCAGTGCTACCACTCAACACCTGGCTGACTTACGAGGTATGTTGGAACCCACTGTGTTATCTGCCATGCCTCGCCAGCCCGATTCATCTGCCCCGCCGCCGGCACCGTCGGTAGTGTCAGCCTCCGCATCCGAAGCCACCGGAACACCGGAGAAAGCCCTGCCCACTCCTGAGGTATTCCATGGTGAGCTAGGGAAGTGTGGAGGATTTCTAACCCAGTGTTCACTAGTTTTCAGACAGCAAAGACTCGCCTACGCTTCAGACTGCGCAAAAATTGGATTTATGGTCAACCTGTTCCGGGGAAGGGCGTTGGAGTGGGGGCACGCTGTTTTACGAGGTAACCCCGACCTGTCTTTCCCCACTTTCCTGTCTCGCTTTAAAGAAGTTTTTGACAAGGGATCCTGCCCCGAGGCTGCGGCTCAGAGATTGGTCAATCTGCGGCAGGGCAGACAGCGTATGGCGGATTTTTCCGTGGACTTCCGCATTCTCGCCGAGGAAGCCGGCTGGGAGGAGAGAGCGCTCAGAGGAGTATTTTTGAATAGCATTAGTGACGACCTCAAATATGAACTTGCAACCCGCGATTTACCTCTTTCTCTGGAGGCGTTAATTTCACTGTGTATTCGTCTAGACGATCGCCTGAGAGCACGGCGGACCCCGGGCAACTACGACTCCCAGCATGCCTTTCACCGCGCTGCTTCCGGTGACCGGAGAGGATCCCCGGAGGATGACGCCAGGCGCACGGCAACTCCTGGTGGCGCGGAGGAGCAACCCATGCAGCTTGGACGGGCCAGATTGTCTGCTTTGGAACGACGACGGAGATGGGAGGCGGGGGAATGCATGTATTGTGGCAAGATGGGTCACTTCATCGCTTCCTGTCCTGTTCGCCCAAAAGGTCGTGTCCGTCAGTAAAGGTGGGGGTACTGGCGGGCCAACTTAACTCTTGTTCCTCCCTGCCGAGATTCACGCTCCAGGCAAAGCTTGAGCTTCCCTCCGGTTCCCACACGGCGTTGGCATTAATAGATTCTGGGGCTGAGCAAAATCTTATGGATTCCGCCCTCGCCCAGCAGTGGGACGTTCCATCCATAGCCTTGCCCACTCCGCTCCGGGTCTCGGCACTTGACGGCGCTGCTCTCTCTGTTATCACTCACAAGACCCGGCCGCTCTCCCTCACCCTGTCGGGTAACCATTCAGAACATTTGTCATTTTTTCTTTTTGATTCACAACAGACTCCCATCGTCCTTGGCTTTCCGTGGTTACAGTTGCATAACCCCCATATCAATTGGACAACTCGAAGCATCGCAGGGTGGAGCGAGCGGTGCCACCAGCATTGTCTCCGGTCCGCCACGCCCTCTGTTAACCGCTCTTCCACGCCCAGGGGGGAGACGAAATCCGATCTGTCTGGGGTGCCCTCAGCCTATCACGATCTGGCTGAGGTGTTCAGTAAGGACCGGGCCGTCTCTTTGCCTCCTCACAGCCATCAATCTCGTGCCTGGGGCTCCCTATCCATCCAGCAGACTCTACAGCCTTTCTCAGCATGAACGGGACGCCATGGACCGGTATATTACCGAAGCCCAGGCAGCTGGCCTCATTCGGCCGTCCACTTCTCCCATGGCCGCTGGATTCTTCTTCGTGTCAAAGAAAGACAAGTCTCTCCGCCCCTGTATTGACTACCGGGGCCTCAATGCTATCACTGTTCGTAATAAGTATCCACTGCCACTCCTCACCTCCGCTTTTGAGCTCCTACAGGGGGCGACCGTCTTCACTAAACTGGACCTCCGGAACGCCTATCATCTCGTTCGCATACAAGAAGGAGATGAATGGAAAACAGCTTTCAACACCCATCTCGGTCACTTCGAGTACCTCGTGATGCCCTTCGGGTTGACCAATGCCCCGGCAGTGTTCCAGGCCCTCGTTAACGACGTCCTTAGGGACTTCATTAACCACTTTGTGTTCGTTTACTTAGATGACATCCTGATTTTCTCTCCCTCGTTGCAGGAGCACAGGAAGCACGTTCGGCTGGTGTTGCAGCGGCTGCTGGAGAACCGGTTGTTTGTGAAAGGAGAGAAGTGCGAATTTCACGTTGAGTCTGTCTCCTTTTTGGGTTACATCATTGGAAAGGGGCAACTGAAAGCTGACCCGGTTAAGGTACAGGCGGTTCTGGATTGGCCCGAGCCATCGGATCGGAAACAGCTACAGCGTTTTCTCGGATTCGCTAATTTCTATCGCCGCTTCATTAAGGACTATAGCACCATCACCCATGCTCTTACTTCTCTCACCTCTCCCAAGTTGCCTTTCAGGTGGACCTCGGCTGCGGCTGGTGCTTTCTCTTTTCTGAAGAATCGGTTCGCCTCCGCTCCGGTCCTCATCCAGCCTGACCTGTCCAGGGCCTTCGTGGTGGAGGTGGATGCATCCGACGTGGGAGTGGGGGCAGTCCTTTCTCAACAGGCCACAGGTGGCCTTCGACCCTGTGCTTTTTTTTCCCGTCGCCTCTCGCCAGCTGAGCAGAACTACGACGTGGGGGATCGGGAACTGTTGGCCATCAAGTTGGCTTTGGAGGAATGGCGGCACTGGCTGGAGGGCGCGACCCATCCATTCCTGGTGTGGACGGACCACAAGAATCTGGCATATCTCCGGTCCGCTAAGCGCCTTAATGCGCGACAAGCCAGGTGGGCCTTGTTTTTCACTCGCTTCAACTTCACCATCTCCTACAGGCCTGGGTCACGGAATGTGAAGCCCGACGCCTTATCTCGACAATTCTGCTCCTCGGACCACTCTGTCCAGCCGGAGTTTATCGTGCCTCCCTCCTGCGTTGTCGGCACCCTCACCTGGGAGATCGAGTCCGCCGTTCGAGCGGCTCTCCAGGCCGAACCAGACCCTGGCACCGGACCCCCCAATCGCCTCTATGTGCCCTCCCAGGTTCGGGCCCGGGTTCTGCAGTGGGCACATACAGCTAGATTCACCTGTCATCCCGGAGCTAATCGCATGGTCTCCTTTCTCCAGCGCTATTTTTGGTGGCCCACGCTGATCAAGGAGACCCGTGAGTACGTGGCAGCATGCAGTGTCTGTGCACAGAATAAACCATCGTTGTCTTCTCCCTCTGGTCTCCTTAGGCCGCTGCCTACTCCCAAGCGACCATGGTCCCACATAGCGCTGGACTTTATCACTGGCCTCCCTCCTTCAGAAGGGAATACCGTTGTCTTGACCATCATAGACCGTTTTTCCAAGGCAGCTCACTTCATCGCCTTGCCCAAGCTTCCTTCCGCCCTGGAAACAGCACAACTCCTGACCAACCATGTCTTCCGACTACATGGAATTCCTGAAGATATAGTGTCCGATCGGGGGCCCCAATTCACATCCCGGGTGTGGAAGGCGTTCTGCGAATCCCTCGGAGCTAAGGTGAGCCTCTCCTCTGGTTACCATCCACAGACCAAGGGCCAGACCGAACGTGCCAACCAGGAGTTAGAGGCGGCTTTGCGGTGCGTGGCATCTTCCAATCAGGCCACCTGGAGCTCTCATCTACCTTGGATTGAGTACGCGCACAACTCTCTCTCTTCCACCGGCACGGGCATGTCCCCGTTCGAAGCTGCTCAGGGTTTTCAACCACCTCTTCTTCCTGCCATCGAAGAGGACCTCACCATTCCCTCAGTCCAACATCACCTTCGTCGCTGTCGTTAGGTATGGAAGGCCACCCACGCTGCTCTTCTCCGGACCAAAGAGCGGAACAAGCGGATTGCTGATCGCCACCAGACCCCTGCACCAGACTACCAGCCGGGTCAGCAGGTATGGCTGTCCACTAAGAATGTTCCAGTACGTGTGGAGTCTCGGAAGCTCGCTCCAACCTTCCTTGGGCCGTTCGAGATTGAGTCTATTGTCAATCCTGTGTCTGTCCGTCTAAAGTTGCCTCGTAACATGCGCATCCACAACGTCTTTCATGTTTCGCAACTCAAACCTGTCTCCTCCAGTCCTTTGTGCCCCCCGTCTGTTTCTCCTCCCCCCGCTCGGATTATTGATGGCCAGCAGGTCTACACTATCCGTCGCCTTATGGACGCACGTCGCCGTGGGCGCGGTTACCAGTTTTTGGTGGACTGGGAGGGCTACGGTCCTGAGGAACGGTCCTGGGTGTCCCAGGTTAACATCTTGGATAAAGGCATGGTGCGGGACTTCCGGAGACGGTGTCCAGAGAAGTTTCGGTCACCTGGAGGCTCCCGTTGAGGGGGGGGGTACTGTCATAACCCAGGGAGGGCCGGTCTGTGTTTTTGTGTTTGTGAGTCGTTGGCTGTCCAGCAGAGATGGAGAGGGGTTTCAGGCGTCTCCACCTCTGGGCAGATACGTGGGCGTGGCTCCACCACACCTGTGATGGATCAAGGCATCAGGTGGAACTACTTAAGCTGCCAGCGGACATTCACTCGTCGCTGGATCATTGACTACTTCCAAGTTAGTGTCGGCTCCTTCGGTGACTTCCTGTCGTGTGTTCCCAGACTTACCTGTTTTTTCGCTTTTCGCCTTCCCCAGATCTCCGTGTCGGCTCCTGCCTTCGCTCCCTGGAAATCCTGCTCTCCGCTCGCCACGCCGTCCCACGCCGTGCCACCGCTGATCCTCGGGACCTTTCCCCCTGCCTGCTCACTCACCTGCCTGGCCTCTCCTCCTCCCCTTGGCCTCTCTGCTCGCCGCTCGCCACCAGCTGTTTCCCACAAAATCCCCGGACCTGCTTCCCTTCACACATTCTCACTACCACTGTAAATAAACTTGCACTCTGCTCTCATCAGTTACCGCCTGTGTGTCTTCTCCTTCTCAGTTGTGACAAAAACTTATTTGTTAAGATGATAAATCAGAGAAAACCATTTACTTGCTAATGCCCAGCTGGTAACTGATCTCAGAGCAGAGCCAGCAGCAGCTTGTCCAGCACTCCCGTCAGTCTCCTGTCAAGGACGAGACACTCATGCACATGTACAAACAAACCCAATAATCAGAATCAATCAGAATCAGAATACTTTATTGATCCCAGAGGGAAATTACTATTGTTACAGCTGCAACCGTTTCATTTAAACAAGTAAACCTAAAACACAATAACATACACTAAAGGCATAAAAGTATAAAGACTAAAGAGATATTTTGACTATATACACATCTAAATCTATACACATATGAAAATTGTGAGTGCAAAAATTTTTAAATAGGTGTCATTATATATATATATGCACAGTCCTTTTTGTACAATGTATAAGTGTATGTACAATGTACAATGTATATAGTGTATGTACAATGTATATGGAAATTTAAACAATTTTATGTACAATTGAATACTGATAACTGAATGACACTGATGAACCACAATGTCACCTATTAAGGGAGGAGTTATAGAGTCTGATGGCCACAGGCAGAAATGACCTCCTGTGGCTCTCTGTGGTGCATTTTGGTGGGATGAGTCTTGCACTGAATGTGCTCCTGTGTCCCATCACTGTGTTGTAGAGTGGGTGGGAGCCATTGTTCATAATGGCCTGCAGCTTAGACAGCATCCTCCTCTCCGACACTGCCATAAGCGAATCCAGCTCCACTCCCACCACATCACTGGCTTTGTGGATCAGTTTATTGAGTCTGTTGGCCGCCCTCAGTCTGCTGCCCCAGCATGCAACAGCATAGAGGATGGCACTCGCCACCACAAACTCATAGAAGATCCTGCAGGCTGTCAATCTCTGCTAATCTTCATCTCCAATAATCCTGCCGTGTTTGTGCTATTGGTGCTTTTCAGAGCACTTTTAATGGAATTATCTGACAAATAATACAGCTCGCTGTGCGGTGCATCCAGTTTAAGATGTTTGTGCTATTTTCAAAATTCTAGTATTTTATTAGTTTGTTATTTAGCACTAATTAGCAGGTATGGACATCTGTGCATTGTAACCATATAACTTATGAATGCACCTTGCTAGGCAAGCTTGCTAGCATTAGCTAATAACAGCACTCCACCCTTTCTTACAAATATAATAAATTCATGCTCCAAAGATCCAACATGAACTTTGATGGTTTGTAAGTTAGGGGTATTAAATGAATTCATCGCATTTTATGGTTAGTTTAGCAGGAAAAACAAAACAGAAGTCAGAAAGTCACATTCAATAAGAAATTTTTGAACAACACATAGTTTATGTTTGGCCAAAACGACTTGCTTTCTTTAAAAAAAAAACAACAGGGAAAAACGGGGAAGGCAGAAATGCTGCAGAGAGAACAATGGCGGAGCTGTCAGAGCAGGACTGCAGGATCACTGCCCTCTGTCAGAGTCCTCAGGCACTAAATAACGAAACAGCAAAGACGTCCGCCTGCTCAGTGCCTCTGAAACAGCGTGAGAGTGAGAGGGGAGATGGAAGAGAAGATGGAGCGATTGCAGATGGGAAAACTGTGAAGCAAACAAAGAACTACAGAAGAGTAAGAAGCTGTCAGTCTCTCTCTCTCTCGCTCTCAGTGTCAGTTGATCCCTAACCAGTGAGGCTGAATGAGAGCAGAGATCCAGCAACAAAGGTCTACTGAAGACATATCGCAGTGAAAGATCCAGCAGCTTTTATCCTCCCAAAGCCTTCCCTTTACAGGACCTATAATAGTCACACTTTATCCATCCATCCATCCATCCATCCATCCATTCGCTTCCGCTTATCCTGGTCAGGGTCGCGGGGGGGCTGGAGCCTATCCCAGCTGTCATAGGGCGAGAGGCAGGGTACACCCTGAACAGGTCGCCAGCCTGTCACAGGGCCAACACAGAGAGACGAACAACCTTTCACACTCACATTCACACCTATGGGCAATTTAGAATAGCCAATTAACCTAACCCCAGTAAGTGCATGTCTTTGGAATGTGGGAGGAAACCGGAGTACCCGGAGGAAACCCACGCAAGCACGGGGAGAACATGCAAACTCCACACAGAGAGAGGGAGAGGCCTGGGCCAAGGTGGAATCGAACCCAGGCCTTCCAGATGGTAGTCTATCTGTGAGGCAACAGCGCTAACCACTGCGCCACCGTGCTGCCCAAGTGCTGTCACACTTTAAAAATCTGTAATTTCAGTCAGTTATCTGCTGGAAATGACAAATCTGTATTAGTCTACCTCTGTCTGTAATGGCTCCATAGATTCGTGGTCAGCTCAGTCATGGAGTGTTTTTACTGTTGTTGCAGTTTAAATGTTTGCCTGTCGTGCAAAAAATACTTTGCCAGTTTTTAAGAAAGTTGGTGTGGAGGTGTGGTGCAGACGAAGGATACAGCAGCACCATCAGCAGCTGCAGGATACCTCGGATCAAGCAGAGGTCAAAGCACGTCATCAGTTCATCTGCAACAGCCAAATGAAATTATCGGCAAACTCACGAACAAGACACGAAACACAGTGTGTAAAATAAAAGAAGTGAATGTGAATGTGGTCTGAAAGGTAAAGATAATGCTCCAAAGTGGCTCGAACCATCATTCCTTGTGAAGGCCAGCATGGGGCTCCTCTTCTTGTTGAAAATTACATAGACATTTAAGAGAAAATGATTCTACTTTTTACTCACGACTTCAGCAAACATTTTCCTGCTGGGTTTACTTGCTGAGTTTCAGCCTTCTTTATTACAGAATTGTATTAAAATCAGAAATAATATGATCTATTCCAACCCGTCGTGTTACGTGGACTCGGGAGCCGATCATGAGGAGATGTTTGATTTTTCTCTCATTCTTATATCCCTGAATTTATGACTGTCTTCTTCACAAACAGTGGATTAATGACCTTAGTGAAGCGCTCTTTGTCACTTGAGGTGTAGACTTATTGCATTGGACCATCCTCTAAGTCACGACAAACTCAGAAGGAATTATGACTGCAGGCGGTTTCAGCCACTCATAATTCAAATTCCATCCAAAGTTTACATGTACAGAAACTTTTTACAGCAGCAAAACTCCTTTCAGACCTCCTCGTTTCTCTGTTTTAAAAAAAGTTCAGTGCTAAATTACAATTTATTTATTTTACAGATGGGGCTTTCAAATTCCCTGATCTCATCAGTAATCACTCCACCGATCTTTAAGATATATGAGTCAGAGCAAATATTCTTAGTTTCTAATCAGTCATCACACGATTTCAGGGTTTGATTCATTGAGCGTGGCGTGTAATAACCTTCCCTCCTTTAAATATCACAATCTGCTCACTGTGTATCTACAGTATAGTATCTGCCCAGTGTTATAAGATACACGCTTCGCTCGGCCCAGTCTGCGGTTTTCATCAGCTGATCTTCCGTCCTCCTCCCGCTGATCAATACTGCCCCATCTGACCGCTTCTATTCCTGGCCACATCCCTGCAGAGTCAGCCCCCTTCCCCCCTGCCCTTTTCCGCTCGCCTCGCTGGGACCAGCCTGGCACAGTGGTGCACGCCGCCAAGTTCGACTCATTTAAAGAGAGACACTCAGCGACAGCGCACACACACACGATCTGGCCAAAGTGATGTTTGTATGTGGCTTAAGTGTTTCCACATGCAGCCATTGTAGCTCGGCACATAATTCAACATGAAGATTATCCACATATTAACAGATGACAAGCACTCTGTGGCAGATCAAGGACATTTATGATTTATTTACAGGGATCCCAGATTAAAAAAAACTGCGTGACCCAAAACGGTAATGAGAGCAGTACCTAAAAAGATCCACTCTGACCCACATCCAGTTTAAATATGGGGCAAGTACATAAAAAGATACAGTTAATCTGACTGACAGTGACTGACACACACACACACACACACACACACACGCACACACTCTCTCTCTCTCTCTCTCACACAGATGGACTTTTAAGGTATCTTCTGTAGTTGCTGGTTTTTATCTTTGACATCCTTTGCTGCTTCATCATCATCATCATCATCATCATCATCATCATCATCATCATCATCATCATCAACCTGGCACAAGAGAAAGAGACAAAGACGAAACCATTTAATGAAAGACACAGAATTCAAAATCTGTTTCACTGACTCAACAGTATTTAACGACAGAAAAGAACAATCTGAAAAGTGTGTAAGTCAGCGTAACTGATTGTCACATTAAAATAGAAGTCATTTAGGGTTCAGTCCGCTAAAAACACCTGAGATTTGCACTGTTCACTAAGCTTTTGCCTATTAAGCGTCTCAGGAGTTGTGCTGAAAACGAACCCCAAACTAAAAACACTCAGAGTGGGATTCATGAGGTTTCCTACTCAGCTCGGAGACAGCGAGACCGCCGCGTTACACTGCAGAAGAGCCGAAAAGCTGATGACATGTTGGTTTCCATTACAGCTCTGGCTATGAATATTAGCAGTAAAATGTGACACAGAGACATTACCACTTTATTATGTGTAATAATAAAGTGAAGATAAGATAAGATGAAATGAGACGAGATGAGACAAGATGAGATAAGATAAAATAGAAAACACTATTCACATTAAAAACTATAGTGTGGGTTTTACACCGCTGTTTAAGATGCAAAAACACGATTTATCAACCAAAACATCGATAACAGCTGATATTTACCTTTTTGAATACATGGCACTGACTGCTGTTTATGTCTTGTTTACTTTCAGCTTTGCAGTTCTTGCATCTGGATTCACTTTCATAAATTTATAGGACTGAAATAGAGCTCAAAGGAAGTGTGTTGATTTATTTTTTTTGAGTAATGAAAGTTTCTTTGTTTTTTGGCACCAAATATGAAATAAAGAACAACAAAAACAAAGAAAAAAAGCAAACACTGAAACAAAATAACCAATAATGCAATGATGACATTAACATTATGCAGACACCCACTTGTATGGCTTAGGAAAATATGTCAAGTGTAGAGTAAATATATTACATGATTGTTTTTAATTAAGTTGTAGAGTGCTCGTGTTGAGATGTCCAGCTGTGCAAACAGTTTGATTTATGAATCATCCGCTCTGACAGTCATCACTTTTTTTTTATAGTTTCTCTATTTTACGTTTATTAGACGGGGAAGTGAATCCAGGAGAAACACAGGCTGAGTGCTGGGGTTATGTGGCATGGATGTCCAGGAGAAAAATATGGAGGAAAATAAATGTTTTGTAGGAAAAATAAATATATGTTTCTAATAGGTGACATTTATTCCACTAAAAATCAACTTGGATTTTTCATGTTAAAGATTAATAAAAAGTGTTCGGCACAGCTGCCTTGTCCCTGATACAGTTAAGTGCAACACTGATACTGGACACCACATGTTGTGTGTCACCATCGTCTCAAAATAAACTTGCAGAGAGTTGGAGTGATTTCTTTTTTTAATTCAGGAAGGCGATGAATTGTGAGGGTTTGGACCGAAGATGGATTAGCAAAGACAAAAACGCCTGACACTGAAGTAAAAGCTTTATTAAAAAGCCGATTAACCAAAGTCCAATAAACAACGGCAAGAAAAGTGAAAAACACAAACTGGAAAACAGGAACGCAGGCAGACACGTAGAAGCACGTGGGAGGGAACTCATGGGAGGGAAAACGGGCAAAGTGAAAGTCAAGATTATAGATGCAAAGAGCTGACTGTAAAATGAGACACAGGGGGGGGCAATCAAACACAGCTAAAATAAATGAGGCTGGAGCAAACGGAAAGGAGCAAAAGCATTAAGTAAAACAAGAAGCCAGAAAACCTCGGCTTTAAAGTACAACAGGAAGCAACCGAAAGACAAAAATAACACAAAGAACAACTACAAACTAATGGGAACCACAACAGCCATAACACAGCAACGCCACAGCGAGGATTTTCAACCAGTTCAGAGTGAGCTCCCGCTGATCAACACAGGCCTCTGACGCCTCCCTGGGACAGTATCTCGATCTGATGGTGGAGAAGCAGTTTTACTTAAAGGGCAGTTTTCCACCAAGGGGCTTTGTCATATATTACTGCTCACATTATAGTATCTTGCCACAGCTCTGTGCTGCAGCAGCAAAAACTGGAGCCTAACAACCAGGCCCATTAGCAACTGCGTCATTATTTTTCCCCCTCACTGCGGAGGCCTAGCTCGCAACCCGAGTCCAGTTAGTTCAGGCCCTATAGCAACACTACACAAAGCAATTTGCTCCCAATACCCACCCAGGATATTTCCAGTGCATTACAGTCAATCAGTATTGGCAAGTTAACTGGAAGGAGTGCAGCACTGAGCAGCAGAGACAAAAGAGAGAGCCGGCCGGAGAAGGTGATGGAGAGCTGTCATCACGTTACAGGCGACCGCAGTGCTGGTCAGGGTGCTGAATGGGTAATAAAAAGACATCATAATGGAGTTGTAATGGCAACGTGGTCATTACATGAGGTTGAGCCAGGGTCTCCGTTAGAGGAGAGAAGATGAGGCCCACGCTGCGTCTGCATCAGTGAGTGACGGCCCCCACTGGAAGTGATGTTAATATACTACTGGACATATTAGCTATTAGATATGGACACATTATGTCATGGCTGGTGATTATAGAGAGGTGTTATTAGTCCTGTTGGTGGTCATATTGCTTCCTGTAAAATCATCTCTGTAGGTGGAGCTCTATTAAATGAACACAGCACCCTTGAGTCTGTCCTGGGAGAAAAGCACAACATGAAATATGAGAGATTGTTTCTCTCTCTCTTTTTAAATTGTACCTTTGCAGAGAAAGGTATTCAAGTTGCTGCCAGTCAGACACACACACACACACACACACACACACACACACACACACACACACACACACACACACACACACACACACACACTTATTAGCCTGCCTTATTAACCTTATTAGCAATTATTATAGGACTTAACCTATTTAGCTGACATCCATCCATTTACGTCCACTGATTATGGGTGAAGGTGGGCCGGATCACTCATGCTGTATGGGAATGATGTCCACTGTGACTCGGTCTTCTCTTGCTGATAGAGGCTGTAAAACTGGGGAAATAAACTCTCAGGTTTCTCTGTCTCTCACCCGCTGTGTGCACCAATGCACCAACGGCACAGCTTTGATATACTGTACCATTTGTTGTGCCCCACAATTAGCCATACAGCAGACTGATACATCACGTGGATAAAACATTAAATTGCTCCATCCACCCCTCCCTCTGTGCCATTCAAAGCGGTCAGGCTTAACACCTTTTCTAGCAGAAACCTTTCCCTATTTACTTTATCACTGGCACTGTTTGTCTTGGCTTTCTTCTTCCATGCAATTCTACTTTGAATGCCAGGATTAGAGGATATCTGCAGTGTATTACAATTTCTGTATTATGAGTTTTAGGTGCCCATGTCTGTAGTGGGCTGCAGGTGAGCCTTGCTGATTGGCTGATTGAATGATTCTGTAAATTAATATGTTCAGTATCGAGTACAGTATAATATCGGGTTTAACAGCTGTTCAGGATTTTGGTTCAAGAAAGCTGGTAAAAATAACTGTCAGGAAGAAAGCCTTTTCCCTCCTCTAGTCAGGCTTTCCAATAATAATGTGTAATGTGATTCCAGGGAGCTGTGTGCTGCAGACTGAACCTTTTGTTAGTCTTGTCACACATGTATTTATATCAGCCCTTGAACTTTTTTTCTGTTTTAATCTAGTTTTCTTTTTGTTTTTTAAAGTTGGAGATTTATCTTCTGTTTAATCTTTTGTTGGTGAATTTAGTTCAATTTTGTTAGCTATTTGTTGGTAGTCCGCCCCGGAGCAAACTGGAGAGAAATTAATACTTTAAGGGATGCAATGTTCCCAGAAGCCATCCATTACTTTGGAAATGATGGCCCTAAAGAATGAAAACCACCATCAGCTTTTAACACTGACATGAACACAACTAAATCTGATGGCACTTGCAGTGTGGTGATTACTTGTGCTGACAGGCCACTGTCAAAAATAATTTAAGCATCCTAGACTAAATGCTGACTGATTGCTTAGTAATGTTTTCAATTTTCATTTTCAATATTATACAAAACAACACGAGATATGAGAGAAAGATTTGATGGGCTTTAACAAACAGCTGATTAATAAGTAATGAGATGGATTGACTGGTTTGCAGTTGTTTCCATGGTACTTTCAAGATAGTGCAGCTGATCTGGATCAGATCCAACAGAATGCAGGAAAAAGCATCATTTCCTGCTTTCCTGTAGGTTTTTTTTTTTTTCGCGTCCCGTTCCATCAAGCTCCACAACCCCAAATTTATATGAATGATTAACAATAAAAAAGGGATCCAAGCCGAATGTTTGTGAAATATTGAGCAGCATGATAACATCTGCAACTGCAGCTTAACTCTTAGTTTAATTTCCCTTCATAAATCAGATTAATTTAAATTCATCTGAATTTTTTCCCATGGCCCAAAGCAGTGGCTCCGTGGCCCACAGTTTGAGAGCAGAGGAACAAATCTTCATTTTTGTGAACTAAGCTTTTCTTGTGTTGCTTTTAAAATGTGGAACATAGTCAATGTCAGATTGACATAAAATAGATGAAAAGAGCAAGGTGACCTATTCCCATTTCCTTTCCTATCTCTACACCGTCCCATCTGGCCTTTCCTATTATACACACTAATTACGGTAAAAATATGCTCACTGTTGAGTGTGGCCTCAATCTTTTTTAAACACATGCTCACAGCAACACGTTTTGACATTGTTGTCTATTAAGAGGTTATCGTTAATTAAAGACACTTAATGAGCGCTGGACCCAACAAAGTAGAGCTTTGATGGCTGATGGCTCAGATAATTAGTGACGGAGAGCATTACTCTAATAGGCTATTATGGCTCTTTTCTAAATAGATATAAGACATGATAATACATGAAAGGATACTGCAGGGATGCAGCACTAATTATAAACAGGGGCCATTTTAATTTTTATAAATACACCCACATTTGATACATTTGCAAACAGAAGACATAAAGTTAGTTACTTTGATGAGTTTTTTTTTATATTCCTGTCCTGTCTGCATGTATGTGTCTGGCTGTGTTCAGGTTTAGTCAGTAGCTTTGGTTTCTTTGCTTCAGTCCTCCTTGCTGTGCTGTCAGACACCCCACGAGCCGTGTGTCAAGCAATATTGTACCATTTTTCAAAAAGGAAACCCTGAGGTTCTTTAAGGGATGAAGGGAGAGAAAATCTACTGAGTCCCAAATTATTGATATTGTAGCTACAGTTCACTTCTGAAATACAAAAGAAACCCAGAGTAAACAAAGCTGCTGGGCCACATTGTCCTGGCAGAGGTGCCTTTAATGCAGAAATCACTGTAAATGTGACCATCTCCAACCTGAAGCTTTACTTTTGCTTATGTACGATGAAGCACAGAGAGAACAGCAGTGCCTAAAAAAATTCATAAACAAAAAAGCAGTCAGCAATCAGTCACCAGCACCAATCATAAGCTTGTATAAGAATTTCATTCATATATTTTTTTAACTGTTTCTTTAATGATCAAACTTCATCACTTTTATTCTTATAAATTCAGTGTTTTTTATACGAGGGGTCCCACAGGGATCCGGATTAGGACCACTTTTATTCAGCCTGTACCTCTGCTACCAAATAAATATATACAAACAAAAACAAATATTTGAGACTTTTTTGTTTTTATGACTTTGTAGGTGATACATTTTAATTGATTTTTTAAAGCAGAAAAAAATATATTTATAATAGTTATATATTTAGAGATAAGGACTCAAAAATAACAAGCCAGTATAACAATCAAACCATCTATAAATTATTTATATCCCCTAACCATGAATTTGCTGCAACTATTTCTTTTAAATGTCCCTAATGATAAAAATCCACATAATCTCTACAGAAACTTAATAACAGCAAATACAGTCATTTTCAATGTGTGGCCAAATCCTGAATGTAGCAGTTCCTACAGATCCTGAGCTGCACTTTCATAATCACATTTATAATTTAATAACTAAGAAATATCTGAAGTCCTAATCTATGAGCGGTCATGATGCAATTTACAAACAATTCTTTATTGCATTTCTCTCGATGTATTTTATTACTAAAAAGCAATCACTGACTGAAGTTTGTTATCCTCAGAAAAATGTGCTGTCTGCTTGTTTCACTTTTCAGATTTCAAATCAATTAAATCTCTTCTGGTGTCCAAAACTCTTAATGACACTAAAAATCACTTTTTCAGGTTGAAATGTCCTTTTCAATTGTCTGTTTCTTTAAAGGTTCTTATGTATAGCATATATTTTTGCTGATGTTGAAGTCCTGCTTAATTAAATACAACCTATTTATTAACCTATTAAAATTAATTTTTTAAAACTTTTTTGTTTTAATATACTTGGAGCAACATTCCTACGTGATTCAATATCAAAGAGGAGAATTAAATCTCTATAAGAGTGTTTCAGCTGAGCTTTGGCGCTAACTTTCATTAAGCTTACAGAAGGAAGAGATAAAAAGGTTGACCTTTGACATTTAGCAGCCAGGTGCCCGATCATCTCTGCTATCCTGTCTGACCCGTGTCTTTAGTGCTCCGCCTGTGTCAGCTCTGCTTTCGCTGCCCAACTACAGTCTAATTGTGTGTCAGACACACAAGAGTGGACACGTAACAAAGAAGGAGAGCAGCTCAGAGGAAATGAGACAGGAGCTCTTTGTGAGCGGCACTGAAAGCTAATGGAAAGGGAGCTAAAATGTATACAGGTCTGTGGCAGGTTCATCTTTTAATTCAAACATTTCTGCTGCATATATTCAGTTATTAGTCTGAAATACTTAACCCTTCAGTTTGGTGGCAAAAATGGTAACGCTGGAGTCAGTTTATCTTTTTAGATGGCTTTACATTCTTTATCACAGAGAATGGCTGCATCATGTCCTCTTCAGCCTCCAGCATCACCCCCCCCCCCCCCTATTACTTGTCACTGTAAGATTGAGTATTTTGTCCCATCAGTGCATTTACATAAAAAAACTACACCCTCATTTTCATAACCTTTAGCAGA
The DNA here is from genome assembly GCF_007364275.1 of Archocentrus centrarchus. Classification (NCBI taxonomy): domain Eukaryota; kingdom Metazoa; phylum Chordata; class Actinopteri; order Cichliformes; family Cichlidae; genus Archocentrus; species Archocentrus centrarchus. Next base: position 37,296,108 of record NC_044346.1, on the reverse strand, counting down.
CAAGTAGCCAGAGGAAAGAACATTAACTTTTAGGGTGGATTCAGATCACTTTCTGCAAAGCTGTAAGTTCACGTTGCTGTTTGCCCTGGCAGATGATGCACTGCCTGAAGGCCTTTGTAGTTTTATAAATGACTCAGTAAATATTTTTGGATGCCATGACATTTTACACAGATTTCCATACTTTGGTTTTTGAACAAGTATCAGCCAAGCTAACAAGTTTCCCATCAGCCTAAGCTGTACATTTAGCCCAGTGCTGATTAGTAAATGTTTGCATGCTTAACTACCATAGTGACATTACACCTGCTAAACAGCAGCATGTTAGGATTGCTCTTAAACAGCACGCTGAGACTTTGCTTTACAGAGCAGCTATATCTGCAAAGCCTTTTGCAATTACTTCCTGTGCTAAATTATGTCCCTTTAAAATTTATTGACAAAATTCAAATTTAAAATTCAAATTAGCACTTGTACTTGAATACAATTTCACCATAAGCACAAACTGTACAGTATAGATTTGGCTGCCACAGAGGTCTAATGAGAAGAATTAGGCCTCTGCACATCCCTCCTTGTACAACCTGCATGCAAAAACTGCAAGTAGCACCAACACAAAGTACATGAGAGGTTTTTGAACTGAATGCAGTTACTGTATGTGGCCTAAAATTGAAAAATGAAGAAGTGTCAAAACTGCAGTTAAAAATACCTAAAACTTAGAGCAGAAATAAACATGTTTGCAGCATAGTACAAAAAAATGGTTTTGTCTCTATGCATAATTTCTTCCTTCTTAACAGATTTATGGTGGGTGAATTTTTATATAACATCCATCTGGATACTGGAGATAGGGGTATGACTGCTTTGTTTGACAGGTGTCCTGACACAGGGAGCTGCAGCCAATTGCTATCTGTGAGCCACTAATTCGAGTAGCTCAGCTGGATCTGTTCATTAGGGCCCGAGCACGAACTGTGCGAAGGCCCTATTGTAATTGCTTCGTTTATTATTATTATTAGGGCCCGAGCACGAACTGTGCGAAGGCCCTATTGTAATTGCTTCGTTTATTATTATTATTATTATTATTATTATTATTATTATTATTATTATTCAGGCAAATGAATTGGCTTTTTGGGGGCTTTATCATATTCAAAAACTCATGAAACTTTGCACATGCGTCACACCTGGTGAAAATTTAAGTATTTTAATGGGCTCGGGCAAGGGCGCGCCCAAATGGCTCGCTAGCGCCCCCTAAACTGGAGCCCCACCGCTGTGTTTCACGTACATGAATGAAACTTCATACACATGTATATCATGTCCAGGCGCACAAAAAATCCTCTGGGAGCCATGCCCTAAACCCAACAGGAAGTCCGCCATTTTGAATTAATTATGCAAATTTGGCGATTTGCAGCCCTCACACTTTTTCTAATAACTCAGAGGTTTTAGACGTTATCATCTTCATATTTGGTTTGTCTAACCTACACCCCCAGGGGAATCTAAATCTCGAAAATGGTGAGTTTTTGCCAAGGGGGAGGGGTCCTTATGCCCCTTTGAACTTTGATCATTCGCCATGAAATTTTGATTGCCTCTCATTCATACCTACATGATCCAATGTGCATCAACCTTCTCCAGTAGGATGAGGGTGCCCCCCTGAACACATACATATGACAATATTTAATATCAGTCGCAGCGCCACCTAGTGGGAACAGGAAATGCCATATTTTACACTTGGAGGTCCAGCTCCAAGGTGGTTTAGCAGAACCATCTCAAATTTCACCTGGAAAGCCTTAATAAGTTGGACTTACTGTGTTTTCAAAACTGTGAGTTTTTGACAAAAGGGCGTGACCCTTATGGGACGGCAAAGTTCGATGATTCGCCATGAACACAAAAATGGCTGTAACTCAAAGCCAACTTGCCCAATCTGGCTCAAACTTCAGTGGTGTGATAAGCACGCTGCCCTGAACACATTCATATGCATAAAGTCCATAAACGTTAGAGCGCCGCCTAGTGGCAGCTCGGAATATCTTAAAATAGCATGTTTTTTGAGTAGCCCCGGAGCTACGTTTTATCTACATGTATGAAAATGTACAGGCTCATGTAGCATACTAAGACGTACAAAAAAGTCTCTTGGACCCATACCCCAAACCCTACAGGAAGTCGGCCATCTTCAATTGAAGGTGTCAATTTTTGCGATTTCCACGCCTGCTATTTGAACGAACTTGTCCTAGGGCATTTCACCCACTGACACCAAATTGGCTCCAAATCATCTACGCAAGTAGCCCATCAAAAGTTATTCATGGTTTTGTAGAATATTGAACGGTGTTGCCATGGCAACCCTCTGAATTTGGACTTTTTTCAATTTCAAATTCACAGAGATTCTAAACATCAGCCCCTGGGCTGTGCTTTCTCTATGTACCTGAAAATGTGCCTGCTGATGTAAAATGCTAAGATCTACAAAAAACTCTCTTGGACCGATAGCCGAAACACAACAGGAAGTCAGCCACGTTCACTTTAAAGTGTCATTTTTGCAGCATTTTTCGCCTTTTTCAGGCCTTTTTGCCTCAACTCCTCCTACGGCATTTGACCCAGTGAGACCAAAATGGCTCCAGATCATCCACACAAGTAGCCCATCAAAAGATATTCATGGTTTTGTAGAATATTGAATGGTGTTGCCGTAGCAACCCTCTGAATTTGGACTTTTTTTCCATTTCAGGCCCAGATAGGTTCTAAACATCAGCCCCAGGGCAGTGCTTGGTCTGTGTACCTGAAATCGTGCATGCTGAAGTAACATCCTAAGACGTACAAAAAAGTCTCTTGGACCGATAGCCGAAATCCAACAGGAAGCCTGACATGTTCTAATTAAGGTGTAATTTTTGCAGCATTTTTCACATTTTTCAGGCCTGCTATTTGAATCATCTTCTACTACAGCTTTTCATCCAGTCACACCAAAATGGCTCCAGATCATCTACACAAGTAGCCCATCAAAAGATATTCATGGTTTTGTAGAATATTGAACGGTGTTGCCGTAGCAACCCTCTAAATGTGGGATTTTACTCATATACCACAGTGCACCAAATTGTTACATCTCTGACATACATTGTCCGATCTGCCTCAAACTTCACAGGCTTAATGGGAGGGTAAGGGAGACTGGACACACCCCTCTATCAGCTTTGTTTCACACTCATAACGCCACCTAGTGGTAACAGGAAATCAGTAGGACACTGATACTCATCATCCTATGGTCATTACAGTTTCATTGATGGCTGCAGGCATTACATAGAGCATTGTGACATATTAATTAGTGGGCACTCACCGACGCCACCTAGTGGAAGCGGGAGACGATCGACGCGAAGTACGGCTAGCCTGCTGAGCCGTCAGCAGCCGGGTGAGCCAGCTACTCTCTCGTCTGCGAGAACCTCCGAGCGCGGTTCGGCTGGAGCGTGCCACGGGTCGACGCGCGGCTTGGCTGGAGCGCGCCAGGGGTCGACGCGCGCCGGGTGCGAGGGCCCGCTCATCGCCGCTTGCGGCTTTAATTATTATTAGGGCCCGAGCACGAACTGTGCGAAGGCCCTATTGTAATTGCTTCGTTTATTATTATTTTTTTTTTTATTATTATTATTATTATTTTTTTTTTTTTTATTATTCAGGCAAATGAATTGGCTTTTTGGGGGCTTTATCATATTCAAAAACTCATGAAACTTGGCACATGCGTCACACCTGGTGAAAATTTAAGTATTTTAATGGGCTCGGGCAAGGGCGCGCCCAAATGGCTCGCTAGCGCCCCCTAAACTGGAGCCCCACCGCTGTGTTTCACGTACATGAATGAAACTTCATACACATGTATATCATGTCCAGGCGCACAAAAAATCCTCTTGGAGCCATGCCCTAAACCCAACAGGAAGTCCGCCATTTTGAATTAATTATGCAAATTTGGCGATTTGCAGCCCTCACACTTTTTCTAATAACTCAGAGGTTTTAGACGTTATCATCTTCATATTTGGTTTGTCTAACCTACACCCCCAGGGGAATCTAAATCTCGAAAATGGTGAGTTTTTGCCAAGGGGGAGGGGTCCTTATGCCCCTTTGAACTTTGATCATTCGCCATGAAATTTTGATTGCCTCTCATTCATACCTACATGATCCAATGTGCATCAAACTTCTCCAGTAGGATGAGGGTGCCCCCCTGAACACATACATATGACAATATTTAATATCAGTCGCAGCGCCACCTAGTGGGAACAGGAAATGTCATATTTTACACTTGGAGGTCCAGCTCCAAGGTGGTTTAGCAGAACCATCTCAAATTTCACCTGGAAAGCCTTAAGAAGTTGGACTTACTGTGTTTTCAAAACTGTGAGTTTTTGACAAAAGGGCGTGACCCTTATGGGACGGCAAAGTTCGATGATTCGCCATGAACACAAAAATGGCTGTAACTCAAACCCAACTTGCCCAATCTGGCTCAAACTTCAGTGGTGTGATAAGCACCCTGTCCTGAACACACTCATATGCAAAAAGTCCATAAACGGTAGAGCGCCGCCTAGTGGCAGCTCGGAATATCTTAAAATAGCAAGTTTTTTGAGTAGCCCCGGAGCTACGTTTTATCTACATGTATGAAAATGTACAGGCTCATGTAACATCCTAAGACGTACAAAAAAGTCTCTTGGACCCATACCCCAAACCCTACAGGAAGTCGGCCATCTTCAATTGAAGGTGTCAATTTTTGCCATTTCCACGCCTGCTATTTGAACGAACTTGTCCTAGGGCATTTGACCCAGTGAGACCAAATTTGCTCCACATCATCTAGACAAGGAGCCCATCAAATATTGTGGAAATCTTTACAAAATATTAAATGGCCTTATCACACCAGGCCATTGAAGTTGGCCTTCGTTTTTCTCCCTCACCACCAAAATTGTTTGTGCACTTGTTCGCACATGCTTTGTCTGATCAGGCTGAAAATTTAATCACTCATGTACACACCCAGGCTGAATCCATAACTACAGATTCAAGACTGTAGGCGCAATAGCGCCCCCTACAGAAGCAAATGAAAATTTGTATGACGTCCACATAATTAGTTTTGCTCTGAAATGCATGAAACTATCTTTCACCATTCCTTACGAAATCCTCATCAATTTGATAAGCCTCCTGCCCTGAACACATTGATATGCATAAAGTCCATAAATGTTACAGCGCCACCTACTGGCAGCTTGAAATATCATAAAATAGCATGTTTTTTAGCTAGCCCCAGAGCTACATTATATCTACAGCTCTGAAATTCTGCACACTCATGTAACATCCTAAGACGTACAAAAAAGTCTCTTGGAGCCATACTGGAAACCCTACAGGAAGTCCAGCATCTTCAATTGAAAGTGTCAATTTTTGTCAATTTTTGCCATTTTCAGGCCTGCTATTTGAATGAACTCCTCCTAGGGCATTTCAGCCAGTGAGACCAAATTGGCTCCAGATCATCTAGACAAACAGCCCATCAAATATTGTGGAAATCTTGACAAAATATTAAATGGTGTTGTCACACCAGGCCATTGAAGTTGGCTTTCATTTTTCTCAATGGCGACCAAAATTGTTTGGCCACGTGTTCGTACATGCTTTGCCCGATCTGCCTGAAAATGTAATCACTCATGTACACAGCCACTCTGAACCCATAACTATGGATTCAAGGCTATACGTAGCTGCAAGAGCGCCCCCTACAGAAGCAAATGAAATTTTGTATAGCATCCACAAACTTAGTTTCTCGGAAATGTATGAAAATGTGTTTCAACATTCTTGACATCATCCTGATCAAAACAGTCTATCAGACCCATGCCCTATTTTGCATGCTGGAGCCGTGACCCCACCCCCAAATATTCCATTGCGTCTATGCCGAGAGCAAAAGATATCTTTTCCTATAAAAGAATTCAACTTTCTACAGACCTTCTGTACACCATCACGATCACAAGACCTCCGAGTGCGGCACGGGTCGACGAGCGCCACGGGTCGACGCGCAGGGAGTGCGAGGGCCCGATATCACCGCTTGCGGTTTTAATTATTATTATTATTTTTTTTTTTTTTTTTTTTTTTTTTTTATTATTCAGGCAAATGAATTGGCTTTTTGGGGGCTTTATCATATTCAAAAACTCATGAACCTTTGCACATGCGTCACACCTGGTGAAAATTTAAGTATTTTAATGGGCTCGGGCAAGGGCGCGCCCAAATGGCTCGCTAGCGCCCCCTAAACTGGAGCCCCACCGCTGTGTTTCACGTACATGAATGCAACTTCATACACATGTATATCATGTCCAGGCGCACAAAAAATCCTCTTGGAGCCATGCCCTAAACCCAACAGGAAGTCCGCTATTTTGAATTAATTATGCAAATTTGGCGATTTGCAGCCCTCACACTTTCTCTAATAACTCAGAGGTTTTAGACGTTATCATCTTCATATTTGGTTTGTCTAACCTACACCCCCAGGGGAATCTAAATCTCGAAAATGGTGAGTTTTTGCCAAGGGGGAGGGGTCCTTATGCCCCTTTGAACTTTGATCATTCGCCATGAAATTTTGATTGCCTCTCATTCATACCTACATGATCCAATGTGCATCAAACTTCTCCAGTAGGATAAGGGTGCCCCCCTGAACACATACATATGACAATATTTAATATCAGTCGCAGCGCCACCTAGTGGGAACAGGAAATGTCATATTTTACACTTGGAGGTCCAGCTCCAAGGTGGTTTAGCAGAACCATCTCAAATTTCACCTGGAAAGCCTTAAGAAGTTGGACTTACTGTGTTTTCAAAACTGTGACTTTTTGACAAAAGGGCGTGACCCTTATGGGACGGCAAAGTTCGATGATTCGCCATGAACACAAAAATGGCTGTAACTCAAAGCCAACTTGCCCAATCTGGCTCAAACTTCAGTGGTGTGATAAGCATGCTGCCCTGAACACATTCATATGCATAAAGTCCATAAACGTTAGAGCGCCGCCTAGTGGCAGCTCGGAATATCTTAAAATAGCATGTTTTTTGAGTAGCCCCGGAGCTACGTTTTATCTACATGTATGAAAATGTACAGGCTCATGTAACATACTAAGACGTACAAAAAAGTCTCTTGGACCCATACCCCAAACCCTACAGGAAGTCGGCCATCTTCAATTGAAGGTGTCAATTTTTGCGATTTCCACGCCTGCTATTTGAACGAACTCGTCCTAGGGCATTTCACCCACTGACACCAAATTGGCTCCAGATCATCTACACAAGTAGCCCATCAAATATTGTGGAAATCTTTAAAAAATATTAAACGGCCTTGTCACACCAGGCCATTAAATTTGGCCTTTGTTTTTCTCCCTCACCACCAAAATTGTTTGTGCACTTGTTCGCACATGCTTTGTCTGATCAGGCTGAAAATTTAATCACTCATGTACACACCCAGGCTGAATCCATAACTACAGATTCAAGACTGTAGGCGCAATAGCGCCCCCTACAGAAGCAAATGAAAATTTGTATGACCGTCCACAGAATTAGTTTTGCTCTGAAATACATGAAATATCTTTCACCATTCCTTACAAAATCCTCATCTATTTGATAAGCCTCCTGCCCTGAACACATTGATATGCATAAAGTCCATAAACGTTAGAGCGCCCCCTACTGGCAGCTTTAAATATCATAATATACCATGTTTTTTAGCTAGCCCCTGAGTTACATTTTATCTACAGCTCTGAAATTTTGCACACTCATGTAACATCCTAAGACATACAAAAAAGTCTCTTGGAGCCATACTCCAAACCCTACAGGAAGTCCAGCATCTTCAATTGAAAGTGTCAATTTTTGCCATTTTCAGGCCTGCTATTTGAATGAACTCCTCCTAGGGCATTTCACCCAGTGAGACCAAATTGGCTCCACATCATCTAGACAAACAGCCCATCAAAAAAGTCAATCAGACCCATGCCCTATTTTGCATGCTGGAGCCGTGACAACACCCCCAAATATTCCATTGCGTCTATGCCGAGAGCAAAAGATACCTTTTCCTATAAAAGAATTCAACTTTCTAGAGACCCATCACGATCACAAAACCTCCGAGTGCGGCACGGGTCGACGAGCGCCACAGGTCGACGCGCGCGGAGTGCGAGGGCCCGATATCACCGCTTGCGGTTTTAATTGTATTTGTGTTGGTGCCTTTGAGAATCCTAACATCATTATCTGATAAACAGTATGGGTGGCTGTGAGGTACAAGAACTTTGTGCTTCAGTTTTAATGAGTGAAATTCTGTTAATTAGACTATTAGTTAGCACTATATAGCAGATATATGTGTTTCTGCCTGCACAGTTTGTAGATGCAGTTTGTTAATCCTTCTTGCTAGAGTTAGTGGATGACTTGCGTAGTACCTCACCCTGTTATCCAAGCTTGGTCACTTCTGGCACCAAGAAACCAACATGGCAGTGGTCGAGATGCTAACATCAAGGCTTCAAAATGCAGAGTCCAGAAAGAAACAGGATGATGTTGTGGTGGCTACATCTATCTTTTATATATATGTGTTCATAAGGAAGTAATGACACTGACCTTTAATTTTCATAACCTGAGCAAATGGGCATTGATTTATCCCGGAACATTAGTCAGCTTCCCTCTCACTGCGCACCAAGATAAAAATACAATATAGATTAAAAAAGAAGAGGAGAAATGCTGCAGATGACACATACTGTAGAGCAGTCAACAACAGCTGGAAATAGTTCTGAGAATGCATCCATGCACGTAGAAACATTTGCACACAAAACTCTCTGAAGTCAGCACATTTCTAGATGGTAAAAATGCCTTAGAGCTACTTTGCCATGCTGGTCAGGCTTCAGGCATTACTACAAGACACACACACACACACACCTGCAACCCCCCACCCCACCCCACCCCAGCACACACACACACACACACACACACACACACACACACACACACACACACACACACACACACACACACACACACACACACGGCTGTAAACATTAGCAATATTTTCCCATTTCCTCTGCAGGGCAGGCAGGAGAGCAGTAGATCTTCAGCCCTTCACCGGTAATAATCTCCTTTACACTTCACAGTGCCAGGGAGATGGTGGATGAGGTCACAGTGTGTGCGTGTATGTGTGTGTGTGTGTGCATGTGTGTGTGCAAGAGAGAGAGAAAGCAAAGCTTAGAGTAAGAAGGGGGCTCTGATGCGCCATGCACAGACTGGCCTTTATAGCCTGTGCATGTGTGTGTGTCTGTGTGTGAGTGTATTTGGGGTTGCAGACAGAGGCCAAGGATCTTACAGATACAGTCTGCAGAGGTGCAGAGCTGTTTTCACTGATGCATACGAGGTCACAATTTTATGTAAAGACACAGAGAACTCAAATTTGCCAAACAACTTTGAATCACCTTTTATGGCACACAGAGGGTGATACACACATCACACTGTCAGGTTGATATAGTCACTATAATTACCTTTAGATTACTCTGAGTTTTGCTGTCATAATGCAACACACACTTCCTTCCCTTTCCTAGAGGAGGGCTGTGAGGGCCTGAAGCAACTGTGATAAGGTGAGAGGTGGGGTACAAAGAGTGGTACCGCTCAAGCTCAATAACTAACATGCCTTCATTGTTTTATTTGTACAATCTGCAATACCAAAAGATTCATGGTGGATTTGTGAAAAAAAATTCCCTCTTTTTTCTGGATTAATAAAAGAAAATATAACTTTAATCAGCTGTTGGCTGTAGTTTATATTTATTTGCTCTTGGTGAGAAAATCAACATGTGTATATTCCAAGAAGTCAAAATATTACTTTAAAGAATTACCAACAAGCCAAAATTATGGATGCATGTGTTCCAATATGTCTCATAAATTAATTAAATGGCCAATTTGTATTGTTGGGGAATTAAACTCAAGGTCACAATTACTGCGTTTTCCTCCTTGTATTTTGCTTGACCAGTGTGAATATTTTCAACTGTTTGGGACAATCATAATGTTGAGTTATCAAACCAAACTTTGGCTTCTGTGCATCAGAGACAGAAGCCGGATTTCTTTAGGACTCAGACACACGGGATCGGCCCAATCCCAGTCTTCACCCTGAGCCCTAATCACTAATGCGTCACGGCATCACACACTTAACTGATTAGTAACCTGTGTAAATAGCTGCAGTGTTTGAGTGGTGGAGTTCACAAAGAGCTCTAAAGTCTATAAAAGTGAGCAATGCGACATGACATAAAAAAAGCAAATTTTATTTGCATCTATTTTGATACTTTTTACTCTGTTTAATCTTGCTGGATGTTACCAATTAAAGCTCACACAGGTGGTGCACAGAGCAAAAGTGTCACTGTCCAAAAACTGACTGCATTATACAAAAAAAACTATTGTGCAGCATCTTGAAAAATGTGTTTTCACTTTTATGAATAATTTATGAATAACTTAAAATTTTGTATCCAATTCTATACAACATCAAACTGTGTGTTGGTTTAATAAATCCTGAGGTGTCAGCATACATGACCTTGGCTACGATCCTTGACTCTTTATGTCACACATCTTTATTCATTCAAGCAATTATGCAAGCATAAATATTAATATCCCGGTCCTGAGGACATATATGAATGTGGAGCTGCTCGGTTTGTTGATCATTCCTGGTTTGTGACATTATAGTGTTCACACATTTTAGAAAACATCACAAGAAAATGTAAATCAAGCTCATATTTGAACCACAAAAGCTGTCATTTACTAACTGGCAGCATCTAGCTTGGGATTTTTCCCGACACTATCCGTCGCTTGTTTTGGATTCCAGCTCCGCATTAAGCGCTCCAGCTCGTGAGCCCTAAACTGTGAAAATAGAGACTGCACGATCGAAGCGCAGCGAAGTTGATTCTTATCTGAAGTTTAAATTAAATCAATTTACACTGTAAATGTGTTCATGTGCAGATACACGAGTCATGAATAGGCAGAGACAGTCCTTTTAAAACATTTAAAAAGGAAAAAAAAAACTTGTCAAGGCTTTTCAGTCAGGTGAGTTAAGATTCATCTATCCATCCATTGTATACCTCTGATCTACGTCCGGGTCACAGGTGCAGCAGTCTAAGCAGAGCTGCTCAGACTCCCTCTCGGTAGCCTCTGCCTCTCCAGTTCTTAGGGTCACAAACCAGCCAAGAGGCATAACCTCTCCAGTACGTCCTGGGTCTGCCCTGGGGTGCCCTCCCATTAAGACGTGCTTGAAACACCTCACCACAATATCTAGGAAACATCCTGGACCCCCTCAGCTGGCTCCTTTCGATGTAGAGGAGCAGCAGCTCTTCTCCGAGTCCTTCCCAAATGATCAAGCTCTTCATTCCATCTCCAAGGCTTTGGAACGTCAGCTGTCTCTTCACTACAAAGACTTGGTATAGTGTACTCTTCTCTGGCTGCCTCAAGAATCCCACCTTTTTCTAATTTTTATATCATATTTTAAAAACTTATTGCTCACTCACTCTGGTTTCCATGAAAGCATAAAGAAGAAGTCAATTAAAAAAAGTATTCACTGGTCACACCTTTGAAATATCTAGATTAAAGTGACAGGATGATTGACCTGGATGAAGTAACCTGTGATGAAATGGATTTTGGAGTGTGTGAGATGATGCACTTTCAGGCCTCAGATCAACACTGTGACATCAGCAGTAACCTGACTCATGAGGACGTGGCGGCGTGACAGAGAATGGCACGGCTGGCACGAAGCCGGTCCCCCCAGGAGACGATGCTACCTACGCAAAGCGCTGACCGACTTTATCGAGAGGAGGAAAAAAAAAAACAACAACATAGAAACAGCAAAATTTATGGGTGACATCTGCGGTGTGGTGACAGGTCGCAAGTCAAGATCAGAGGCTGAGCCAGTAAGAAGTCATGTCTTCATGATTCAAAGTGACACCAACAGAACATTAGAAGCTGACACTTTGCCAAATATTTATGACAGAAACAGAGGCAGCAGGCTGCAGATGTATTTGTTGTACATAAAACATAATGTTAAAGATTAAACTTCTCGTTTAAGTTTACTGTTATCATGAATTGCATTATGTTCTACAGAAAGGGTTTAAGTTTTCAGTTCTCCCTCACTGATAGTTTACACAGTTTAGGAATTCATGAAAAATAAATCCATTGGTAGGTTTTCTATTTTCTGGCAAATATACAGCATAGTCAGTGGATGTACAAGTAACCCCTATGAGGTAAAGGGTTTTGTCAGTTTTTTCTACTATTAGATCCGCATGATGTCACAGAGAGACGATGTCACTCACATGGTCGTCTCAGGTGACCAGAGAAGCCCCAAGAACCCGTTTACCTCCACTTTTTATCTCCTGTACTCATTAAAAAAAAGGATGACACCAAGTCCCAGAATATAAAAAAAAAACTGAATTGTGAAGTCAATTTAAAAAAGCAACCAAAGCAACTTTAAAAGAGTCCAAGAACAAAAAAATATAGAGCTGGAAATGACAGTATCACTGTAGGGTTTGAAGTAACTGAGCATCGGCTAAACAACTCGGTTTTTCATTTGAGGCAGCAGTGCTAACCACCACACCAATGTTATTTACATAGCACCAAATCACAACAGTCGCCTCAAGGTGCTAATAAACACTAAATTCTGGTCTGGAGCCAACATCCTCGTGTTTATCATTTCCTGAATAACCTACACAAGAGCCCGACTCGTTGGGATGAAATGTTCCTAACACACGTACACCTCCTTGAGTAATCAGTCACTCCAAGCAAAGAGAATCAGTGACGAGCGAGAAGTTCAGCCACAGTCCTTCCTTTTTGCTCTCCATCTGTCTCTATGGTTTCTGCTCCACAGCAGCTGCTTGCCAATGGCTGACAATCGCTTTGAAGAGATGCTCCCTCATCCTGAATTCTGATTGGGCCGGCGTGATATGATTCACTGCCTTGCCTGACAGCTGTGTACCAGCGTGAGAAGGTGATGGACAGGAGGGAGAGTCATAGAGACGGCTGGAGCTGGAGAAATAAGAAAGAGGAAGGCAAAGTCAGACAAAAAAAAGGAGCAAGTCGCCCAGACAGGAAACAGCGGGACAAAAGTGGATGTTGAGAGAAAAGAAGGGAGAGAGAAAAAATAAGAGAAAGGCAGAAGGGGGGGAAGGATGTAAGAAAGAAAAGGAGAAATGTAGAAAGATAAAGAGACGAGGTGTGTTAAGGTGCAGGTGTGACACTAAAGCAAAATGAGGAGGGGGAGACTCTGTTACACCCTGTCAGTGAAGAGAACTGACATAACACAAAGTACATACTGTTCCCCTAAAATAATCAGCCCTACAGCTAGTACACATGTACTGCATGTTTTGCATGTTCTCTTCTTCTTATGTGGCCCAACATGGCCGTCAGACAGCTACAGCTCCTTCAGCATGCTGCAGCTGCAGCACATTACTCCTATTCTCAGATCTCTGTATTGGCTTCCTGTGACTCAAAGGACAGATTCTCAAATACTTCTACTACTTTATGAAACACTAAACGGACTTGGACTTAGTTACATTTCAAATCTATGTGCCTTGCCTTAAAAAAAAAGCATCCAGAGCTCTCAGGCCAACAGGAACAGGTCTTCTATGTGGCTTTTATTTTTTGAGATCAGCTAAAACTTCATTTAAATAATGGATTAAAACTTTACTATTTGAAGTGGCTTATCAATAAACCATGTCTACAACATTTAACCTTTTATTTGTTTTAACTTCTAATGGATGTTTTCTAAAGATTACTGCACTGTTAATTTCATTGGCGAAATATTTTCGTCATAGGTTTCGCCAACAAACCTTTTTTCCATGATGAAAACGAGACGATTACTAAATTAAAACCACCTACAAGGACTGTTTGACTGTTCTCATATACACTTTATTCCTTGATTTTTTTTTTCCTGTTGGCTGCAAACAATTTTATTGTTCTATAAGCATTAATATCCAATCTCGTAGCCTAAGCCCACATTTGAATTCTGTTTCTGTTCTTTACTCCAAGACCATTAAACACCACCAAGGCTGCAGCTGAAAGAATAAAAACTAAAACTGTCCTTGAAACATTAATTTATGAAATACTCGTTGACAATCCATCAGATTCTCCCATATTTTAATGATAGAGCTGTGATATCGATAAGACTGTTCATTCACACAGTCTGCATTTTTGACGGCTTTATTTCCAGACATCAAATACTCCAGACTTTATTAATATAGCAGCTCTTTTCCAGTCTTACTGACAAAATCACTTAAAGCACACACTTTTAATATGACTTTAATACTAATTTACATTTAGTTTTCCTCTCTCACACACACACTGCTGTGTTTCTTTCAGTCTGTAATGTATGCCTAACCTCTTCATATTTTCCCAAAGTGAATGCAGGTACTGGAAATATACCCTGAGTATGTTGTGCTTGTTCCTTAGCGCAGTCCCAGCAGAGCACCAGATATACAGACACCTGTGAACATGGGAAACAACGCTAGTGTTATTTTTCCCTTCTGACTATTGTTGTTATATTTGTGTCATGATTGTTTGTGCATGCTTTATATCATGGCATACATAGATATATTTTACATGTTTCAAATGTCTCTTTCTATCCCTCTGTGAAGCACTCTGAATTACCTTGTGCCTGAATATGCTATTCAAATAAATTTGACTCGACTGTGACACGCTGTCTTTCATAAATTCATGACCACACAGTAGATGATGTTTGCATGCATGTGTGTGATATTTGAGCTTAAAATCAAATATCAGCATCTCTGATTCACTGCTTATCTCATCAACAAATCACACTCTTGCCTCGCCTGGAGTAAAACACCATATTACTCTGATGTAAATCAGCTGCAGTGGGCGTGATGCATGGAACGGGATCTCTTTAGGAAACTTCCAGGCAATACAAGCTGCCACCACTCATGATGATCTACTCTGCAACAACAAGCACATTCTGGTTTATGAATGGCCTGTGAGACGAGCCATTACAGTGGGCTGCAGTGAAAAAGGCCGTGGGCTCTTTATAGTGAGTAATGTGTGAGTGAGTGGGGTTAGTGTGTGCATGTGCATATAAGCTGCTGTTTTGGTTTTTTTTTTCTCCCACGGTGAGGTGGAAATATGACGGCATATTACAAAATAAATAAGAAATCCATACACATGATCTCAAATACATACCTGCAGCGAGAACCTCGGGGGGGAAATGTCTGAAATGTGAGCGAAGAGCCACACGTGGGTGAGAGGGGATGATGGTACTATAGCTGCTGATGGGATGTCAAGATGAGAGGCTGATGCTGCAGATCAGCATGTGATTATTTCAGGGGCTTCAACTGATACTTCCTCAGAGGCTTTAATGAGTGTTTTTGAGCATAAGTCTGTGCATATGTAATAGGAAGAGTTTACAGTGTGTGTGTATGTGGACAAATATGACAGAAAGAGAAAAGAGGAAATCTAAGGTTAACAGACACTCTCAGTTTAACCAGAAATCCAGTCCTTCCACTGCAGTACCTCATCATAAAAGACTGACTTGATACCAAAATGTAAAATTTTAATGTATCTGATGTTCAGTTGAATTTTTTCTGGATATAAAATATAATCTTTGTACTCCACCATCGCCTGAAATAAGTCAAATTTAGGCATATAATAACCCTAAATATTGCAAAAGGTCAGTGAGAACCTGCATACCTGCTCAAAGGATAAACAATTTCTTCCATACCACACAAATTTGCACAATATCACATAAATTGAACAACAAACAACAGCATACACATTTAGTCTCTGCATTTAACCCATCACGCATGCAGCACACACACAGCACAACATGCGGCGCAGGGGGCAGCTAGACAATGGCCGGGGAAGAAAACGCCCGGGGTCTGGAATTGAGTCTCTGGATCCATGTGGATCTCTCTGTCTGGATGATTTAGCTCCAAATCACAACAACAGTCGTCTCAATTTGGGGTGAAGGGAGGGAGACAGGACAGAAGACACACATGGAAGAGAGCCAGAGATTAATAATAACTAATGATTAAATGCAGAGTGGTGTGTAAAATGCAGAGTGAAAAGAGGTAAGTGAAGAAGAAACACTCAGTGCATCATGGGAAGCCCCAGCAGCCTAGGCCTATTGCAGCATAACTAAGTGAGGATTCAGAGTCACCGGATCCAGCCCTAACTATTAATTGTATCAAAAAGCAAAGTTTTTTAATAAATCCAGAGTTGTAGGCAATGAGAATATAACACTAATAACAAGATAATCAACCTCTGTGGGAGAAGAGTTTAGGTGGCTGCTCTGCACTGTGTTGTCACATGGCACCAAAGAAGATACTGGTGGAGGAATTATATCCTTAAACTTAGTTACAGCACTTTCAGAAAGATATCTACTGTAATGACATTTATTCCCCATCACTGTGTAATCCATTATTGTAAATTTAAAAGTTATTAAGAAATGAACAGACAGGAGGGGGCTTTCAGGGAATACTGTTAAGTCTTCGGTTTCTATGCCATAGAACAAGATCCAGAGTATGATTAAAGTGGTGGGTGGGCTCATTTACATTTTGAGAGAAGCCAATTGAATCTAATAATGGATTAAATGCAGTGTTGAGGCTGTCATTCTCAGCATCTACATGGATGTTAAAATCACCCACTATAATTATTTTATCTGAACTGAGCACTAAATCAGATAAAAAGTCTGAGAAATCAGACAGAAACTCTGAGTAAGGACCAGGTGGACGATAGATAATAACAAATAAAACAGGTTTTTGAGTTTCCCAATTAGGATGGACAAGACTAAGAGTCAGGCTTTCAAAAGAATTAAATCTCTGTCTGGGTCTTTGATTAAGACCCCCACCACCACCACTGGGCAAATTAGACCCTGGGCCTCAGAAGTGTTTTTCCACATTCTGTACTCCAATTTTGATTTAGTCTTAAGACAATATCCTCAGTGCTACTTAACACAGAAATGCGGGACTTTCCTCTTAGGTTTATTTTGTAGCAGCAATATTTTTATTTACTTCAACTTTATTCATAAGAAACACTGGACAGGTCTCAGTATTAAAATAGCTGTGACCGTTGGGTACTGTTGTGCAGTAGCTGATCACAGAAACAAATCACAAAAGCTTCACTGCTGCATTTGAATTTATCTTCTAATTGCTGGGAATGGATGTTTTAGGAAAACTGAAAAGGGTGCTGCCTCCCGGCCTTGTTGCTCATTTGTCCCAGAGAACAATTCATGGAGATTTCAGGATTACCTGAAAATGTAACATTTATTTTCTCCTGATTTTATCACAACAACAAACAAAGTCTGAAACCACCCAGTAAAAAGAATTCATACTACATACACTGCATGCTATTAACTTTTGTCTAGTCTCTCCTGTAGTTTGTATCTTTTTCCAGTTTCTCTTTATGCTGCTCTTTTCTGTCTTCTCTTGCCACTCACCCCCCAACCAGTTATGGCAGATGGCTGCGCCTTCCTGAGCCTGGTTCTGTTGGTGATCTTTTACTGTTAAAACTGAGGAAGCAGCAAAGTTTTTGCTCCCCAGTGTTGCCAAATTGTGGTCACCTATTTACTGGGTATCTCTCTCTAATATTGTAGGGCCTTTACCTTAAAATAGAAAGTGCCTTGAGATGACCCGTTGTGAACTGGCGCTACATAAAATTAATTAAATGGGTCGTACGATGCAAACGCAAACTCAGAAACGCTTCTGGCAGACATCTGATGAGGAGGAATCAGTTTGTCTGGCATGGCTAGGACTGTATAAATTTTCAAATTAGCATTCAATTTGTTAAACAGAACAACACTGAAATGCAGAAGAAAAGGGGAAAAGATTCTCACAGGCAACTAAATGCCTCAGCATGCTGCATCAACAGAAACTACACCTGCTAAGAGCCCCTAGCGACTTCAGAGTTCATTATGCACCATAGCACCAAATTACTTTTCAATCAGTTTATTTATAGAGCACAGTTCATAGAGTGGAAGTTAACAAAGTTAACAAAAATCCAAGAATTAAAAGTTAATTAAAAAATTTTAACAAGCTAAAAAAGCCTATTAGTCCAAAAGCACTAATAAAGCGAATTACAGGGCCGGCGCCTTTGTTAAAAGCTAAATTAAAAAGCAAAGGTTTTATGACTTAAAAATCTGGTTAAATTAGCCAAAGTTATATAAAGGTAGAAAAACAATAAATGTCTCAGCTTTGAGAAATATGTGTAGTAATAAATCTTCAGGAAAGGGTGGGTTCAGTGGTGGCCCAGCTGCTCATTATTGCCCCAACACTCCCTGGAAGGTTAATCCAGCCATGGGGACATTGTGCTCTGAACCAAAGTACTGAACACTTGAACTTGAACAGCTGGACTGTCATTTAATTCCTCAACAGTCGGTTAATTTAGCATTCTGATCACGGACACAGCAGACCTCTGGTGAACACACCCTTCAATAGTTTAACACAGTAGTTCAATGTTACACAACAAAGTGAAGGTGGGAATCTCAATAATGTCTAAAACCTTCAAGTTAGCGGGAAAGGCTTCTGAGAGAATTAATCCCGCTCCTGACGAAGCCGAGCATTGCTGCTGACTGAAGCACCTTTCAAGTGGGAGCGCAGCGGCCTGCCGCCAGCAACGATGGAGCTACTAAGCAGGGGTGGACTTCACGTAACAGCCACTCAATGAAAACAAAAGCCCCGGCCCTGTCAGCTGAGCAGGAAAATCTAATAACTGCTGTTCACAGTACCTCCTCCACCTCGTCCAAGGCTGATACGTCCTTATTACAATAGATCGTCCTTGATTGATTTGTCTTTAGAAGTCTCAGGTTCAAAAAAAAAAAAAAAAAAGGCCCCATTGATTTTCTGGTTTACAGGGAGGGCATGTGAGAAGTTTGAGCCCACGGTGAAGACACCTGCTTGGGATAAGAACACACAGGCGCACATGTGTGAGGGTGTGTGGGTGTGTGGGTGGCTGTGTTGGCGCCAAGGCTTCTATTGGATATAAACAAGGCAATTTGTCTGATACTGCAGCAGAGCACTTGTCGCTATAAGTCAAGTGCCAGGCGGTGTCAGCCCCACCACCTATCAATCACTCACGTCAGGTTGCCACAACAGAGCAGAAGGCTGCAGATAAAGGTGGAGATACGGAGCGAGGCCAAAGAGACACTGTTTTTCTATTTGTGAGTGAATGAATACAAAACAGAAAAAGCACAGATAGTGTTGTTTTTTGGGGGTTTTTTTGGGATTCACCTTTTCAGAAAGCAAAAAAAAAAAGGTGTCAGATACACTCTGGACATTCATCTTTTACATTTTCATGTTGTGCCGAATCAATTAAAGCCTCTCATCATCAGCATCTAACACGGCATTGAACATAGCAGTGGTACGTCTGCAGGAAAAGCAGAATAATTTACTGCACAATATGAGCCAAGCAGTTAATCATGACTAGATTGTTCAGGCTAAAGTCACAGTGCTTTATCACTCTGGCTCATATATCTTTTGGAACTAAAATATTTTACAGAGCTTGACACAAAGTTTAAACAAAGTTTACTCCAATGATTTAGTAGTATTTGTACTTGACTTTTCCCAGATAACTTACAAAAACCCTTTGGATTATTAATTTCTCATAAAGCAACCCAATGAAGTTAGAAATACTCAGGCAGCTTCCACCTCAAGAAACATCAGTCATCTTCAGTATGAACTATGGAGGATGCAGGTAAACCGAGCTTCCTGATTGTGATTTACTGTACAGTAACAGCAACAAATCAGTCCAAACATCCCTAAATTCCTGCCAAACCAAAAGTAAAATGATAAATTTGGCTAAAAAAAACTCCAAGGTCATATTTTTGTGCACCTCTGAGCTACTTTCAGTGCGTGGTCTCTCTTTAGATTTTTCTGGATGTCCTGACCGCATGAGCAGCTGCGATTTGACCGCAGATCTCAAACTTATTCATAGAACAAAGAATTTCTGAATGAAACCGAACTGACTTAAATTTGAAAGATCATCACTGATGATGAGAGCTGCGTCCTCTGCAGTGTCCAAGCCCAAAGACAGCGCATCAAATCAGGAATAGAACGGGGATGCTTGTTTCCTTCTTGTCTTCATCCTCCAGGGTGAGACTGTCAGCACTCTCCTCTGCTGTAGCATCCTCACACATCTGTGAGGTGCATTTCTTTAATGGGAGATAAATTTAAATCAGGTATGGTTTTAACATGAAACGATGTAACAAATATCCCACAATTAATGGGACATTTATATATTTATACATTTACTAAAAAGTTGTAGTTATTCATCCAATAAAACTGCACAAGTTTAACAAATATTACCTCAGCAGTCGTCTATGAGTCTTATTCCCGAATTCCTAGTTAAAGGAATTTCATTGGATTATTGCACAGGCATGCTAAACAACAAAAAAAATCTCTCTGGGTTTCAGCAAGAAGCCTAAATTGTTCTTAATTTCTGACTCTAGGAGTGACGTGCACCCCCCCACCCCCAGACCCCCCATTTTACTTGGGAACAGACAAACAGGATCTTTCCACCCAGTGATTTGTTGGAGCGGTTCATCAGTGCATAAACCTCAATATCAGGCACGACTCCATCTCACTGACATTATTCACCAGCAGAAAAGGTCAAAGCATGATGGCAGCAGAGAGCAATTGATTAACTTGTCTATGAGTCTTTCCACATCTTTGAGTCACCTGAAGACCTTTCCCCTGCTGAACCTGTATCATGTGAGCAGACCGGCGTGCTGCGTGGACCTACGGTGTGACTCGACCCCTCCGACACGACTGCCTGAGTGAATATTTTTTGCAGCCACATGGCTGCTGGAAATGATGGCAGTGTTAGGATGGGGAACCAGGCAGCACATATTTTGTCTTACAGAGACACAGTCTTTAATCCCCCCGTGCTGCAGTATGACACCTCAACTTTAATGAAATCCTCCTGCAGCAGAAACATCGTCTCATGTGGAGACAGTAAAGCTATTAAAATTATAATGTGTTTATTGCAAAACATTGTTTTATCTTTAATTTACTTAAAACTAGACTAATCTCTTAAAACACACTCTGAAAAGTTTGTGTTCAAGCTGAAACTTAAGTTTCTTTTTTATTAATAAACCCTGTTTCTCTTTCAAGATGAGAAAACACTCGAGTTCTGGAACTTTTTCATCTTTATTAGATTATGCTGATCAGCTCCTTATGAATGCACCCAACCACCACCTAAAGAGGTCAGATACCCTCTACTATTCTGCTTTATTTATTTTATTTTAATATTTGCATATTTGTTACTGGCTGCAGAGCTCGCACATCACTGTTGTCTATGTGCTGCTGTTCAGTGGCAGTCTCTGCTCACTTATCTGTGTACACACACATGTGCAAAAGGCAAAGTGAGTTTGGTCTTCACTCTAACAATGTTTGACACACATTTGTCCACAGAGACAGAACAGAATTAGGAAAAAAGAAAGACTTAAATATGACACCACTTTTCCTGGAAAAACCTAAATAAAGATGTGAAATTATCAGAACTTGATTTTAAAGGACTGAAGAAAAAGTTATTTTGGTCAGTGTGATGTTCTTTAACTTGCTCTCTTTTTTCATGTTACTGCATATGATCAGTCAGAGTTTAGACTCAAAAGCAGGAAGCAGAGGTCTAAAATGTGAAAACAGAGATCAGAGAAACACAGGGGACTGTAGGGGGGGAAGAAAACAACAAAAAACACACTTGACTGCACACAAAGAAAATCCACAGGACGTTACACCAACTCCTTAATAAAGGACAAAGGAGGACAGGACTATACACGTACCCTGGTGTGATTGGGGATTAGACACAGCTGTGGACACAGGTGAGGACAAGGAGAAAGCAAAACCCAAAGCAGCACACAACAGGAAACTAGTGTCAAAGTAATCCAGGAAATGAACAATAACCATACTGAAACAAGGAAGATTAATATTAATTCATAGGGGAAGCACATTACAAAGATGTAGACAAAACATAGGAGAAGGAAATAAAACTGACACATGACTTAAATGACTTAAAGACGTGAAGACTGACACTTTAAAAGACTTCCGAGTAGGGAAAAAAGGGAACTAAGGCATGAACATAGAAATGAGACAGAGGGAGGAGGAAACAGTGAGGGAACTAAAACCACAAGAAATAAACTTAGAGAAGGAACCGAAGCTGAATAAAGAACAAGAACTGAAAACAAACACAAGAACAGTAAAAAGAATTAACAGACATGGAAAACTCCATAAAACTAAGATGAAACTAAAGCTCAAACAATCCAGGACTCAGTACGAAAATCCAAACGTCAAGGACAAGGTTATGTTAGAATAAAGAGTTTCATATGTGAAAAATAACGCCCAAAGCAAGTTTAATCACCCCCCCCCCCAAACTACCCATTTGTTCTGCCCCTCTGTCGCCCCATCTCTGATTCCTGGGGTTCAGCGATTGCTCTTGTTATCACTGAGGAGCATACAGGGGTTTTGTGTCAGTGTGTTTGACGATGAGACGGCTGTGGTGAAAAATGAGGTGGGTGGTGGCAATTTATCAACACTTGAGCGGCGCATGGTGACATCCTGGCAGAGGGAGGCAAGGCGGCACAAAATGCGATGCTGAGGCTTTTACTGTGTGAGGCCATGGTGGAATTAATGCGGTTTCTCCTCCAATGCATCACACGGACAGGAGGGAGGATAAATAAAAAGAGGAAGAAAGAGAGGGGAGGGTCGCTCCTCTATCTGCAGAATAGCATCGGCTTTTCTCCTTTAGAAACTCCCCCGACATCTTTCTCTTCTCCCCTCCTCCTCTTCCTCTTCTTATCCCTGGGAGTCGGTCTTTAAGTGCAGCGTGTACGTTTTACTTTCCCTTTTCTTCTGTTTTCTATGCAATTTGTATCTCTGCTGGCGTGGAAACTGATGACAGAACGCTGATAGAAAAGGGGAACATACAAGGAGAGAAACTCTGTTACAGTCCAATGATGCCAATTCTTCCTCTCACCTCCTCCCACCTTTTAACTTTCAAATCATCTCGTGATTTATCTTCTTCCTCATCATCTCTGCTCCCAACCTCCTAAATCGGATCACGCAAACCCCCAGCCATCCTTACACTTCCCGACCCTTTCGCAATTTGTCTTCTTGCTTATCACCCTCTCGATGCATAAACACAGAAATACACACTGATACACACACACACACACACACACACACACACACACACGGCTGTAAACATTAGCAGTATTCACTGTTACTGTACTATGTCAGCCTGAGGCTTGCTGTGCAACTCTCTCCTGCATCCCTCTGTGGGAGGGATGCAGGAAGGGAAAG
Organism: Archocentrus centrarchus; assembly: GCF_007364275.1. NCBI lineage: Eukaryota > Metazoa > Chordata > Actinopteri > Cichliformes > Cichlidae > Archocentrus > Archocentrus centrarchus. The sequence continues at coordinate 37,272,889 of NC_044346.1, read as the reverse complement.
ATGCAGCAACTCAGAGTCAAGTAATAACAAGCAGAGAAAAAAAAATAAAGAAAACATGGATCCCAAAGAAATCCAGAGAGCCGTGTTATTAAAACAAATCTTGGCTGAAGGTTGCCCTTCACTAGTTCAAAATTACTAATGACTCCATCTGCTAATATCTCAACACAGAATAGAATGTGCCAGTGATTACATCTGACTGCCAGATAAAGGAGGAGTCACAGAACAGATTAGACGGAGCTAAATATATACAAAGCACAAATAAATTTTGATGAAGCTGAGCCAGCGAAACTTGAATAAGTGAGTGGAGACTGTGAAATGAGGCCTAATAAGAAGAGGAAATAGGAGGAGGATGGCGGGAGGTCCTGGGGGGATCCTAAAACAGACAAAAATGGCTTCATCATAACTCCAGCTTCAATTTCAACATTAAATTCAGCAGGGAGCGTTTTATGTTTTATGTTGCGCGCACACACAGAAAACAGAGACAATGAAAAAGTGCAAAATACGAATGGTAAAAGAAACAAAGAGCAATAATGCAGTGACATTACAACAGATCCAGCAGCTGAGATGAAGCCCGTTTGGAGTCGGGGATGTTAGAAATAAAGAGAGATCGTAAATACAAGCTGGGCTGTCTGAATGCAGTTCATTGGACACTTAAAAACAGGGATTCCATAGATTTGATTCTGAAAACATACCAAAAATATGACACTACTGATGGCCACATGTAAGGATTATGAACACCTACAAAACAAGCTTCAACCACAGACTGCACTCTTTAAAATACAGTTTTAAGGCGGTATTAATGCTGCCGGGGCCAGAATCACACAAACGAGGCTGTAACCCAACCTCACTGTGGCTTTAACAGAGGACTCTGGTTTTTGACAACTTAGGTTGTTATTTGTGTCTGTTATGTACCCATCAAAGTAACACATCTGAGAGAGCATCAAGAACAAAGCAATGAAATCTCACACAACAGAAGTGGTCAGACAATCAGACTGGTTCTTAAAAAGCCAACTGCTCAGCTAGACGTTCCATATCACTTCATTTGGAGGTAAAAATGTGCACAGCTGAAACGCCAATAAATGTTATTGCACAGGAAAACTGAGTGTCTATGTCTCCATTTACTTTTCCTAGTATGCACATTTAGCCTTCTGGTTTGTCGGCTCGTGTTTTTGGAGTGTTGATGCCGCCTTCCCACATCTCAGTTGATAACTCGTTGTGCAAAACATCGTTATTGTAGGAGTGATGAGCAAACCTTCCAAAATGATACTTCAACTCTCCAAACAACTAAGAGGTGATTTACCTCTTAGTTGTAGCTCACAAAACACTAACAATCATGTCCGACCTTACTCCTTTATATTAACCTAAATGTCGATGTGTTTGTATGTGAGACAAAGAGTGAGAATGAAGAACAGATGGACGCCAAGAGGAAAAAATATCATTACAGCTTTGTGCCCCTTATTCACCTGAACATGTTTTATTTAGTGTCCCTCAGAAGCAGAGCTGGCGTAAGAAGTGTTTGCTTCACAGTCTGGGTCAGTCTGGGCTGAGCGCCTGACACACACAGCCGGAGGCTACAGTCCTGCAGGACACACTGAGCTGCACCCTCTACACACAGTGATGAAGCAAACTTCGGGATACTGAGTCGACCCAAAATACAACGATGATGCTCAATCGAAGCTTAAAGAAAGTCTTTTTTTGGAATGAAATAATCTCTCCATCATGAATTAAATGTTTCATAAGTCATAAAACGCCTGGTTGATTCAACAGACTCAAGGTTTTTGATGGTACAGAATTACTCAGGAGGAAAACTGCTACAGTAACACAATTGCAGATAACAGATCAAACCAAACGCTGAATCAAACATCTGTAAACACAAACAAAGCCTTCATGTAGTTTAAATTAACCCCTTTAAACTATGTTATGGTACAATTTGGAGTTTATGTACTCATATTGAGTTATTGGTCCACATATTGAGCAGTTTAGGTGTGCATACTTTTTTCATTTAATAATTTGTATAATTTTTACAGAGCACGTCTGTAATGGCAAAGACCCCCGAGGCTGTTAACCCATAATTATTAAAGTTCAGGTTTGATGTTAATATGTTAGTAAAATGGATATATGGTTAAATCACTGTCTCTTAATTCATAATGTTGCAGAAACAGATCAGAGGGTTCAACTACCCCATGGTGCACAGAGAAGATGATGAGATCTGAAGCAGTTAAAGCTCCAGGAACACTTACAGGGCAGGGAAAGAGTAGAAATCATGCAGAAGAACCAAAAGAACTTAATACATGATAGAAATATTGTGTACAGGTCTTCTTAGCTTTCTAGAAAAAGCACCTGGGAAATGTTTGGAGTTTATTTACGATAAAGAAAAATTAGTACTGTTTTAATTTGGTACAGTATTAAGTTCATGTGACTTGTCACGTTCAAAATGAACTAATTTCTGCAAACATATTTGTGTGAAGGAGCTAAAAGAAGCGTGACGCAGCCTGGGCACAAACACACATCTTCACTCATGGCAGCCATGTTAATCAGTCCAAAGTGAGCTCAGACTGAGTGATTGTGTTTAAAAAATGTCAGGCTGACAGCTGCTGATGGACGGTGCTACCTGTGTTTCTGAGACGGGAGAATAGAAACACCAACTGCCTCTGCAGCTCTGTCCTCCAGTTAATACTCATGCTGAAGAGTACTTCCAGCAACAAGCTGCGTCCTTGTACCGCTATAACTTTTTAATGAGCGCGCCCGCTCCCAGCAGAGCTCGTCGGCCCAACCTCGGGCCCGACTAGTTCTACAACATTTTCCTTGACATTTGAGAAATGTTTTTGTAAAGGGCAGTAAAATTTGTATAACAGCAGGATGTAGATTGAACTGATCTCAATAACCCAAACTGAATAACTTCCAGATGGCTTATTGAAAGTTTGTGACAATGGTACAACAGTGCTATTAAAACAATAGAACCTGGACATAGAGTAACTCATGCATAATAGCACTCAAATTTGTATTAAAATAACAGCAATTAAAACAGGACCTATTGTGCTGATTTCTATCTACATATTTGCATATGTAGTTGGAAATATTTAGTCTTTAACTTTGGAGTAACTTTGTATAATCAGAGATCAAAATATCAAAATCTTCTTCTTTTGGCTGCTCACTTTGGATATGTTTCAACCATCTCACCCAATCCCAGCATCCTCCTCTGTCACACCAACCTGCTGCATGTACGTCCTCCTTCACTGCATCCATGAACCTGCTCTGAGATTTTCCTCTTTTCCTCCTGCCTGGCAGCTTCATATTCAACATCCTCTGTCCAGTATATCCAATATCCCTCCTCTGCATGTCCAAACCATCTCAACCTTGCCTCTCCAGCTTTGTCTCCAAACTGCTCAATCCTGTCCATCCCGGTCACGGCCAATGAAAATCTCTGCACGTTCAGCTCGGCCTCATGTCATGTGAGGTGGTTATTTTAACACAAACCAGCCCACCGCCCTGATGCACATTGCACCAAGAAGAAATATCAAAACCATAATAAATCTAAATCCCTGTGAATGCCGTCACTTTCTGCATTATTATGGTAAGAACTAATTTAGGTTTTTAGTAGATGTCTCTATGGCATCAACTTGAACACCCTAGAGTTATCACATTCACAAGATTTTCATAAAACTTGACCTCTGACCTTGTCCTTAAGGTCAACCATACCTTAAGGTCAAGGTCACCGAGATTCAAATATGTCTGAGATTTTTAGATAATGCAAAAACAAAACAAAGTGCTGCATAAAACCCCACTGTAAATATAATAGCTAGTGTTATGATGACTGTCATTTACTTGTGTTTAGATGCAGTGATCACAGAACTGAGTAAAACTGCAGAAGGACAAACTGAAGGAAAGACTGAAGCAAACCGTCACACAGGTGAGGACAGCCAGCATTTCTGTGTATCACACCAACTACTGATAAGCTTTTATCGTCCTGCCTCGACTCCTTTCCTTTTCAGTCTTACGTAGCCATTGATTTTTCCCCCACACTCCTGCTCTGCCTCTCTCCCTCTGCAGCTCCTGTTGTTTCCCTGCTCTGCTGGATCTCCTCATCTCCTCTCCTGCTACTCCATCTTTCATGTCTCTCTCCTCTTTCTGGCAGAAACAGAAACTATTGCTCTCCCTCTCGCACTCAGGGACACAGTCTTGACAAGGGCTGATATTTTAAATCAGATAGACTAGCACTGCCAGAGTAATATGTGTCCAAAATGTGTCAGAAACGAGGGACCTCTTTTAAATTATGTTGTACAAGAACAGTAATTATGGAGCATTTGGCACACAAACAAACTTGGTTCAACATAAATTCCCAAGTGAGAGATCATGGATCTGATAACTACTCCATCTATTTCACATTCCTAAAAGTCTAACGCTCTAAACACACTTGGGGGTCATGCAATAATAATAATAATAATAATAATAATAATAATAATAAAATATATACTACATATAATGATAAACAACAATATTTTAGGCTTATGTCTTGTTCACATTAAATCTAACCAACCACAAATAGAAAGAGAAAATCCAAATCACATCGATCCAGGCAAGACCCCCCCACCCCACCCCACTCCCCCCGGCTTAAATCAGCTTTCTTCCAATTGGCTGCCCCTAACAAACAGCAGCACAGAACTGTGGAGATCCCGGAGTAAAAAAAAATGTCAGAAACTGAGCACTGAGATCCGTCTGATGCTCAGAAAGTAAGGAAAACATAACAGATTCACTTGAGGTGCCTAAATAACATTCAAAATTAGTAATTTCAACAAAAATATTCCGCAAGCATACAAATTATAGTCCTGCTATTCTTTAAATGGAGGGATTACCTGCCTAAAGCGTGTACTTCGGCAGCTCAAACCGCTAAGGTACAGTGCATCTGACCGAACGTGCCCGCAGTGAGAGGGTAAAGCTGGGTTAAGGCCTGGAGGAACTTGCTGCGGCCCTGCCTGCTCAGCACAAAGCCTCTCTCACTGTCTCAGTCTCTTTGTAGAGAGGGTGATCAAAGTATGGAGCGCGCTCAGAGGATTCACAAAGTCAGGGAGCTTCTGAGCGGATGAACATGGACATCCCATTATGTTTCCAAGTAGGGTATCAAGGGACGTGAGAGTGCACACATCCTCGGGCGCGCGGGTCTGAGCTCACTCGAGCATCCGCACTTCAGACCTGAAGGTTTGGTTCTGTGCACTCTTAAAGATACTTGGGTTTGGTGGGTGAAAATGAAAGATGATCTGAGTGTGCTAACTGTCTGCAGCTTTGATCAGTAATGAGGAAGGTAGGGTAAGATTCGGCAATGCTGCCTGTTATTTCAGATGAGAATCAGAGGATCAAAGGTTTTTTCTCTCCTCAGCCTTCCCTCTCTCTAACTGCCTGTGTGTCTCTGCTTAACCTGAAGTGTCCTTGGTTCACCTCTGGCCTGTCCATACCCCCCCCTGAAAATGCAGAGAACCTGTCAAAGGCTCTTCAGCTCTTAAACTCTCTTCCTCTGCTGTGGCAGGATGGAGTTGTTTACTGTCATGGAAGACAAGCTGTAAGACTGCTGCTTCAGATTCTGCAGGTGACCTCTGACCTCACTGTTGACCGAGGATACGCCTAAAATATCTCCCTACAGACATCAGCATTTGTGCTATGCAGTCCATAAACGGAGCTGTTTCACAGCTTCTGTCGTGCTGCTCAGTGCTTGAGCTAATAAGCAGTAAAAAAAACTGACTTTGAGACAATTTCAGTTTTCTGAAGACAGCTCCATCTTCTGTTTACCTCTCTCTGTAATAAATTTGCTTAATTTAGGCAGCAAATTAGATGAGAATGATGAGGCTTTGTACCAACACTCTGGGCTTTACTTTTGGATTTGGGGAATTTCCTTTGAGTCACTGGCTTTAAAGCCTCTTTTTTTTTTAGGACTAAATTACTTCAGTGATGAAATCACTACACACAGTTTATTGGAGTGTGTATGTGTGAGTGTGTACACTGAAGTGTGAGACCCACACTTGTAAGATTTTGACACTTACCTCACTCTCTGAATCATGTATCTGCAGCTGGGAAGTGTATGCGAAGGTATTCTCTGGAGCGACAGTCGGCCTGAGGAGGAGGAGGAGGAGGAGGAGGAGAGGGAGGAGGGAGAAGATGAGGACGAAGTGAGAAAAAATGACAGAGATTCCACATTTAACACATTGTCCCAAATGTCCCAGCTGAGCTGCGATCTGAGGTGAGCAGGAACGCCCTTACACTCCGAAGACGTTCTTCGGAAGTTTGAAGTTAAAATTAAAAGCTTTGATGCCGACTTTGTACAAATCCTTTCTGTTTGCTCCCAAATCCGACAAACAAGCTAAACGACACAGGCAACTGTTTGCACACATTTCTCAGGCAGCATTTTCAAACATCATTAAATTTTAGAAATTTAGTTTTGGGTGATTTAAAATCTCAAACTTTTAAATTACAGCTCACACTGAACCAGCAGAAGAGACAATTTGGACTTTAAATCACAGGTTTTCTAACATATTTATGCAAATGAGGCATTATCTATGGTCTGAGATCACATTTCTCGAAGTTTCTCTTCTCGTGGTTCCTTGAGCTCCTCTCCTGTGGAATCAGCTCAGAGTTTGGTTTCAGGATGAAGACACCTTCTCTGCTTTGCTTGGTTAGGGCTGAATGAGCTGACTCTGAACCAGTTATGTTGCTATAGGCTCTGGCTGCTGAGCATCATGGGGGACTTCCTATGACGCTGAGCACTTCTCCGTCATTTCACTCTCTTCACCCTCAGGGTATTTATATGCCACTACTGCTTGTCTTTTACTTGTGTCTGCTCTCCTGCAGTTTCATCTACAGAACAGGGGTGGCACATACGGGAGCTGCCTCTCCCTGAGCCTGGGTCTGCCACAGCTTCCTCCTTTTCTTCACCAAGTGCTTGCTCATTTGGGATCATCAGATCATTGGGGTTTTCTCATGAGTTTTGAAATGAGTGCTCTGACTTAAACAAACAGTATGTTTTTAGATTTACAAATGAATCAATTAAATTAAATCTCTCACTGGAAGAACGTCACTATTACCTGTCACATCAGCTAAAACTAAAAGATAAATAAAAGATCTAATAAATAGGCTCAGTTTGATCGATTTTGGTTAATTTGTGTCTTCTTTCACATCAAACAGAAGCTACGTTCACCAGCGTTTGATCAGCGCTTTGATTCAGCGAAGCTGTTTCGCTTCATTACGCCATATTGACGTGAAATGCTTGCAAGAAGCTGGTGGAGTGTGGGTGTGCTGAGGGAGACGAGCACTTTTAAATCAATAAAAGTGAAGCTGTCGTGTGAGACAAACGAAATAAAAAAAAAACACAAAAATAAACACACTTTACAAAAAAGTAAGTCATTATGTTTCTCCCGGTGCAACATGCTTACCCTAAAGCCAGGGTTTTCCTAAGACTGGAAAACTAATAATTGAATCAGCTCTATCACCGTCTATTGAATATGTTTCATGCTGCCTGAGGCTGCACTCACAGGCATTTCAGGCTTCGACACACTCATCTAATCTTAACGGGGTGACGTCACACATTTCCAAACTGAACTGTGGGTCTGTTGCTTCCTGTGCCGAGGTGTTGAAAAAAGTTACATTTCTCAAGTGTCACTTTAGGAGCCCACAAAACAAATCTCAAAACAGGCCAGAGCGGCTGTCAGGTCATCAGATCATGTTATGAATATATCCAGAGAGAGCCGGGTGGTTGTGGGTTCAGAATGTGGTTAGCACTGCTGCCTCACAGTAAGAGTGCCCAGGGTTCAAAACCCAGGTAGGGGGTGTGGGGTTTGTATGCTCTTCCTGTGGCTGTGCGGGTTTGCTCTCGGGGCTCCAGTTTCTTCTGCTTGGTCCTCACCTGTGTCAGCTCAAGACACTCTCACAAAAGTCAAAAAAGTTTCATAAAGCTCAAATAAATAAATAAACAAGAGTGTTCCCAAGAACACATCTCACAGGCTTGTCAGAAAGTAACCCTAACTCCGGTTTAAGAGGAGGTAGGATTATGATTCTTGTGCTCTGCAGTTTTACTCTTCAATACGGATCTATGCTCCTGGTTTGAAGTCAGTATGTTGGACGGTCACTGAGAGGCTGAAAGCGTGACAGACAGACAGATGGATGAATACTGGAAAAGTGATCCTTAACTGTCTCCCTGCCTCTCAGCAGATGACACAAAAGAAAAAAAAAAACACACCCTGTCATATATGAACAGGCACCTAGCTTAGCTCATGTGAAACGCTAATAGAAGCTTTGTTAGCAGTATAAAAGATGGATGTAGCTTCCAGGTCTGAAAAGTGAAGCCAGCAGTGGGCGACTCCTCCGGCTGCAAAAAGACTTGTGGCTGCACAGAAGTCTAAGAGATAACAGCCCTCGGCTCCTTGGATCTGTGAGCTAACCTGAGCACTTCACGGGCTCCAACACGCAAGTCACACTGAACAGCACGTTAAGTAGTTTTGCTCTGTGTTGGACTGGGATGGAAATAAGATAGCTCGTAAAATTCTGGGTTACATCTTGTTGAATTTAGTTGTGTAAATTCTCACAATCCTCACAGCCTGCACACAAAGAAAGTCTACTGGACCTCATAACACAAATTATTGTGAGCAACCGATCTTACCCCCCCCCAAATCCCACTGTAACCCTTGACTGTATTCATTTTCCTCTTTAGGAGACAGAGACACCCGCTACAATGTAGGTAACAACAAATCGAGCTTTTTTTAAAAAAACAATCCTCTTTCTTTTTCTCTGCTCATGTTCTACATAACAGTGTTCAAGCTGAGTGCATTCCTTAGAATTATAATTTAGATTGTATGTAGAAGTTTGTATTCTCATGTAATAATATTGTTTTATTAATACATTAATATAGCACGAGGTTCAGTTAGCTTTTACATTTCAGAGCCTGTACTTTTTCACTTGTACTTGTGTTGTGATTGTGTGGTAAACTGTTTCTTTTAAATACACACGTACTATTTAATATTCAATAATTTAACACTTATTAGATTATGTTCAGATTGGAATATTTCTCAGTGTTTTCTTACTTTCAAAACACTGGAGTAGTTTGATTTTTTTTATTGTAAATCAGTCTCCAGGAGCATCCCTAACTTTCATATATCTTACGTGATTAGCAGCATTTCCTGCTCTGTGGAGGGTTATCACACTGTATCTATTTGATCATCAGAAAATGCTGAGAACCTGTTCAAAGCTGGTTTCCTCTGGCCACAGCTCTGCCAAGGTGAGAACACAGAGGGGAACAGATGTGCACCGTTGCTCTCTACAGGGGCTTTTGATACATTCAGGCCACACATACATAAGAACTCACACAAAAAGAGTAAAGGCTCGGGTCCACTCGCCCAGGGCAGGTCTTTATCCTCCAACTCCCCCAAAGGCCCTTAAGCCCTGCAGCTATGCCTGCACGCTCGACTCTGTCTTCCCTTGAAATCCATCCTTCCTTTACCAAATGATTTTTATAATTCTCCCTCTACCTGGGATTCACCTGCCATCACTTTCTTTTTTCAAGCCAAATCCTTTTTATCACTCTACTCAAACTTTTTCCTCCAAACCTCAACCTTTCTCCACCCGCTGCCTCTCGTATCCACCCCAGGGCTTCCTCTTATGTCTCTTTCCAACTCTCCTGCAGTTTTGTGTCTGTGACGGTCCGCAGTCCAGTGGCTGCAGCCCCAGAATGTCAGACAGCCATATATTAACATTTAGACAGCCTCGGGGCTGCGGTTTAAAACAGTCACATCCTCTCAGCACATTCAGAAAAGTTGCACAATCCAACTGGTACAGCTGGCACCGGTGGAGCTCCGCTGTCAATCTTCACGGATGTTATATCCAGTCAGTTGTTGGACGTGACTGTTTTACGGCTGCGTCAGCTTCTCTGTCTCTGAGTTTCTCCTCACAGGCATGCCTTTTTTCTCTTCCAATTCCACTAAAGACATTGTGCTGTGATGCTGTCATTTTCAAGTCAATGAGATGCTGCAGCTGCTCCACAGAGAATCTGGTTTTTAAAGCAGAACAAATGGGGAAATTCATGCTTGGACTGTGAAGTTATTTACATCAATTAAGCTGTCAGTTTGTGTTATTTGTTTTTTAAATTGAGCCTCATATATATAAGATCCCCACTTCAAAACAAGGAGGAGACACAAGCCTGGATGAATGGGAATATTGAATCAGGAAGGGCATCCGGTGTAAAATCTGTGACAAATTAAACATGTGCATCCATATGTCGTGGCAAGAGCTTGGGTAACAAAGGAGCATCCAAAGGTACCTTTTTATAATTTTTGGACGTTGCCATGTTGGGTTTTAGGAGCCAGAAGTGGCCATATTTAAGGGTGAAGTGCCTCTGCAACCAAGCTTGGTTAACAAGCTCCATCAATAAACTTTACAAGTGCAATGCAAAGACACACATATCTGCTAATTAGTTCTAAGTAACAGACCAATAAAATCCTAGAATTTCACTCTCCAAAACTGGAGCACATAAACTGCACGCCACCTTTGGAATACCACCAAACAAGTCATATTATTTGTTAGATTATTTGATTTAAAATGCTCCTAAAAGCACCGACAGCACAGACGGAGTCAAAAGGTCGAGCTTAGCAACTTGATTTAATGAAGGTGAAGCATCACAAACAGCGATCAGCTGAGGGAGCCTGGGCAGCACACCTGTCAATCAAAGCGGCTTCCCTGAAATGAGCTTTGATAAACGGCTCAGCATCAAACAGCAAAGACTAGTTAGTTTGTGAGGAAGCGAATACCTGGTGGGTGATTTCTTGGCTTGAGAGCTGCAGATTTTTCTGTGAAGTTCTTGGAAAATAAATCTAAGAGGAAGTAAATATTGGACTTAAATTCATCATGATAACTGGACTTCAAATGAATGCTAATGTTACTCCATGAACACAGCTTATTATGTGAGGTCTATGCTGTCTTTTCAGGATGAGCTGAAAAGAAAAATAGTTACTGAAGCTTTAGATGAATCACTTGATGACTCCTGATATCCACAGAATGCAGTGGAGCCCGGAGTGTTTTATGCACTCAATTATCTTAGCGTTGTCTACAAATTCAAAACTGGCCTTTAAATAATATATAAATGCTTTATTCAGCAGATTTTACACTTTGCTTAATGATAGATTCTTGATCTCAGTGGGACTAATGAAGACAAATAAAGATCACATTTATAAAACCAAAGTGTGGCTTGTAATGACTCCCAAATTTGTTCCAGAAACTGCCTAAAGTCAGCACATACAGGAAAACAAATAGAAGTAAAGGGAAACCCATGTGAGTAAAAACAGGTGCTGGAGGTTTCTGAGGCCCTGTTTGCACGAGAACAATCAGCTGGAAACGGTGCAGCTTTTACGCTTTAAAAACAGTCGTGCTGGTGTTTCTGCTAGGAAACAGAGGTTCACCTTTTTTACCTGAAAACGTTCTGGTGTAAACAGGGCCTGAGCAGTTTGCTTCTTTCCACACAAATGACTGAACACTCCAACTGTGTGTAACTTTCGAAGACAGAGAAAAGTGAGAACTATTATTATTCAGTGTTGGGACAGCAGGGCAGAGACGGGGCGGAGCACAGGGATGATGTGAAATCCCTGTAAGTACAATTCCTCTTGGTTAGCAAGTCTGAGAAGTCTCACAGAGTCTGGTTCTTTTCTGTCTGCATCGTTTGTGAGAATTGGTGCGCACAAGGTGTGTGTGTGTGTGTGTGTGTGTGTGTGTGTGTGTGTGTGTGTGTGTGTGTGTGTGTGTGTGTGTGTGTGTGTGTGTGCGCACGCGCATGTATGGGCTGCATTTGTGTTAATGTTGAGGTGACAACAACCAAAAATACATTCGCTCTGCAGGCCTGAATTATTCAGAGTGGAGACAGAGCAGCGGGTGGTGGAGGGGTGGAGGTAGATGGATGGATGAGAGACCGTGGCGGGAGAAGAAAAAAAAAAAAGCAGTAGAGTGAAGATGAACAAAGTCAAGGAGAGTAAGAAGGGAGGAAGTTGAAAAAGTGGGCACTCATCAAAAGAAAAAACTGCATATGCCATCCGGTCCGTACAGAGAAAAATATATTTTGTTACAGTCTGTGTGGGGGGTGGCGTGCTGAATAAATTCATGCATCTGCAGATTGAAGCTCTTAAAAAACAAAAAAATCAAGCTCTACATCTGTATGTCTCACAAACAAAAATTTTCTGCGCTTCAATAACTGCACACAAAACATGCATCAGCAAAATCTCTCAAGCACATATGCATACCTCCTCCTTCTCCTCCTTCATCTCTCTTATTCGATGCATGCAGGCTCCCCATTGCCAATCACTCACACTGAAATTCCTTCTATTTTTGCAATCTGGGAGCATCCCTGTCAAATATTTCTGTCTCCCTGCCCAACACAGGGGGGATAGATGGAAACCCAAAATGGAGACTGGAGCATGGAGTCACAAATATCGCCTCCTGGCATGGAAAACTAAACATCTTACATCCAAAGAGCAGTATGGGACTGGGAGGGAAGATGTATTTAGCGTGGCTGACTCTGCAGAAAGGCTGTTCAGATATAGTGTAAATATACTGTAAACAAACAAACAAAAAAAGTCCAGAAACACTCAAAAAAAAAAAACTCCCCCCACACACACACATAGACACACACACACACACACACACACACACACACACACACACACACACACACACGTAGGGTGGAAGGGCCACGCGCAGAGCCGCACGGCCGCTTGCCTCTCCTTTTTAATTGCACTATAGTCATTATAACACATACTGTACACACATACTACTCGATACACATAGGACCTTTGGGGCAGGCATGTTACCCAGGGGTTGATCCTCATTACTGTCTGTAGACATGGAGGGTTTTGGGGGGGGTAGTGTGGACGAGCACTGACGATCAGCAGTTGGTGCTTGTGGCACAACTGCCCCCTCAATTTTAACTGCACCTTATACACCTCATTCATTCACAAACATAAACACACTCACTTACAAGTTGGGCGGGGAGAGGGGGGGGGGGGGGGGCATCTCACACCCTGATTTCTTACACCTCGCCCGGGGTGGTTCCTTGGGGACCGGGCTGGCGGCGTCTTGGGGTCACTGTTGGCCCTGGGGTGGTTTCCACTCGCCCCATCTTCAGAGGGTGGGTAGCTATGAATGAATGTGTGTCTTTGTATTTGTCATAGTCTTCATGAGTATGGGTGGGTGAGTGGATGTATATGTATGGTGTATCTAAGTTTATATATGTATGAGTGAGTGTGTATGTGCATGTATATGTATTTGTGCATAAATGTGTACATGGGTGTGCTTGTGGGTGTGCGTGGGGTTGTATGTTTGGCTGGACCTGGGTCTGGGCCTGTGCCTTGCCTCCTGGCCGCTCCTTGCTGGTTGCCTCTTCCCCCCTGCCCCCCTGGGGTGTGGGTACCTCCAGGTTCCTGGGTGGGGCTGGATGTTCTGGCATGGGTGGTGACCTGCTCCCTTGAGGGCTGCGGCGCGGGGCTGCATTGGCCTCTTCGGCGTGGGGGGGGGCTCTGTGGGGGCTCGGGCGGTCCTCGGGTGCCGGGGCCCTGGGGCCCTGCTGCCGGCCTGTGTGAGGGGGCTGGCCGCTGGGGGGGGCTGGGTTCTCGTTGCCTCGGATTCTCTGGTGCCCTTGCTCCTTGACTTGGGGGGCTCCGTCCGAGGCCTCCCTCCCCCGTCTGCTGGGGTGGGTGTGCGGTTGTCTTTGGAATGAGTGGCCGCGGGTCTTTGTAGGTCTTGGTGGGCTGCTGGTGGCCTGGGCTTCCTGGGGCTCTCTTTGTCTGCCTCTAGCTTCTGATGGGCAGAGCTGCGGCGTTCTGCCCTCATTGGTAAGTACATTTCATGACACAAACACAAATACTCACGTAATCATAATACAAAAGGGTTGGTCTGTGTAATCAAGCAATTTTTGTTTTCCCCACACAATTTTTAATTTTGCAAGTATTGTCAGTATCTTTTATGTTTAACAAGTGACTAATTATTTGGTTTATTCATCCTATTTTTTTCTCTCTATTCTCTTCTTTCCCTTCTCTCTTACTCTCTCTCTTTCTCTCTCCCTTTTTCTTTTCTTCTTTTCTTTTTCCTAAGTCTGTCAGCTCTGGCAAAATTCATCACACAGTATGTTAAAAATAATTCAAATAAAATAAAGGGTCACACACTAACAAGAGAAGCCTATAGAGAACCTATAGAGCTCACCTTGAAATAGCAAATATGTTTGGCACAACAACGCTTTCAGGTCACAGTTCTGTTTGCAAGATCTGCCAGACATGACAGGCTTAAAAAAAAAAAAACTATGCAAACTTTATGATGACTTTTAGGAATGTTATATATATGAACTGATTTTTACAGAGGTGCACAGAGTCTCAGATGTCTACAGGTAACTTCTGCAGAAGGAGCAAAAGCACAATTAGCTACTTCTGCTCCGTAAAGCACCCAGAAAGGAGAGGTCTGGAAATAGGCTGTTAATGTACATCTCAGCAGAATCCTCAGAGTCCTACTACCAGTGGATAGCTTCCCATTAGTGTGCGGAGGAGGAGGTGCTGAATAGTAATGGACTCTAACCCCCCTAAGTAGGCATTTTTTAAAATTTCTACCTGAAAATCATCCCTCAAATCAGAAAGTTACAACTGCACAATCATACAGCCAAAATGAAAGATACTGGGCTGCATAACCTTGGACAATGGTGGCAGCCAACCCCATAGTGGGATTACAAGTGGTCCAGCAAATATCTAGGCAAAAATGTAAATTCAAGAAAACAACATACATCTTTAAGTCAGTGACCTGCTTTAAAAATCTGACTGCAACTCTACTCTAGATGCAACAGCAGCAGAGCACCACAATGCTTGATCAGTTTAAGTTGTGGTAGTGCAATGCAGCATCTTCCCTGAATATGTGACTGTGCAATCTTCCAAAACTGGACGCAGGTTTGTTTCTATCATGGATATGGACTGGTCCCAGTTCAGGGACCTCCAAGAGAGAAAAGCATTAACCTGAATTCATGACCAGTAGGTAGACTGTATATAAAAGATGCTTCTGGGTCTGATGAGTGAAACAAATACAAAGGTGCCTTAAACCTGCATTAGGGTTTGAGGCACTTGTGGACCAGCAGGTGGTGACTCGTCTGGCTTTAAAAAGAAGTCTGGTTGTATAGAAGTGTGTAGGAAAATGGCCTTATACCTTCAGTGAACACTTTCCTGATTAGTTTGTCAGTCTTAGTCACGAGTTCAAAGTCTTAATGAAAGCAACATGATGTTCACTTACAATTTAGGGGTCCCTTTAGAGTCAGAAACAAGGATAAGGTGAGGTTTGCTCATGGCTAATGGCTTGTGATTATTACATTTTCTAGTTGTAACACCAGTATTTTTACTATTATTGTTAGTAGTACTTATAGTTGTACCAAAATTGAAAAAAGAAGCTATCAGAGAGGCCAGTTACATCCAAGTGAAGCAGTCTGAAAAGAAACAAGTATGTTTGTCGAGGAGCATTAGCTTGAACACAATTAGGTTTCAGTTCCACTGCTGTCCATTAGAGCTTTTAACTGACTGCTGAATGAGAGGACGGAAAGAGGAGGAGATTGACTTGTTCTGTGTGTGTGTGTGTGTGTGTGTGTGTGTGTGTGTGTGTGTGTGTGTGTGTGTGTGTGTGTGTGTGTGTGTGTGTGTGTGTGTGTGTGTATGCGCATGTGGACTGAATGTGTATGAGCACATATGTTAAGTGTCTGTGTACATCTGAGCGAAGACGTCAGCAGAGTAAGCTTCTTACCAGAAGGATGATGCATTAGGAGAATGTCACTCTTGTGGCTGCATTTTTAATTAATGGATTTCCTGATAGAGTTTCTAATAATAATGCTGCTTGGTTTTAACTGGAAATAAAATGAAATACATTTTCTATTGAGTTTTGAGATAATAGTAAAGCTACTTATACTGGATGCAAATGCAGCTGCTGATTCCCACAGAAATGACCTTACAGTAATATCCTCTCTGGGGACCATACCTCAAATAAAAGTCAAAAGAACATATTAGCAGTGGCCAAATTTAAATAAAGTAAGTTTTTAGGTCTTCAATTAGCAGAGTCCCAGATCCTTATTAATTCACATGTTATTACATGGCATAATAATGCCAAATTACACATCTCTTTCCACAGAACTTACTAGAAAAAATATGGACCTGTCAAATTAGCATTACTGTAGAGCTGATAGCATGCAATATAAGGAGACCAACACACACACACACCACACACACACACACACACACACACACACACACAGCTTCCAGTTCTGAAAAGTGAGGGCAGTGCTGAAGTGCTTCAAATATTCAAACAGACGTCAAAGTTACATTCAAATTTATGACCTCAGTAAACACTTTGCTGAGGAGTCTCAGCTGCTTGTTTTACATCTTATTAAATACAATATCAAGTTCATTTTGAGTCACAAAAGATGACAAAGCAGGATGTGATTTAGTTTCTCAGTCAGATCCGCCCCTCACTCTTCTCTTCTAGATTCAAAATACATCTCATGTCCTGAACTGAAGTCAGGGTTCTAACACACGAAAACGTGCATAAACATGCTCATTTGTTCCCGATACTGTTGCAAGTACTTAATGTCAGCAGATTAGATATGCAACCCTCCTGTCTGTAGACAGCTGATGAGCCAGCTGAACACTAACATCTGGTTATAAGCTAACATTACACCAGCTAATGTTAGGCTCAAGTGTCCTAAAAGTCACACTTTCCCTCTGATGGACAGTTTGATTACATCCTCACATCATATGAGAGTTTATTCACTAAACGTTGGAGTTCAACAAGGTTGCATCCCCTCCATAAACAGTTTAATTAATGCCAGCTAACAGAGCAGCTAACAGAGGCTAACAGTAGCTAACAGTGGCAGAAACGCTTACAGACAGAGAAGTTCAGCATATTCTCACCAACTCATTTTCAAATGTCAGAGGTGAGCTTCTCTGACTCATTGAGTAAATACAGGTGGATGTTTCTCACAGCTCAGGTAAACAGTAGAGTGTCAAGTTTCCATAGATAGGGAAAAACTCCGGGGTGGATATGGATCTCGTAGTAGCACACTGGCTGGCTGCGGCTGTTATGAGGTACAGTCTAAATTTAATGTTTTTGATCTCTCTGGGCTGACTAAAACATGTTTGTCCTACAGCAGCCACCGTAGCTAGGATTATAGCACTTGAACTGAGAGGGGTAAGAAAGCAGAACTCTGCAATCTGCAATCTACTGACATCTAGTGGTGAATATTTTACGCACTTTAACTTTAAGCCTTCCCAACAAGACTTCAGGTGAGGGCACAGTAGCTACCTCCATCTAACAGATACAGTCTATGTAAGAATCCAAACAGATGCCACTGGTGTCCATTCCTGTAGCAGTTGAACCATTTTCTGCAGCTTCCATATTGACTCATATATATTTAAATCTGCATATATGAAGCTATACATTCTAACACATTCTAGCTCTGCTCATCAGGGGTGAACTACACCTCAGGTAGTGACAATGAAATCTCTAGAGGACTACGAGATACTGCAAAGTTCTCTACGTGACAACGAACACAACCCCCAAAAAGCCTTTACATGGATTAGATTTGTGGTTTTTGATCTGCAACATCCCTCTCATGTGTTAGCCTCCTTTATCTGCCCTCTGCGTGCTACGCTCTTGATGTCACAGTGACCGCAGAGGTTGAGTTGAGGCAGGTGTCTGCTGGTCTTTTACCTCCATCACATGTTGAGGCGTGGGATACCAAAGGAGTGTGAGAATTTAATGGAGTGAGGGAGCACAACTGAGCCGAGGCGTGAATTAGCTCTGTGTGCGTGCATGCGTATGTGTGCATGTGTGTGTGTGTGTGTGTGTGTGTGTGTGTGTGTGTGTGTGTTTTAGTCTTTCCACAATAAGATTCTGCTGCAGTGCATTCACACATCAGCCTTCACTGCAGAATTCAACCATGATGTCATCTTTCCCTTTCAACTTTCTCTTTGTGAATCTCTAAAGCTGCTGAAGGCGAGGTTTATTTCAGTTGTGATGTAAGGTGAGAGGATTTTTATCAGGCGGGAGAGAAGGACAGAGAAGAGGTGAATAAATCTACACAAGAACTAGAGAATCCTGTTAGGGTTCATCTGCACTTGTGTTTAGTTAGAAGACATCTTCAAAAAATCCAAGGTCATTTTAACTACATCTAAAGAAATAATCAACATAATGGGGGAAAAAAAACACACCGATATTAAAATTTTTCATATTTTTTTTTAGGTTTGTTATCCTTTAGTTTCCTAAATATGAGCATCTGCTGCCTCCTTCCGTGGCTTCACGATACAGTATTTTTAAACTGAATGAAAATAAAACCTGTACCAGTCTTTACCTGTGGGACAAAATGACATCATCAGTTGGAGGTAAAAGACTCAGGCTTAAGTATGAAATCCTCCAACAGTTCAGTTTGGCACTCCCAAAAATAAAGAACCATTAAAGTCAGGATCTGTGGGTCTTACACTCTGAGAGTTATTTGGTTTTATTTGGTATTTTATTTGGCGTTATTCATGTTTAAATGTGGATCTTGTTTCCTTTTGAGTCCTTGTTATTATTTGGTTTATGGAACATTGTTTTTGTGCTTTGGATTCTAATCAGCCAAAATAAATAGCATGATGTCCAGCATATTTGCATTTGGGTCCTAATCCACTGCATTTTATGACAATTATATGTCTTTACAATTTTTTGCTGACATAACCTGAGTTATAAATGAAATGAAAGGATGTGAAAATAACAATGAGATGAATTTCCGATTCAGTCTAACAGAAAATGTAAAAAAAAAAAAAAATAGTGGAGAAAAGCAAAACATGGATTGACTTAAAGAGTAATTTCAAACTGGGAATAATAGTGTTGAGTATTCCTGAAAAGTAAACAGACCTTGAAATTAAAAGGCAAAAGAAAAATATGATTTTGGTAGGCACAATTTCTTAAAATGACATTTTCAGCTAAGATATGATTATTTTAAAAAAAGTCTAAAATACCATTCAAATAATAGGAGCATGATGAATTACATTCATTTCTAATGGGAGCATCTGTGGATCATTAATGATTAAATAGCACAAAATCTGTAGCATTTATAATATTTAATAGATATGTGGATAAAATACATGCTTGCAAAAACAGGGCAAAGCTGACCGCTAACTCTGGATGTGGGAGGAATGAACAAAGTAAGCAACGTGACCGACTCAACAGAAACATTAACATGTATATATTTTAAAAGCCAGCTCTGTACTTTTCTTCCCTGACTTTGTTTTTTGCATATACAAACTTTTTATGTAATATTACTTAAAAAGAAACTTTTTGCATTGCATTTCTGCAGTTAAACAGTAAAAGAAAACCAGCTCAGAGTGCTTTTGCATTAACAAAAGCAAGCACACCTTTGCATTTAGCTCCCACGTGTCCACAGGGAGTGTAGCATGCTATACGTTCACCTCTGAGTGTTCTGGTTTTATGTCATTGTATGGTGAGTTCATACTGGTCGCCTCTCTACAACATAACCAGCAAAAAGCTTCAGTGACAGCATTAGCTCAAAGTTTCTCAGCACCAGTTTTGTGCAGCTGTGCTGTACTTGCATACATACGTACTTCCCATATCAATGAACTCACTTGAGTGTGATTTGTAATTTTTGAAAAAGGAATAAAGTGAATGATTTACTGTTGGGTGGGTGCCTTAGCTAGACGAGTACATGAAAACTGAGGACGACTAACAACAAAAGCAAGAGGATAGCAAGTCTCTCTGGTTGGATAGTGGGTGCAGACCACTACCGGTGCAGGGAGGTGTACAGCATGCAGATGCTGTGAAGTCTACAACATCTAAACCCAATGAGTGGCAGGCTGGCTTACAACCCACCAATAAATGCGAAGTTGGCTTTAATATTAAAACTTGTAACTTTTGCTTAATTTATCAGACAGGAGACATACTTTTCTTGAAGTCATTTTTAAAGTATAGCCTCTGACTTAAAAAAAAATAGGAAAAAACTTTTTTTTTAAGTAAAAACGTAAGAAATTGAAAATTAAAATTACTTTAAAGAAAGTTATATTTCATAGGCTAGTGAGAAACCTGCAATGTACGAGCTCAGCCACACTAGAGTAAATAAAACCTCCTTGCAACTAGGAAAAAAAACCAAAATCAGTGATATAATGAGTGATTGCAAGTAGCTATGGTGACCAGCTGGTTGCACAGAGGCTGAGGGTGCAACACCCTCAACGTCTGCTCGACCACTTTTGATTGCAAGGCACACGTCGCCTGCTGGGGGGGGCAACCTGTCTCCAAACAATCGTGGTCCGTCTCGGACTCACTAATCCCTCTCAGACAGATTAGCGAAGGTCTGCAAATAATTGAAATATATTTATAAAAAGCAGACAGATTTCCAACACACTGCAGTCAATCTGAGTCGGTCTGCACCAATGAGCCCAACTTCTCTCTCTTGTCTCATCTCTTTGCAACAGGGGACTTGACTCAAATGGTTGCCTGTTGGTTCTATTCTGGTTCTATTCCTATTTTGCTGAGTGCCTGTCATTTTGCAGTTACCATCCTGCAGCAACTACATCACTATTTATGGAGCAATTTCTCAATTTTCTACGAGGCTCTGGCTGGACTGTAAGTAGTTCACGTGAATTTCTGCACTTGCAGACAGTTAATCACCATATTACCACAAACAATTTGGATGTAACTGCTAACTTGACCCTTTTCAATCACAAACTGGTAGCAGACTGACATCTTTCTGCTGTTTTAATCAGCATCAGTTGAAGCAACCATTTTAAAGACGAACTTGCACGTTCATTGAGCATAATTGGAATAATTTTGTTTGTGCTGTTGTCTCCAACAACAGCACCTAACGTGACTGTAGTGTAAGGCCTGTCGTCTCTGACTGCTAATTTGTGAGTAATTAAGTACCTTTCCTGTTACAACAACAAAAATCAAGTACTCTAATGTGGTACTTTGTAATCTGTTACACTGAAAAAAACTGGAAAGTCCGCCAGTGAACATAGAGGGAAAAAAATATATATATTTTGTAGCTGTGATTTACTAAACTGGGGACCTGCCCTCCTCCCTGAAGACAGGAAATGCATCCTCTTAAAAAGACATGAACTTCCCAGAGAACATGAATTATCTCACACGGCTCACGCTAAAATCAGAAATAAGGTTTGCTGTTGTCAACAAGCAGCCTTTCTCTCTCCGTGCAGCAGCAATCCTTCACCCGTTCTCCTCATCTATTCACATTCCTACCCTGTGTTTAATTTGAAAATCAGCTGTCAGAACAAAGAGAGGGGGATGCTCCAGCGGGTCAGAGGAGAGTTAAAATGTCACAGAACTCATCAAACAAATTCACAGAGCTCGGAGCACATTAGAGCCCGTCGGCTCCAACACTGCCTGATATCATAACGCGATTCATGTAACCAATGTCACAATCTACACAGCTCGAACAAAGCTCACACCAGAAAGTCTAAATTGACTTTCTGTGCACAAAAATGTCTGAACATCAAGTTTTTTTCTATATTTTTATAAATAAAAAACCATCACTGTGAACTTCAAAAGACAACGTTCACATGCTTCAGTTGCAGGAGGTGCACACTGCATCAGTGATGGTTAAATTACAGGAGTTATGAGGGGAGAAACTGTTGTTTGATTGAGGGGCTGTTGGTTTGTTTCTGTGCCAGACTGGCAGAGTTTGAAGGAGAACTATTATGCTCATTTCCAGCTTCATATTTTTATCACTGAACTCTCTGAGGGCAGCTTTGAATCATTCACAGTTCAAAATCATCCATATTTATCTTATTTTAGCCCAATTTGCTCACTCTAAGACATCTTTCCTCTAATTAGATGCCACTTACAAACAAAAAGATTTGAACAGTAGGTGGGCGGGGCTTCTCTGTCCACTGTCAGAGCAGGGTGTATGACATGGCATATTATGGTGATAGGCTCTCACTGACATCATAAAGAGCCAAGAGTAGAGACTGTCTGAAACAGAGGGTTTTGACTCACAGTACTTGACCTCATTATTTGAGTCCTTTGCCATGTTTAATATGATCATCCACCATTTTATCATATTTAACTGTAAAGAAAGAAACGTGACAACAGGTCGCCGCTAAAAACCCTGTCAAAGTATTTTTTCCACAAGCCCTCCTTTCCCAAATCCTTCTTACTGCACATGCCTGTAAGGAAGGTTGTGTAATAAATATATCACCGCAAAGCAGAGTCAGTAATAAAAATCTAAGTGCAGCACCAGGGACAGAATAAAGGAATCTCTTTACTTAATATTAAACATGTTATGTCTGATTCAACTCTCCTCTCTTTCTACTACATACAGATTAGTGAAGGCAGAAGACGGATGAGAAGCAAGAGCCAAAACAACTCTTGAATACCCAGTGAACCTGATATATTCCCAACCAAATCAAAGAGACAGTTGGGGCAGAAATGAAAAGGAAATACACTGGCAAACAGAATATAAGAAATGCAGATGTTTCCATACACAAAGACGCAAAAGTTCAGTGAACAGACTGAGTCCATGATATGGACTGCAACCACAGAACACCTGCAAGAAACATTAGGCCGTCCAGTTCCATCACTTTTGCACCAATTGGCCCAACATCTTTTGGAAAATGTATCTTAATATTTCCAGCAAAGTTGTAAAGACCCAGAGAAACATAAAGAGACACTGAAGCTACTAAAGTTACTAACAGGATGCTCATAATGGGTTAGCAGCTTACTGATCTTTGCATTATCACATCTCCTGGCACAAATATTTAGGACAGTAAAAATCTTACATTCCTATTACAAAAATACCCTAGCTGTTCTTATTACTAACATTTTTAACACTATTTTTTAACTATCTGCTTGGCAACAGTGTCACACACGTCACCCCAGCCAATCATAAACTTTGTGTTTTGAAAAGAGGACGGCTATGAGGGCGCACTAACTGATATTAATATTTCAGACCATGTTTGTCATTCCCCCTGCACACCGAGTGGAGCAGGCAGCAGTCACTGGAGAAAAACGGTTTATAGCTGAATTATGAGAACTGCTTATCTAAACAAAAGCAAATTCAGCACTGCACTCACTCATATCCCCACCGACACACCCGCCAAGTTTGGAGTGGATCAGATGAACTGTTGCTAAGCTACAAGAAGAAAAGGCAGGTGGACAGAATGAGATTTGTTGAATTATCAGGAGCATCGTCGTCCCTACACCTTAAAAAGTTTCAAGTCTCTACTCTGTGTGACTGCAGTACCACTCTGTGGCACTCACCCTTTTTCTGCTGTGCTCTGAGATGGAGCTGAGCCAGAGGGCGAAGTTTTGGATACATGTTCCAACCCTCACATATGGTCATGAGATCTGGATATGACCAAAAGTGTAAGTTCACAAACAGTGTTGTGTGTAAAGGGCTACAAAGTAACCTGTTAGTAATGCAGTAAGATAAATTCAAATCAATATTCAGTATTCACATTACAGTTACAATTATGTTGTAAGTGATGTAACAAAGGATCTCCAGTTAGCTGCACAAAACACATCAAACATCTGATTTTGGTTTGTGTGCAGGGTGGAGGAAAATGGTGGAGTGGTCCACAACTTGAGGACTGGAAATATGGACAGTGCTTTTATTTTTATTGCACAAAAGGACAAGAGTGCAATGGTAAAGTGAAAACAGCACCATTGAAAAGAAGACAGCACCAGCATCTGCACAGACAGCATGCTAACACAAAACTAGCTAAGGACCCAGAGTGATGTTAAAGCTAACTGTATGCCGACCCCAGGTCTTATGTTTGCCCTCATTAAGATACGGGTTTGTGTCAGTGTGCAGGACTGTAGCATAAGGTTTATATTGTTAACTAGTAACTTATGTGACAGTGTATTTCAAGTCCTGTAACACAGTAATGTGAAAGTGACGTAACAGATAGTTTAACGAATTACTTTCTCAGGTGAGTAATTAAGTAACATTACTCATTACTTTTAAGAAAAGTAATGAGTAATGTGTAATATAATAATTTTTTGAGTGACGACCCCAGCATGAATAGAAGCGGCCCAAATGAGTTTCCTCTGTAGCACTGTGGGCTCAACCTTAGAGACAGGGTGAGGAGCTCAGAGTAGAGTGGCTACGTCTTTCATGTTTAAAGGAGTCAGGTGAGATGTTTGTGATCAGGATGCTTCCAGGCCACTTCCATTTGGATTTTTTTGGGCGCTCTGGAGAGTTGTTGGGACCTCCCAAGAGTAGCTGTAAACCCGTGCTGGGGAGGACATCTGGAATACCCTGCTTAACCTGCTGCTACCACAGCCTGACTTCAAATGAGCAAAGGTAATGGATAATGAATGCCTGAATGCCTGGCCCTGCACATTAAAGGTAACGTCCCAGTCAGGCTGAACCCTCACCAGTTTGTCTCCAGGATCAAGGCACTGATATCTGAATGCTGTTTGCTGATTTCAGCTCAGCATTCAGTCCAGTTTCCCCCATGAAACCCATTTGCAATTTTAGCACTCTGGCTTTTAGTACCACAATCTTCCATGAGACACTAGACTTCCTCAAAAAAAACACACCAGACAGGATTGTCACACCACAAACCCCCAGGGTTGTGTGCTCAGCCTCATGTTGTTCACACAACACAACCATGATTGCATTCACAGACACGGAGAGAACTCTACCGGGAAGTTTGCAGACAGCACAACCATCACTGGTCAGATTATAAACAATGATGAGAGGATGAGAGGACTTATATCTGGAGAAAATCAATGATCTTACAGCATGGAGCACAGAGAATAACTCACTGCTCAACCTCAACAACAGAGGCAAAGACACACTCCTCTTTGTATTATTGGAGCTGAGGTGGAGCAGGTGGTTCCTTATCACCATTTAACCCTCACACTGCCTCTCCTGCATGCATCAACATTTATGCTCTTATCTGATAATCGCCAGCATTTTTCTGTTTATGTCAAGGTGCTGAACCACAACTAGACACAAACCACAACATCACGAGCCAATGAGACCAGGCGACCTTCGATTGTAGGGTCCTACCAAGTGAGTACAAGTGTGGGACTGACACAAAATCTGTTTAAGTGTAGATATTAAGCTTTACATATATTTGCATTTTTTTTAGTTTGACCTTTGTTGTCCATGATGAACATTTGCTCACAAATGGGGACGACGTTTAAGCCTGTTTTCATTATCTATTGTCAAACATATTCAGTTATTCAGCCTTCTTGTCAGGTTGACAGACAGAGACAGACAGACAGAGACAAATTTAAAAAATTATATATATATATATATAAATAATTTTTTTTCTGCATCAGGGATGGAAAATTTGTCTCTGTCTGTGAGGGGGTGTCACAAACAGAACTCTGGATGTAACACCACAGTTGGCTCTAAGAAGGAAAAAGTAGCTGTGGCAGCAACAGGGAAAGACCAGAAAGGCAGACAGAGGAGGGAATGTGGATGTCAGAGACAGAGAGCAGAACAGCTGGACAACGAGGGGAAGATAAAGAGGGAGGCACCGCTGACTGGACACAGGAAGGTGAGATTGTTCCTGCTTCTCTGTGATGTCCACGTTCAGTCCCCGCTGCTGCCGGCTCCCCCTCTTCCCACCAGCTAAAACACATCACACTTTGATGAAATAAACACACACACAGGAGGGGGGTGAGTTAGCCGCTGCTACTGCAGCTCCCCTGGAGAAAAAAAACTGATAAAACTGATTTTGAGAGTGCGTGCGCGAGCGAGCGAGCGTGCATGCGTGTTTCTGTGTTTATAGTGCAGTCAGGTGGCTGTAAGCGTATGGTGTAGTGCAGAAGCACAGCACAGCCTACTGGCAGAAAGAAAAAAGATAAGGTCAGGTTTGTTCCTCTCTTCCTCACTAACAATCGGAGGGTGTTTTTGCTATTTTATGTTATGACTAAAACTTTTAAGACATTTAAAAAAAGGCACTTTCTATCCCAGCTTATCCTGTTAAGACTCCCAGCAAGTACTGGGCAGGAGTACAATATAGCTGGGCAATATGAGAGAAGGGACACTAAAAAATTCATGGTGAACTTAATCGCCACCACTGGGCAACAATTCAGCTCAGTTTATTGGGTTGCTGCAGTTAAACAAAAAGAATGAACACTGGGTCCCTGCATGAATATTTTTTTTTATATTCTTATCAGGGGCATTTCCAGCATTTTTTTAAAACTGTGGCACATAAAGGCCAAATTCAATCAGTGCAGGGGGCACAGGGGAAATCAGAAATGTCTGTCAGAAATAAATACCAAACCATTTGAAAGCTGGTAAAAGATTCAGTTTGTTCATGATTTTGATTGTGGATAGACCTCCTGCCTCCATAAATATTTAATCAAAGACGCGGCTGCCTCATGACAATATGGTGGCTGCACTGAAGCACTCAGCTGAAAGCTAATGGAGCAAACACATGCAGTGTGGTTCTGGTTAAAACTCACCTTTGCACACTTAAGGAGTAAGGGCAGGGTGGCCAGCGGTGAGGGCGAATAGAACATGTATGTATTATTTTGCATCTATAATTAGCAAAAGACTTTCATACTCACAAATTAGGAGGACAACAGTTTTCTGTTTGTTTTTAATAAAATTTAAGGGGGCAATTTTGGGCCTAAACAGCAACAGAGAACACACTAATTATGCTCAAACCACCCACTTCTTAAAGGGACACCAACTTAATATTACAGCCTACGAAGGCTGCCATTACTTTGCATGCACAATGCTTTCTGTGTAAAAAGTTGCTGTTTGGTCCGGGGTAAGCAAAGGTAGAAAATGCCACACTGCACTTCCTTTGGATTTAACTTCCAGTCAAAAGGAAACAAGTGGAAGTGGGTTCTGGATGAAGACAACTTAAAAAAATATTCCCATCTACGTCCTTGGCACTTCTCACCTCACTGATTTGATGCATTAAGTTGACTAAAAGAGCTCTATGTCTACAATCCACTCACACAAACAGATTCACATCCTCAGATAGCAAGTGAA
Organism: Archocentrus centrarchus; assembly: GCF_007364275.1. Lineage (NCBI taxonomy): Eukaryota > Metazoa > Chordata > Actinopteri > Cichliformes > Cichlidae > Archocentrus > Archocentrus centrarchus. The sequence continues at coordinate 37,245,891 of NC_044346.1, read as the reverse complement.
AATCGCTTGAAGGAACCTGAAAGGTGGGAAACGTTAGATGCTCTTCTGTTAGGCAAAATGTAAATTGCTGATGTTGCCCATAACCAGGCTGACAAAGAGTCAGGGTCTGTTGAGTCGAGTATTCCTTTCACTTTAACTGGTAACGACTTCATGAATTTCTTCACAAATACAATTTTAACCATTAGAGAAAAAAATTATTCATAACCATCTCAAAGACTTCATGTTCGGCTGCTTTCAGCACTGCTGGGTTTTTTTAGACTCTTTCTGATCTTTCTGAGATAACTTTAGATACTTCCTCCAAACCAGCAATTAAAAGCCATTCCTGCAAGACTGCTCATAGACGTCCTACCATTAATTAATGTTTTGATCTTAAATATGATCAATCTATCTTTATTAATGGGCCATGTACCACAGGCTTTTAAGGTGGCAGTAATTAAACTATTACTTAAAAAGCCATCACTGACCCAGCTGTCTTAGCTAATTATAGGCCAATCTCCAACCTTCCTTTTCTCTCAAAGATTCTTGAAAGAGTAGTTGTAAAACAGCTAACTGATCATCTGCAGAGGAACGGTTTATTTGAAGAGTTTCAGTCAGGTTTCAGAATTCATCACAGCACAGAAACAGCATTAGTGAAGGTTACCAATGATCTTCTTACAGCCTCTGACAGTGGACTCATCTCTGTGCTTGTCCTGTTGGACCTCAGTGCAGCTTTGATACTGTTGACCATAACATTTTATTACAGAGATTAGAGCTTGCTATAGGTATTAAAGGTACTGCACTGCAGTGGTTTGAATCATATTTATCTAATAGACTCCAATTTGTTCATGTAAATGGGGAGTCCTCTTCAGACAGTAAGGTTAATTATGGAGTTCCACAGGGTTCTGTGCTAGGACCAATTCTATTTACATTAAACATGCTTCCCTTAGGCAGTATTATTAGAAAGCATTGCATCAGTTTTCATTGTTATGCAGATGATACTCAGCTTTACCTATCAATGAAGCCAGATGACACACATCAATTAGTTAAACTGCAGGAATGTCTTAAAGACATAAAGGCCTGGATGACCTCTAATTTCCTGCTTCTAAATTCAGATCAAACTGAAGTTCTTGTACTCGGCCCCACAAATCTTAGAAACATGGTGTCTAACCAGATACTTACTCTGGATGGCATTACTTTGGCCTCCAGTAACACTGTGAGAAATCTTGGAGTCATTTTTGACATTGACAGTCATTTTTAATCAATATCAGGCTGTCCTAAAAGCTCCCTGAAAAGCCTTCAGCTGATCCAAAATGCTGCAGCTAGAGTACTGACAGGGACTAGAAAGAGAGAGCAGATTTCTCCCATATTGGCTTCTCTTCATTGGCTCCCTGTTAAATCTACAATAGAATTTAAAATCCTTCTCCTCACATACAAGGTCTTGAATAATCAGGCACCATTTTATCTCAAAGACCTCATAGTACCATATCACCCCAATAGAGCACTTCGCTCTCAGACTGCTGGCTTACTTGTGGTTCCTAGGATACTTAAGAGTAGAATGGGAGGCAGAGCCTTCAGCTTTCAGGCGCCTCTTCTGTGGAACCAGCTCCCAGCTTGGATTCGGGAGACAGACACCCTCTCTATTTTTAAGATTAGGCTTAAAACTTTCCTTTATAATCAAGCTTATAGTTAGGGCTGGATCAGGTGACCCTGAACCCTCCTTTAGTTACACTGTCATAAGCCTAGGCTGCTGGGGACTTCCAGTGATGCACTGAGTGTTTCTTCTTTACTTAACTCTTTTCACACCCTGTGTTTATACACCACTGCTGCATTTCATCATCAGTGATTCATTTTAATCTCTGGCTCTCAGCATGTCTTTTGTCCTGTCTCTCTCTCCCCCCTCACAGCAGATGACCCCCCCTCCCTGAGCCTGGTTCTGCTGGAGGTTTCTTCCTGTTAAAAGGGAGTTTTTCCTTCCCACTGTCACCAAGTGCTGCTCATAGGGGGGTCATTCTGATGGTTGATGTTTTCTCTGTGTTACTGTAGAGTCTTTACCTTATATTATAAATCACCTTAAGGCAACAATTTCTGTGATTTGAAGCTATTTAAATAAAATTGAATTTAATTGATAATTAATATAATAAGCTACACATGTCTTAATATAACAATGAATAAAACATTATTAGTCTAATTTAAAAAGTTCACTCTGTTTATCCATCCATTCAGTTCCTCATCCTGTGTTCATCTCAAATATAACAGGTACAGCAGAAGTATGAACCATATGCTTTCCAACTTTGAAAAGATCCTGTGTGCCTTGGAGTTAAAAATATTTTCAGTGTCGCACTATAGCTTTGTCGCACTTGTGTCTGTCAGCCGGCATCATCTTATCGTTTGAAACTGTCTGCACAGTTCTCTGCATTGGGCCCGGATTTGAATAAAAATACAGCCAAAATTGGAACATCCCTAAATTGGCTGCATATATTCTTCTCTCCATTTTTACAAGTCTCCCAGGCTCTGCTGCCAAAAAGCACTGCATAGCATGATGCTCACACCTCCTCGCTTCACAGCAGGACACTGTGACACAAGTGGTGAGCACTGCTCGCTGCCTAAAACAGTGTTCTTCTCCTAAGATGAGAAGTTCAACTTTTGCTTCTACTGATCACAAAAAAGGGTTCTATTTTTCTGCTGAACACTCATGATGGCTCAGTGTGTGTGTGCAGTGTGTGTGTCCATCCACCTGTCTGATTGGCTCAGGGACCCGGTAGCGGCAGCATGCATGTGTGAGGCGGACAGCTGTGTCCAGACTGATCTTGTGGCCCACGGACACGTACACCGGCTTCGAGCTCTTGTCAGAGCTTCGCAGGGCCTGAAGTCAAAGACAGAAATCTGCTGTAACTTCTCCAGTTGTGATCATCGTAAAAGATTTGTCATGTTTGACTTTCAGCAGGGAGGGTTTCCTTTGAAGTCAGCAGCAACAAGACAACACCTTTGTTGGAGGTGTTGTCTCGTTGTTGCCTTTTCTATTTTTTTTGTGCATCTGTCCTTTGCCGCACCTTTCCGAGCACTTTGCCTGAGGCGGCTATGAGTGGGAAGCTGTCTCCTCCTCTTTGCAGAGCAGCTATCTGTGGAGGCAAAGAAACAGAAATCAAAGTCAAGAAAAGATGTGCAGCTTTCCAAAACAAATAGCAGCAAACTGAAACAAACTATTAACCTGCTGCAGAGGCTTCACACTCTCTTCGCTTTGTCTTTAACCTCAGTGTGACCCCGCTTTCTTGTCCAGCTGGAGCTTCAAAATAAAACGGGAGCAGATCTCTGTTCTGCTGAAAGGATGGCGAGTTATGGCTTTGAAAAGTTTCCAAAGACTGACTACATTTTACATGTTTCACAAATAAATAAATAAAAATATTTTGCCAAAACAAATTCAGGACATTTTATTTGCAATGAGCAGCTAAATATGTAAAGTCTGAGTTTGAGTAAACTGGAGGCCCAGGCCCATATTTAATGCCAAACAAAAAAGTCTCATAATGGGAAAATATAATTACTCCAAAAGCCCTATGTGTGAGATTCAGAGAGGGAGATTTTGACTCAGTTAGTTACCCATATGTCAGTCACCACAGTGGCAGTGTTCTGTCAGAAATCGCCTGAATATGCCATCTGTGCAAGCTGTTAAAACAACCTAAAACAGGGCTGGGCAACGGGTCGAATTAAATTTCAACTACAACGTTGGCTGCTAACAATTATTAAAACAAGATGATTATTGGGTCACATTCTGCTTCTAACTTTCACACTTTCTCCCAAATTCCCTTTCCCCCCGTCAGGACTCCGGCTCCCTGTGTTTGAGTTTATTATTAGGTCCTTGGTTTTGGCTGCCTTGTTCTTAATTTTACTTATGGTCTAGGTTTTGGTTTTCTTTAGTCGGGGTTATATTGTAGTTTAAGTTACTGTTTGTATTTATAGAGGTTATTAGTTCCCTCTGTTTCCAACTCTGTGAAGATGATTCATGTCTGGTTTTGGTAGTTATTCGTCTCCTGTCCCTTGTGCTTTGTTTTACTTCCTTCCTGTTTCATTGTCCTGATTACCGTCGCCTGTCTCTAGTAACCCAGCTGTTTCTACTTACCCTAATTAGCCCTCAGTGTGTGTGTGTGTGTGTGTGTGTGTGTGTGTGTGCGCGTGGGTACATATGTAGCCCAACCCTCTAGTTTCTCCTTGTTGCGTCGTACCGTATTGCCAGTGTAAGTTAGTGTTCTAGCCCGGTGTGGGATATTTTGGATTTTGATTATCTTTCCTCGGACTGAGTTGGATTTTTGGATTTAGACTTTCAGCACAAAAAGCTTGCTTTTAGTTTTTGGGTTCAGGCAGTGAAAGCAAACATTTGATGTGACTTCTGAGTGTCAATGAGATACAATAAAATAAGGAGACAGCACACGGGAACAGTCCCCGAGTCTGAAAAACCTTTAAGTTTACAGTTCGCTCCAATGAATCTAGTATTAAACGTGAATAAAAATAACTCCAATAAAAGACCAGTAAGTATGCACCGACTGAGTTATCTCTGATATCTCATAAGAGCTCAGCCCAGATGCCACAAATATTTGATAAAAGGACTCAAAGAAAGCGGATTTTAAAATGACCTCTCTGTTGATTTCTGTTAGAGGTAAAGTTTTGTTCTCACAGTCAAAGAGACGGTGCAAAGTCAGATGCAGTGATGTGGGGCGCTGTTGACAGGTGTGCTCTGGGTTATGGGCCAGAGCGATGAAGGGAGTTTAGCCTCCATGATGGATGGAGTGTCTGCTCTACTATGACTGATTACAGCAAACAGCCAGCAGGGAGACAGGAGGGGCCGCACAGGGCATCCAATCCCGGCTGGGATGAGGCCAATAGTGAGTGAGTGTGTGTGTGTGTGTGTGTGTGTGTGTGTGTGTGTGTGTGTGTGTGTGAAGGGGGGGGGGGGGGGGGGGTTTCAATTCAAGAGTAGGACTGAAGCCAGCACACCAGAAGTCAGAAACACGGGGCAAGTCATCAATAACACACTAGTTTGAGTTACAGCCAGGCTATCAGTGAGAGGAGAGACAAAGAGAGACAAACGGGGAGAAGGAGATGAAAGGGGATAGAGTATGAGAGGAGGAAAGATAAACTAGAGGTTAAGGGAGAGAGGAAGAAAGAACAGAGGAGCGACAAATACAGAGGACATAAGATCTGAAAGACTCTGAGCAACACAAAACTTCAGCAGATATCATTTTCCAAAAGTGTATTGAGGACCAGAGGTGGCAAAAGTACTGACATTCTGTACTTAAGTAGAAGTACAAGTACTTATGTTAAAAAATACTTTAGTAAAAGTCGAAGTACTGGTTCAACTTCTCTACTTAAGTAAAAGTAAAAAAGTACAGGCTCTGAAATGTACTCAAAGTAAGAAAGTAAAAGTAGTTCTTTGGAGGATGTTTCTACAAGCTATTTTTGTGTAAAACTAACCGAACCTCATTATATATTATTGTAATAATATAAAATAATATTACATGAGAATACAAACGTTATTCCAATCTAAATTTTAATCCTAATGAATGCACTCAGCTTGAAACTGTTATGTAGGACACAAACTGTGAAAGGGAATTTAAACACAGCTCTGTTCTCTGTGTCCTCCATAGTAGAGGGTGACTGTGCCTCCACCTAAACACCAACATGAGGATACTCAGGGGTTACAGTGGGATTCAGAAGGTGGAGGAACCCTAAGATCAGCTGTAGTGGCTCTGCATGGGGAGAAGAATCACAACTTTCTATTGTGAGCTCCAGTAAATGATGTTGGTGTGCAGACTGTGATCAGCTGATCTGCTGCTGCTGCTCTGAGGTTTACTGCTCTGTGTGGGTTACAAAGATGTAACCCAGTATTTCACAGCTATCTGAGCTGATCTCCATCCCCTACACTGACAGCATACAGGCTGTAGAAATGTTGGATTCAGTGAATGAATCTCAGCATCAGCAGCTTTGATTCAAACTCATCTCTGCTGCACTGATGTAACCTGTAACTCTGACCATGAACACAAACACTGTGCTCCAGTCCAACACAGAGCTTTACTGTAAATACAGTACAACAAGCTAACCTAAACTGCAGTATTTTCATAGAATCTTTGAATTACACAAAGTCAGCATACTTCAGTTTATTTTCCAGTCCTTACCTTTAATTCTAACCTCTCTTCTTCCTCTCCTGTCCTCTTTCTCCATCTCTGAGTGAACTTCTCTCTCTTTGCTCTCCCTGAAATACAGCAGCTCTTCTTTTAGCTAGCTGTGTAACAAACTGCACACACTTTGTGTGTTTGCTGATATTTGTTGAGCATTTAGAAACGCTGCATTTACCTGCCACACGTTACTCCCTTCGTGCTCGCTCCTCTTCAGTAGCGCTAGCTAAGCTGTTTATGTGCCGCAGCGCAACTTACGGACTCGGTCCGGCCCGATTATAGCGCTATAAATGATACATTAATTATATGGGTTTGCGTATTTAATCCCTTTGTACGAGATAAGCCCCGATGATGGAGGATACGCCAGTACGATTGTCTCTTATGTGTTATTATTCCTCCGTTTAGGCTCAGATCGTTTGATGTTTGACGGCGCACTGACCGGAAATGCAAACTTCTCTCTGACGTGTTAAAAAGTAACGGGTCTGTTTGAAAATGTAAGAAGTAGAAAGTACAGATACTTGTGTAAAAATGTAGGGAGTAAAAGTAAAAAGTACTCAGAAAAATAAATACTTAAGTAAAGTACAGATACCTGAAAAATCTACTTAAGTACAGTAACGAAGTATTTGTACTTCGTTACTTCCCACCTCTGTTGAGGACAAAGAGGAGGGAAAGAAACATGTTCTGCTCTCTTTCATCCTCTCTTTTGTCTAAAGCTCAGCTCAGACAAAAGCCCTCTGCATCATTTCCAGCACAGGGACAGCATTTCCAGCTTCAAATACCAGAGAGCAGGGAGACAAGGACTTCATCAAGGGGGTGTGTGCGTGTCCCTTAATGGCAACATTAGGCAGACAATACAACCTAGTGATTCTCCATCTTAACAAGTCATCTGGTCCATTATTCACTCCTGAAGATGGAGATGTATCTATTACTGCATATAAAAGATCCACGTAGTCCTGGTCACCCATTGGCATATGGACTAACATTTTAAAGCCTCATGTTTGGCATTTTTCCCGTTCTCATCAAGTTTTTTTGGAATCAGAAGCGGCCATTTTTGACAAGAGGTTGGAGCACTAAGTTATCAGCTATAACTGCAGGGGTACAATTAATACTACCTGGGCACTCTGTTAGTACAAGGCAAGCCATGTTAATTGTCATAACTGCACAAACAAGAGTTCATTGACTTAAATTAGATGAGGTGAAGCTTCGCACAGTCTCAGTCTCAGCAGCCAGGTCCCTAAAAATGCAGTTTTCACACCTTAATACAATTTTTAAACTGGTTGAGATATAAAAAATGCGCCCTTGCATGTGCTATGAAGGCGTAAATGTGAAGCTGACATTTTAACAATATACTGTAGAAGACGGGCGTAGTTTTCTGGTCTGAAAGGTGAAACCACTACCTGTTTTCTTTTTTATGGCCAGCAGGGGGCGACTGCTCTGGTTTCAAAAAGAAGTCTGACTGTATACATGATCTGTAAACACTTTACTGATGAGTTTAAGATCTCAAGCACTAGTTTTATTCTTCTAGAATACAATATATTTACTTTGTAAATTATGGTTCTGATTAGAGTCAAAACTCAGGGTAAGCTTTAGGACGGCCTGCCTTGTGACTGACTACTGTAAGTTTTATCTGTCCCATGCTTCTCACATAAACTTGAGGCTTCACTTTGGGACTTCACTAACTAATGGTTGATGTCATGTTGGCTATTTCGAACTTTAATCTATGATTTTAACACCAGAGTGTCACTTGAGATCCAGCCTCAAGTGGCCATTTGATGAACTGCAGCTTTTGACACGTTAATGTTTCTTTTTTCAGTCTTGGAGGCTGACATTTATTTACAGGCTCTTTTCTTTGCATTTTTTAAAAAACGTGATTTAAATGCCTGTTATAAAACAGTTATTACTGTTCTTCACAAATGATAACTCAGCACATTGATGCTACTTTTAATATGTTGCTAATGTAGAATTCCTATCATTTTATGCAACTCAATTAAAGGCAAACAGACTCAGAAAAAATGGCACCATGCAAGTTATAATTCGGCCTACATACACATGTAATGCTTTACATTTTGTACCTGACAAACTTGTGCAATTGACACCGAGACTGCTAATTGCTTTCAAGCACTAGCTCCAAAATTAGCACACAAAATTAGAGCAATATCAATCCTCTCGTCTCAGAAGTGTCGGTTTTTTATGAAGCTGCTCGAATGCTTAATGCAAAAAATTAATTTGTTAGTTTTACACTTTTGGACATGTCAGTTTTGCACAGGCTCATCCTGCAACATATAATGCGTATTTGTACATCTACACAATCCCCGTGTGTTACAGTGTTTCATTTGCACCTTTTCAAGGAGCCCTGCATCTGATGAAGACACACATACACACCTTTGCTTTCAAGGCTCACACATTTAATTGCAGCAGCTAAGAGAAAGTTGTGTAACCTTGAGAAACACTTCTCAGACTACATATTGGTTTTCAAAAACTCTGTTTGCTGGAAATGTTGAGAGAACCTCTGACATCTGATCTAATTGAGCATGACGGCGTATCGCTTGTCAGCGGTACGTGGCGGTGTGAGTGCAGATCCGCTAATGGCTAATCTTGTTTCAAAAGAGCTAATTTTCTGAAATTTGGTAGGCAGCCTGATATGGCTTGTGTTTCACAGATTACTCCACAGCTAATTTCCCACCGAGCGCTCAAGCGCCAAAGCTGGAGTTCCCCTGAAGCGTCGCAATCGTGTGCGTGCCTGTAGACAAATTAGACAGAGCCCCAGAGAGCGACAATTACATCAACATGGGCGGGAAGGGAGCTCTAAAATTTCATGCTGATCCAAAAGATAATAGCTTGAGTCAAACATGCAGCATGGCCATGTAATGCCAGTGCTACCTGATACTGAAAATAAATGAGCTACATGTATTTGGACCCACACTCTTTCAGTGGATGAGTGTGACTGCGTCCTCGGGGTGACCATGATGGGTGTAAACAAAGATCAGATTCCTCCCGAGGGAAGAGACGGCTGTAATTTTTCTGACGCCAAAGGCACTAACACTAATTGACGAGATGGATACATTGCAGAGAACTGAACTGGCATCTTACACAACTACATGAAGACTGATGGGGTTGCAGTCAGGATATGTAGCTGATGCTAATTGAGAAGTGGATCAGATGTCCACTCTGGTCCTCTTGGAAACTTTGGAGGAGCACTCGGCGCTAAAAAGCCCATAACTGCAGACTTTTAGAGTCTATTTAGAATTTGTATAATTGTCTTCATCAAGAGAACACACTCAAACTCCTATTCACCTCAGACCGGGAAAACCACAGGGTTCAGGAAGCTTCAGAGGAAGACAAAGTCTTAAATAATCTCCTGGAGTTTCATCCTGGGCCTGGATACTTCTAAAGTAGAAGAAAAAGAAAAAACAAACCTGCATTCTGTTTTAGACTCTGTCTGCAGGGTGGTTAAATATGTGGTCTACAAACCAGAACTGGCCCACAACAGTACCTGATCCGTCCCACCAACTGGCTTTTTTATATTTCACTGTAGCAGCATGGTGGTGTGGTGGTTAGCACTGCTATCTGGGTCGATTCCACCTTGGCCCGGGCCTCTCTGTGTGGAGTGTGCATGTTCTCCCTGTGTTTGCGTGGGTTTACTCTAAATTGCCCACATGTGTGAATGTGAGTGTGAATGGTTGTCTGTCTCTCTGTGTTAGCCCTGCAACAGGCTGGCGACCTGTACAGGTGTACCCTGCCTCATGCCCTATGATAACTGGGATAGGCTCCAGCCCCCCCGCAACCCTGAACAAGATAAGCGGAAGAAAATGGATGGATGGATGTGTTGTTCACAATGTGTTTGTGTATTAAGGGGTTAAGAACAGACGAGTGTGACTTTTAAATTAATTCCATCTGAGGCTGAGCTGCTACACCCCAGACAGGTCACAGGGCTTCTTTTCATTCTTATTCACAGGCTTTTTTCATGTATTCAGATTCTTTTTGTGATAAGTAATTGTTGTTGTTGCTGCTTTTTGTCCCTCCCACCTCATAAAGGAAATTACTTCATTATGCAGTCGTGTACAGTGAAGTCGTGCAGGTCACCGTGCAGCAACATACAAACCTAATGCAAACATGCAAACACGACTCCCTTCTAAACAAGCTGCACGTATTCAGTCTTTTTCATTACCTTCAACATTTAACATGCTAACTGAGGCCTGCAGAGTCTGAGATGGAGCTCTTGGGTATTAGCAGGGTCTCTGAGCATTGCACGACCTTGGGGTGACTTTGCTGGGATATCCACTCCTGGGAAAACTGGCAACTGTCTTCAGTGTTTTCCACTTGAGAATAATCTTTCACTGTGGATGGCATGACGGCAGATCATTGCTGTTATTTTTCCTCCTTGGCATTATGTTAACACACACCTGAATGCTCCAGACCAGCAAGCTACCAAAACTTCTGTTTTTATAGAGGCACTCACATTCGCTGATGATCAGTTAATTAAGTGCATTCAATTAGCTGCACCTGGCGGCTCCTTTCCCTCTGAACTCCTATGGAAGGAGTAAGGCTGTACTTAGTTTTTCACAGGACTGCATAGATTCCTGTGAAAACCTCCTTTTCAGCTTTGGGTTCATTCAGACTCATCGGTTCAGGTTCTGTTGCATTAATAAACTTTGACTTACTAAAACATTGTTGCTGGGTAGATCTCCGGAACAAACCAGAAAGAAACATCTTTATTTTTTAACTTCAATCATGTTGTTTTTCATCCTTATAACTGTCCTGAGTATTAGTTTATTGTACATGAAGCACTTTGAAATCTCCAATCTGCAAAATCTGTGTTATAGAAATAAAGTTTTATCGACTCTTTACATTAAAAAAAAGGGGACAATATTTTTTTATATTTTACCAGTCGATGGTTTTACTGGTCTTTCCCTGTTGAGCTCAGTTTGGGCTTCACGCCACTCGTGAACTGAAATGAAACTGACACACCTGCTCTGTTCATCAGGTAGATTTGACTTTAAAGTGTTTGTGTTGCTGAGGCGCCAGACTGAAACAAAGTGAGCATTTGCATATTAATGAAAACCAGGTTTTGCTGTCCCACAGGTATTCTCTGACCAGTGCGCGTTTGTTCCAGCTTGATTTGTATTCAAAAAGTCGCATTAGCTGCACAAGGAGACGCAGCAAAAACAGAGCGCACACAAACAAAGCGCACGCTCTCACGCACACAAAGCCACGATGAAAAGAAAGTGAAGACTCTGTCCTTTGCTTCGTCCCTTCCTGACATTTCTTTGCTTGTTTTGTTTTTAGATGCAGCGAGCAGAGCAAGCGATTACACTTTGAAAACTTAAATAATTCATCATCAACGCTGGCAGCTCTTTTACAGCAGACGCATGTGTACACAGCTAAAAGAAACACTAAATATGAAGCAGCTTTTCTTCATCCTTTTTACATCAAAGTGCTCTGAAGGCTACAGAGTGACGAGGCTCTGCAGCTCAGTGGGATAAACAGATGTCATCGTTTTAAAATGGCCTTGTTGCAACACTGAAAACCACAACGGATTTAACTTTTTTAATCCAGAATGTTTAAAGTAATTCCATCGATTATACAGTCATGTGACAGTACATCCTCTTATAGTCCTGAGGTTTAACATATCAGGACATAAAAAAAAAAATCCATCTGATTCTCAGCAGGTCTTAAAATTATTTAAATACATCCTCAGATAAACAACAGCACATGATATATTAAACCAATCATGGTTTCTTTAACAAGCACACCCCAGGACTGAAGTCATCAGCAGCAATCATCACTTCCTGGATAGATTAACTTAATTTAACTGTAACCAAATAGTATCCATAATTTTTAAATTATGGAACTTTTATGATCATCAGCTTAAAAAAATTAAGGCAATTAATGAGTTGCCCCATTTTTATTTACTTATTTACATTAATAGACACTTTTTCAGTACTTCTGTTCAACTGCTTATTAATGCAAATATCTGATCACTCGATCACGTGGCAGCGACTCGGTGCAGACGGTCAGGACGACCCGCTGAAGCTCAAACATCACGATGGTGATTTCTGTGACTGTGAACGTGGGATGTTGTTGGCAGGGCTGCACGATCGTGGTCAAAATGATCATGAGGATTATTTGCAGATTTTTGTGGCAAAAAAAGTTTTTATTGCACTTTCATGTAAACGTAACACTGCCTTCAGGTCCATGCTGCACTACACTCCCGCTAATTAAAAGTTAATTAATTATATAAAGTCTTTCACTCCAATCATTACACGTTTGATGGACGTGAATAAAACTTTAAGTACTCGACAGCTTTGGGATGCACCTGTTTTTCCTCTGGGATGTTCTGCATACCGCGCAGGTTTTGCCACTTTGCCAAAAAAGCAGTGCGTGAGGTGATAGCATATCTTTAATCCACTAAAATCTTAAATTTATAAAAAAAAAAAAAAGGTGAATGTTCTCACTTGTGACTGATGCTCCTCACTCTTGTTGACACCCTGCACCTGCAGCAGGTTTTTGGCCACGCCCACACAGGGCAGCCCTGACAGCACTCCCAGATGACACGCCAAGCCAAACTCTGAAACAATCCAAACAGCGACAATCATGTCAATTCCAGAATAAAACAGCTGAGAGCAAAAGTGCTGAACTGTGTGATGTAAAAAAAAAAGTCATGAACTGAGGGATTCATTGTGATTCACTGAGGGTCTGTTTTACCAGGTTTTATACTTAACCGAGTCCCTCTGGTGAAAGCCAAAATTTATACAGCATGTCCTCAAACCTTGCTAGACTCACCTTGAACTCTTAGTGAGTATTTTTAACAAGCTTGAGTGGAGCCGAATGCAAATATCTGATTTAATGATCAGTGGAAATCAGTCTGCAAACTTTATCTGTCTTTCTTTTTTTTTTTTTTACACTGGTGATGGGAGCATCCTTGTCATTTTTCCATTTTCCATTCATAAGGTAGTTAATCTCTCCCACAGCAGTGAGTTTTACTGTAGCTGAGCCGTCTTATGGAAAACAATCAGTGGAACTCCTGGAACTGAAGTAGGCGCCATCGTGCAGCCGCTCACAGAGCATTTAAAACCCTTTTTTGAGGTTTAAGGGTTGCTGTTTTGATATAACAGCAATACACATCGCAAAGACCAAACTGGAAGCAGTTCAGAGATGGAGAATTAAATTTTCAATTCAATTTTATTTATATAGAGCCAAATCACAACAAACAGTCCCCTCAAGGTGCTTTGGGGTGGCTGTGGCTCAGGAGGCAGAGCAGATCATTTAATAATCGGAAGGTTGGTAGATGCTTCAGTCTGCATGCCAAATTATACTTGGGCAAGATACAGTAGCTCTCCAATGCAACTGTCAGAGTATGAATGTGTGTGAATGTAAGGCAGTTAGCTGTAGAAGGAAGTGCTTGTATGAATGGGTAAATGCAAACATGTTGTACAAAGTGCTTTGAGTGCTCAGCTAGAGTAGAAAAGCACTATATAAGGACTAATCCATTCACCACGTTGTAAGGTAAAGACCCTACAATAATACAGAGAAAACCCAACAGTCAGAACGACCCCCTGTGAGCAGCACTTGGTGACAGTGGGAAGGAAAAACTCCCTTTAACAGGAAGAAACCTCCAGCAGAACCAGGCTCAGGGAGGGGGGGTCATCGCAGCATTCAGGATCAGCTGAAGGCTTTTCAGGGAGCTTTTAGGACAGCCTGATAATAATGAAATGCAATAGTTGAGCCTAGAAGTAATAAATGCATGAATTAGCTTTTCAGCTGGAAGAGAAGAAGATGACTGTGAAGGGAAAACTGGATAACCTTAAATCAAGTGATTATTTTACAGACTGCTCCTTGTCCATTTTTACAGAAACACATTAAACCTGTTTTGTTTTTTTGTTTTTTACCATGAACTGTAAATATTTTTGTCAGTGTTATTAAAAAAAAAGTCTATTTCATTATTTCATCATTTAATGAAAAAGACAGAAAACATCAAATAACTTCTTGGGTCAGTCTGCAGCACTTTGTCGGCTCACCTCTGTAGTGGAAGAGACCGTTCCCGTCCACAAACACCACCTGTCGGGAGAGCACAGCTGAAATGAAGCTATTAAACTACTGTTCAGTCTTTTTTTTTTTACTTTTCCAGGATTCTCTGCTTTTTTGCAGGGGTGAAATAAGTAAACAGGGCTACTTCATCAACAGAGGCATCGCTGATCTCAGAAATTCCACCTGTGCCGTGACTTTTTTCTCCGTATCTATAGTCTATAAAACCCTGGGATAACAGAGGAAAAAGCTGAAGTTAGTAAGAGCTCCTGAAACTGATAGTGGAACCCCTCCAGCTCCAACACACCAATGAATTTCTGAAGCCAAAGGTGACTCCACAGACATATTTCCACTGTGACTCATCAGTCACCAGGAACACTCACTTCAAAGGTTGCAGATAAAGGGAGCAGTGACTGCATCTGTCCAGAGCTAAATGTCAATGGAAGTAAATCTGAGTTTGTGTGTGCGCATGAATTTCTAAGTGTGAATGTGTGTGTTTCTGCACACCTGCGGCAAGAGGACAACAGAGGGACAGAGTGGGAGGAAGCAGGGGAGGCGGGGGAGGCGTGTGGGCTGCGACAAACAGACGTGAGTGGGTGAAGATGAATAAGAGGCGTCGCTTTAAAAAAAAAAGTGAGAGGAAAAACAGGAGCTTTATCATCGTTAGTGCACTTCAATTAATGTGCATGAAAAGTAAGGCAAGGCTCTTTGTCCAAATCCAGTCGTGCTCGCAGGTCGTCAGAGTTCCTGGACTCATAAGTGACCTGTTAAGTTTTTCCACCCTGGAGGATTCATGTGCTATTAAAACACACCCATCAACCACTTTCTCATTCAGTGAGGAGGTAGCAGTTTTTACTGGAGATGGGGACAAAACTTCTAACTAGTACTCAAAAAATTTCAGTTATTAACAAGGTGTACCCTGCCTCTCACCCTATGGCAGCGGGGATAGGTTCCAGCCCCCCCACAACCTTGAAAAGGATAGAGGGGGGGAGGATGGGTGGATGGGTGGATGGATGGATGGATGGATGGAGGGATGGATGGATGGATGGATGGATGGATGGATGGATGGATGGATGGATGATATTAAAGAGTGGACAGACCAGCACCAGCCTTCAGCCATGGCAGTGGGCCTTTCAATAGTAACAGTTATGAGAAGACATAATTTCCTGTGAAACACTGGATATGTTTGTGTGTCCAGACCTGAGGAAGAAGTGTGGGCTGGTTCTTCTGCAGCCTCTGCAGAGCCTCCAGGAGGAAAGGAGTTTCTCTAAATGCCAGAAAGCCGGCTACGTAGGGGGCCGTCAGGGTCACCATCTGACTGTCTTCGTACAGCACCTGGCAGGAGGGAGGAGAAACTGCTTCATTTCTTATGACTGTCAGCACATTTCATTTCCCCATTGGTCCATCCACAGCTGTTTGAGCCCTGTGGCGACCTCTGAGGCTACAAAATGGAGCCAGAGTTTAAGTTCTAAAAAAAAACTGTAGTTCTTCTTCTGGCATTTGATTAGCAGCACCTGGCTGAGACCCTCGTAAGTTCTAAGGTGGCCGGAAGGGTGCACTCAGCTTTTCACTGCACAGAGTTCATTAATTTTTGCATGGCTGTGCATACATCGTCCTGAACCGTGTCAGTCAGTGACACTGTCAGGGTTCAGGTGCTCTGGACAAACGCATCCACCCCAGTGTACGTGTAAGGGTGAGTCCAAAGGCACAGACAAGCTGTACAAGATAATCACCAACATCGCCCATCTGGTACAAAATGAGACATCTGTTCCCTGTTGATTAAAGGTTGCGAATATATTCTGAACATCTGACAATTTATTCTATTTAAGTAACCTGGTGAATTAAGAAGTGGACACAGTTTCAATTTAACTGTATAAACTCTTAAAAGTATTATTTTTTTACGCCTACTTCAGTGTACATATCTAATTATTTATTAATCTCATCCTCATGGGGCCAGTACTGCAGAGCAGGATACACGGGATATCACACATTTCCACAAGAATACTAAACTATAATCTTAAACAAATATGAGGTCCTTAAAAATATAAAACAAGCCAAAGCAGCACAAGTTGACAGATTTTGCTCCAGAAAAGGGGGCAAGGGCGCCACCTTGTGTTTGCTAGGGCTGGCCAATCAGAAGGCTAAAATGAAGAGGATCTAAAACAGCTGATTTTGAAGAGAGATCACTGCACTGGTGTAAGACAAATGAGCATTATTATGAACTGTGCATCATACAAAGCTACTCTTGTGGAGTCCAGGAATTAAAATTAGAAATGAGCAAAAAAAAAAAAAAGTGGAAAATTGTGATTTCAAATTATTTTAATGACATTAAAAAGCTATTGACAACAGATATTTGATATATGGAAATATTATGAAGGCTGCCAAACTGATAAAGAGTCTTTGTGCTGCCATGCAGGCTACATTTTGTCTCAAATATCAACACAGCTATATAGCATAATATTGTAAACACCTTTTTCCATGTTGTTCCATGTACCTCTCCCTCTGTCTTGTCTATTTTAAGCAGCACCACAGCAGATAAACATATCTGCCATGATCTCCATCTGTGGAGTACCATCCTGTGGAGTACCAGCCGGGTCCAGGAGACCAGCAGCTGCAGACTACAGGTGCACAAGCTGTCACAGCTTTCTGACCAGTATGAAAACCACAATGAAGGGATGTGCAAACATCTCAAATTATGTAAAATCCAACAGCATCACCTGTTATCAGGGCTGCTACCGGGAGTGGCTACAAATACACAAAAGCTGTCAGCTGAGACGAGCTCTCAGAGTCTCAGCGCAGGGATGTTTTTGAGTACCTGCCTCGTTATCTGGCTTTAGAAATGCCAAACACTTTTTCAGGATATGTCATTGTCATATTGTTGACTCCTATGACCTTCATCTCCTCCTGCAAAGCAGCAGCGATACACTGTCGCGTGTGACGCAAGAATGCCGAAGGGTTATTTATTCCCGGCTTAAAAACTGCATAAACCATAAACAGTAAAATTATAACATTTTTTCTCTAAAACTTGCAGCAACAGTGGGCACACTGTGGAGTGTGTAACTAATACTTGTGCCGCAAATGGCCTCAGGTGGCAACGCCGGAGCAAATTGAAAACAAGCAGGAAACATAATCACATTATTGAACAACATTTCATTAGCCTCACTGGGTCCATGTATCAACAATGTATGGTGACATATGTCGTTAATTATAATTGGAAGGTGCCAGCAGCCCGCGTTAATGCACAGATAAATAACTGAGGAGGACTGCGTGTGAGAGGCTGCAGCAAAAGGAAACGAAATGTAAAGCAGGACTGGGAAGGTCACTTTGAAGAGCCGTATTTAACACTTTGTCTGTGTGTGTGTGTATGCAGACACAAAGTTTATAGTGCGTAACATTGTAATTACCTCACATAAACCTCACAGTCAGGAAAAAAAACATTAAGATTTGTTTTATCTTGAAAGAAATCCAGTGAAAAAAAGAAAGCACCAGCTCTGAGGAAAACAAATACATGCTCCTGGATACTTTCTTTCTGATATGCCTAAAATAACATTGTTGGCATATGAATGTTCATGAACTCCCAGGATAAGTTATCAAAGGTGAGGGTAAAACATTTAGAATCACTTCAGTGGCTCCCTCGAACACCTCGACAGCTCTGGTGAGAGCGAGAATAATTTCTCCCTTATGCCACCAGCTTTCAGGAGTCATAAAAAAAGCTGTGACTTCAAGGCGAGGAAGCAGGAGGAGGACACCACCTATAAGGACTTTGTATTCAGTACCCAAACAAAGTAAATGAGACTACTTTAAAGGTTAACAGCTGGGCTCACACAATAATCCAGCTGCACTTATTACAAAGCCTTCAAAGGCCAAGCTTTTTTTCTTTTGAGGATAGCATTTTGTATCGTCATTTGTTACCTTTTCATTAAAGGTGTCTCTGCTGAAAAAATGCAGCCTGCGCTGGTGTGGAAGAAAACGGCTCCTCAAAGCACTGCTGCTGTTCCTGCCTGTCACCACTAGAGGTCAGGAAAGCTTAGTTTCCTTATTTTACCTGCAGTTACTGGATGTAGAGTCCGTGTTGCTCACCTCCAGATCAGGGTAGCTGAGTACCACGAGCTGGGCGCAGGCGTTGGCATCGTCCCCTTTGATGAAGGAGAGGTCCACCCCACCGACTCGCTCCAGGCCCGAGAAGTCTGGGCTCCTCTGCCAGTCCTCTGTGTCCTCCTCCACCACCTGCTGCCTCAGACGGGCCTGCTCACTGCGTCAGGAAACAGGCAAATATATAAACGCACTTACCGGCAAATACTTCATGCCGAAATACCAGGCCATACCAGACAAAAGTAAACCCTGAAAATCTCACAGTGACTTGAAAACTAGGTGGTTTGACACCTTCACGTTAATCAGAGGCCATAATATGGACTAATGTGATGTTAGTGCTGGTCTTGTATTTAGAAAGTGGCTCAGGTCCAGGAGCTGCTGGCAGAGACAGTTAGCACAGCAACATTCCCTATAAAACAATTTACACTGCTCTACTGTAGGCTCTACATAAGAGACACGGGGATGAGCTATCCAGTAGATACATAAAGAGGAAAATAAATATTATAATAGAAATAAAACCCGTAACTAATTTTCTAACAAAGAATTTAGATGTCACGTATTTTTAGATTTCATCACGCTTAATGTTTAATTTTATTATATTAAAAAGATGGATGAGGCCTTTATAACTTTAGCCTTGTGAATATAGACGCACTGGAGCTGCTTTGGGACTTGAAACAGAGAGAAGCTCTGAAACTTCAGCATCAGTCTGCGCTCATGTTTTGAAGCTGATTTCTTCTGGGTGGGACTGATTCTCAGTTTGGAAACTGTTGCTCTGTGATCTGTGGCTGAGCGGGTTTTGTGGCTTTTAATGAGAAAAGAAATCTCTTTTTTTTTAAAAAAAAAAAAGAAGGTGCTGGAGCAAAGTGCCTCCAATTTGTAAAGAGTCAGCTGAGCTGCTGGAAAGACGCCCCCGTGACACAAACCGGGCTGTAAATCAGGATTCAGACATAAGCGCACTCTGACCTTTCCCACAGCTGGACCACATCCTCCGCTGGAGGCGCGGACATCTCCGTCAGCCTGCTAATGAAGACACGGCCAGCTGAGAAATGACGGATTTTAAAATAAGAAAACACAAACTGACAGAAGCAGCGTGAGCCGTGAGGAGCAAGCTGTTTACTTCCGTGCTGCTGACGTCACTCTAAGGGCGGAGACACTACGATCACTCAGGTAAACGTCGCCATCTATCGGTGTCACATGTGAATTACAACAGTTTGGATGCAGAACTTTTAATAAACATGTTATATTTGTTGCAATTTCAGCAGCCGTCCTGGTAAAAGACATTTTTAATGTCAGTGACAGTTTTTACCCTGATAAATAAAGAATATATAAAAGTCAAGCCAAAAAGTGACTGCAGCATCTACCCTGTCACAGGAATGTTGTTTCTGGCTCAAAATGATTGATATCTTAATGACAAATGTGTTTGAAACATGTTTAACAAATTATAAGCCCAAAAAAAGTGATTCACAACACTTTAAATACGGCCATCATTTTTTGTACTGGAAATGGCACACGTGGATTTTCCTGCAGCAGCTGGACGACCTGAATGGGTTGCAAATACCGTCTCATGCTACCAGGAATGACAGGGACAGGAAGGAGGAAGGAGAGTGCGATGGCCTCTCCAGCACCTGCTGCCACTCTGACTGGACAGATTAATTTACCTGAAATTTAAGTGACTTTGTCTTATACTGTGATGGTGATAACTGACTTTAATGAAGGAAAAAGGAAACGTGAGTGCAGAGGGTGGAGGGGTCCGGTTGCTCTGTGCAGAGGTTAGGATACAACTTTACTGTCAGAGCAGTGCTTCCTAACCTGTGGCACCTACCTGTGACAGAGAAAATTTTAAAAAGTCACAAAAGTGACTGAAACAAATGAATAATTTGAAGGTTTTAGTTTCAGCCTTTTGTTTATAGAAACTGGGATTTCTGCATGACGTCCGTTTCCTCCGTGAAGTGTCCTTTTTGTGCCCTCTCTTTGTTCCGAACACTGAAACTAATAAAAACTCTAAAAAACCTAAACGAGGAGGAAAGAAATGAAACTGCAAAGAGCAAACTGGTCACTACCTGAAACCAAACAGGAACAAAAGCTAAAATACAAAATTACTTCACAAGCAGCTGGAAAACATGGAGGAAATCTGCACTGAATTAATGTATTTTTTACAATGACATGAAGAGTTTATTGATGCCTCCTCGACTTTACTTCAATACATTTTTATTGATTTTTGATGAATAAAATCTGGGCTGCGGGGCATTAACTTTGTCTGCTGAAGCAGGGCAAACCTGGGAGGGAAGGGTCACTGCAAATCAGTGCAAAGCGATCACCTTTGTTCTGTGGTGAAACCACCGCCTCCTGGTGGGAGTCAGCACTCCCACCACAGCACAGCAGGGTTCGATCAATAACAGGATGAGGACAAAAATGAGAATGATGTGCTACGGCCTGCACCGTCACCAGATCCAAGCTCATCTACGGGAAACACGCCTCCAACGCCAGCATCGCACCATCAAATGAGGGACTGTTTTGGAGGAATGGTGCTCAAGCAGAGACGCAGAGAATGTCAAAGAGCAGTGAAGCTATTCTGCAGGTACGCAGCCAGCCAAGGCCTCACTGACACCCTTTATGTTGGTCTTTGCTTTTGTTGCCAAGAGAAATTAAGTAAGCACTGTTTTTATAACCTGTCTGGAAATAAAACTATTTTTTCTGGTCAGCTTCTCAAATGTGAAAAGCTGCAGTTTTAGTTTTGATGTGAATGTAGTGAGTTACACACACACACACACACACACACACACACAGGTGTGGCGCTGCCATAAAATTCAGGTCATACCCTTCAGAATAGCAAAGACTTCATCAGTTGCACCATGAAGACAAATCCAATACGATGCATCTTTTTATCTTTCATTTAATTTAATCCCAGATCTCGATCAGTAGAATATATTGAGCATGTTTTCTGCATTAGTACAAAAACACATTTATTTACAGCTGATGTAAAAGTGAGAAGTCAGAAGAGGCCTCTGTGAGGAAGCCTCTTCATCAGCGCGGTCTCCACAGGTTCACTCCTTGAACTTCCACTCCTGTCGGCACATGGGGCACTGCTGCTGGACCTGCTGCGAGTTCAGCCACTTCAGGATGCAGTGCATGTGAAAACAGTGGGAGCACTGCCCCCAGACCAGCGGGCAGTCGTCCCCAGGAACTTTACCTGCAAAACACACATTACAGAGAGTATGCAGCTGTTTGCATTCAGATACAGAATACTGGATACTTTAAGAGGATACAAGCGTTTCCCACACAGACTTTACTCAGGTGGGCCAACTCAACATATTCAGTGACTCACTTTGGGATGCTTTTTATTATTATTCATTCCTCCCACCTGAGCGAACAGGGCCATCCCCAATTTATGCATGGACAACGCCCTTTGCTCTTATTTTGAAAGTTCAGTCTGTAAGATGAGTCACTGGAGAAGCCATCCATCTATTCCTCCATTCATTCTCCACCACTTATCTGGGATGCCCAGACCACCAGCAGCTCCAGCTCTTCTTGTCTGCTAGAGGATCGTAGCAGCCCTGGATCCTCTTTGTCATGATGCTCCAAATGTTTTCAGCAGGCCGGCCCGTTCAGCAGCCGGACTCTTCTACCAAATAGTTGTGTATGCGGGTTAGCATCGTCTTGCTGAAATATGAAGGCCTTCCCTGAAAAAGACGTCATGTAGACGGGAGCATACGTTGCTCTAAAACCTCTATATGCCTTTCAGCACTCATGGTGCCTCTCCAGATGTGCAAGCTGCCAACTCCATAGACACTGATGCACCCCCATGCCATCAGAGATGCAGGCTTTGAAACAGATGCTGATCACGAACTGGATGGTCCTTGTTAGTCATCCATGCTTTCCAAAAAAGAATTTCAAGTTTTGATTCTTCTGACCTCAGAACAGTTTCCCACTTTGCCTCAGTCCATTTTAAATGAGCGTTGGCTCAGAGACGATAGCAGCATTACTAGATCGTGTTCACATATGGCTCCTTCTTTGCAGGACTGCACTTTAACCTGCATTTGTGTTCACAGACAGTGATTCTGAGCCCATGCAGTGATTTCCATGACAGAATCAGGCCTGTTTTTAACACAGTGCAGCCTGAAGATCACAAACAACCAATTTGTAGAAGCATTTTTTTTTTTTTTTTTGCTGATTCATGAAGCTCTGCCTCTCTAAGACGCTCTTTTCATAACCAATCATGTTACTGACCAACTAACCTAATTAATGCAAAATGTTCCCCCAGCTGTTCGTTAGTACCACTCATGTCTCCAGCCTTTTGTTGCCCCTCCCCAACTCTTACTGAAATGTGTTCCTGTCATCAAATTCAAAGTTAACTTTTTATTACATTTTCTCAGTTTAAATATTTGATACGTTCTCCATGTTCTATTGTGATTAAAATAAGGGTTCGTTTGATGCTCAAATCACTTAATTCTGTTTTTGTTTACAATTTTTACAGCATCCCACTTTTTTTAAGTATTGCGGTTGTAATTAAATTACCTGACCATCATTTCTGCTTAGAAAAATGGATTCATCCAAATAAAACACGGTGCTGCTGCTAAGATGGAAAAATCCGTGTGTATACACACACACACAGCTCAGAGATGCTGTTTGTCTTGTGTATCATATTTATTGTTTACTCATTATTTTGTTGGTTTAAACAGGATGAGCAGGACAAATCAAATGTAATGAGTAAGGCGTTATTTGTGGTGACAGTTGTGTTGTGTTTTGTGTGTCTGTATTATTATAATGCTGACATGCTGTGAGTTCTGATACTCACAGTCGGGACAGCAGCCGTTGAAGGCCATCCTGCAGATCCCACAGTTATCGTCGTTCGCCACCCAGAGCCAGGAGGCCACGCCGCTCCACTGCCGGATCTTCACCTTCATCCTGCGGCTCTGACGGAGCACAAACACATCACACCGGAGCCGCTAACGGGAGCGTGAAGCTAATGAGCGTTCAGCAAAATGTTCTTACTCACAAGGCAGAGACCGCCGTGTCCTTCAGGTATCTCACACGCGTGAGGTCAGGCCGTTTCTTAGCGAAAAACAAATCATTTAGAGCTGCTTTAATGGAAGCCTACAACATGAAGCTACTATTTTAGCAGCCCGGGCAAAAGGCGTTTCTTCTTCCTCTGTTGGAATTCCGGCAGGCTGCATGCTGGGATGGGGAAATGCTGCCCTCTGCAGTCAACTCAGGGGAAAACGACGCAGAGCAAATAACCACTAAAAAGGTGTAATAGCACAAAGGAGCGCCGATCAGGTGTTTTACGAGCTCTAAAGTGATTATGAAGAGGTGATGGTGGAATTTAATGTTTACATATTTTTTAGGCAAACATATTTTATTGAGCGTTTATTCTGTCGCTTAACATATTTAGTGCTGCCTACTTTATATTTTCAGTAATATAAACAATGAGGATATGGCAGAATACTAAACAGGCTAAACTCATTCAATTTGCAGATGTGCAACAAAACATCTGTAAAGTGCACAACTTTCACACACAGAGGCATGTTTACACTGATCAGACATAACATTATGACCACCTTCCTAATGTGTGTTGGTCCCCCTTATGCTGCCAAAACAGCCCTGACCCATCGAGGCCTGGACTCCACTGCACCCCTGAAGGTGTGCTGTGGTATCTGCACCAAGATGTTACCAACAGATCCTTTAAGTCCTGTAAGCTGTGAGGTGGGGCCTCCATGCATCGGACTTGTTTGCCCAGCAAATCCCACAGATGCGATTGGATCGAGATCTGGGGAACATGGAGACCAAGTCAACACCTCTCCCTGTCCATCTTAGAGTGGCGAACTCACTGATGCATTTTAAAGGTCTTTTAAAAACATCTTTTTAGCTTGGCATTTGTTTAATTTATTTTTTTTATTCTTTGTCCTGTTGTGAAGCACTTCGTAACATTTGTTTTGAGCGGTGCTATATAAATAAAGCTTTACTTACTTACTTACCTCGAAGTCATTGCTGTGCTCCTCAAAGCATTCCTGAACCATTTTTGCTTTGTGGCAGGGCGCATTATCCTGCTGAAAGAGACCACAGCCATCAGGGTGTACTTGGTCTTCAACAATGCTTAGGTAGCTGTTAAAGTAACTTCCGCATGGATTACAGGACCCAAAGTTTCCCAGCAGAACACTGACCAAAGCATCACTGGCTTCTCTTCCTGGTACCAGGTGTTTCCCAGGTAAGCGACACACCCAGACATTTACGTGATGTAAAAGAAAACGTGACTCAGACAGTCCACCTTCTTCCATCGCTCTGTGGCTCAGTTCTGATACTCGTGTACACGTTTTTGGTGCATTCAGCAGGGGTCAGCATGGTCTGTATATGCAGCCCCATACACAGCAAACTGATGCCCTGTGTATTCTGACATCTATCAGAACCAACATTTTTGGCAATTTGAGCTACAGTAGCTCATCTGCTGGATCAGACCACACTGGCCAGCCTTCACTTCCCACGTCCATCAGTGAGCCTTGGCCGCCCACGACCCTGCGGCTGGTTCACCACTGTTCCTTCCTTGGCCCATTTTTGATAGATACTGACCTCTGCAAACTGGGAACTCCCCACAAGAGCTGCTGTTCTGGAGATGCTCTGACCCAGTGGTCCAGCCATCACAGTATGGCTCGCAAACTCAAATCCTTATGTTTGCCCATTTTTCCTGCTTCTAACATCAACTTTGAGGACAAAATGTTCACCTGCTCCCTGATATATCTCACCCACTGACAGGCGCTGTGATGAAGAGATAATCAGTGTCATTCACTTCACCAGTCAGTGGTCATAATGTTGAGTCTGATCCGTGTATATCAGACACGTTATCAAGGCTGCCTGAAAACGAGGACGACATCATATCAAGGTCAGTTAAACTGGTAACACTATGGCAGCTTAGTGGTTTTTCAGACATTTTGAGAAAATAAATGAACTGTGATCATAACACTGTGCACGAAGGAGTGCATTTGCTTTGGTGATCATTATATTTACCACTAAAGGCTGTTTATATTAACGCAGAGTTCATAAAAGGCCCACCGCTAAAGATTAAAGACCTGAAGGAGCTACATGCGATGCTGCTTATTCCTGTAAATGTTCAGCCTGGTGCATCAGCCAAAAATCTGTTACTTTTGATCTCTTTGAAAGTCAGCAGCGCTGCCTTTTTAAAGAGTGAAACCTCAGCCAGAGCACGACGGGCCGACTCTGAGATGAAAAACATCTTTCAGTGAGGAAATGCAGGCCAGTGGGTGCAGATAATCTTCTTTGATCATTAGTCGAGATGGTGATGCAGCGTGAGGCCCGGCCTTTTAATTTCATTAATCATCATGTTATTAACAGATGACTGCATCCAGCAGTACAGCCAGTGCAAAAATGTGAGAGCAATTTTTAGCTTTGGGCAGTGAAAAAGTTTAACACATTTTCAAGAACTTAAATAAATGCGACACGAGTCTGAAGTTTCTTATAATTCAAGTTTAATGTTGAGAGAAAAAAAAAAAATGTAAAGGCGCCATTTTCCCATGAATCCAAACATCCTTTTTTTTACACAATATCTCAGATGAAGGTAAAGATATGCAGTGGTGTCAGAACAGGGAGCAGAGAGACTGACAGATGTGATGTGATGAACAGTCCAAACAGACAGTTATAGCCCTCATATTTCAGTGAGATGATGATGATGATGATGATGAAAGGTGTTCATGCTCTAAGAGCTAAAGTCAGAGGTGCAGGTGAAATTTCAGGTGTTTGAGAGAATGAAGTGAAATGGAAATGAAAGAAAAAACACATCTGAGCACACTTTTTTTTTCATGCCTATGGCTTCAATCAAAAAGGTCCACTCGCCTTTCTAAGATCTACGCAATGAGAGCAGATGAGAGCAGCAAAGCTGGAGCGTGAAAGTGAAGAGAAAAAGGAAAGAAAGCGGTCGCCAGGTTCGAACCTGTGAAGAGACGGAGATCAAATCTCCTGTGCTGCTTTAGACCAGGAAGAGATGAGAGTGGAGAACACCCAAACTACAGCTGACATTCACCCCTTTACACCATCAAACACACACCTGTAGCCCTCATTACAAGGAGGTCCACTCAGTAAAACATTTCATGTTATTGCAGTTAATGACATGTAGATACCACAAGTTAACCAGTAACTATTAAATATAAGCAGTTTCATGTATCAAATAACAGGCAGGGTCCTTATTTTTAGGAGGAAAAGCTCAGATATACACACAGATGCCAGCTTACATGCTCATGGGGGGTGGGGGGAGGGGGTGTCTGAGTATTTCCGGTCACCCATTCCTATAACAATAATAAAAAAAAAACTTATTTTTGATGCTCCAATGAAAGAAATGCTAAAAATAAGCAACACAGTAACTTTCCACAGATGGGAACCCGCTGTTACTGTTACTAATGTATTTAATCTGGTATGCCAAAAAGCAGTCCCGAGCTAACACGGCCTCACGTCAGGCGAAGACACAAAGATCAGAAAGATGTTAAATAATATTAGATCGTTCGGAGTGCTCCAACACATTCTGGTCGACACCTGAGCCGTAGCTCCAGAAACCTGCAGATCAGGTGGACTCGTTCTCCTTCGGGGACTCTGCGCAGCGGCGAGGACGAGGCTGCACGGATTACCTGCAGCTTTCCTCTCAAGTCAGACTTTGACAGTAAACACGTTACAGTTCTGGAGTCACGTTTCACAGCGGAGTGTCACAAAGAAGCAGCTGCAGGATTGCAACATGAGTTTTAAACATTATTTATAACACTGTTACAGTACTCGTATCAATAAATACAGTTTTGTAACAACCCAAGCTGCTCGAACATCTGTCGAACATTCAGCGAGTTCCAACGACCTGTGACGGTGCGCAGCGGGAGGCCGGGCTCCCCCTGAGCAACACGGCAGCCGCTTTGACTCGTCGCAGTGGCGAGCGGCCACCGATGTGGCATCTATGTGTATATATATATATGCATGAGGAAAACCCTTATTTATTTATTTATTTTATTTTTTTTTGCCGTTGCTGTCAGCTGCACACTGTAACCATGGCAACAGCACCCAATGACTCTTGGCAAAGTTGATCATTTCTGCCCTCGACAGGGAGTCAGATCTGTGCGAAGTCATCAGTGCTCGTCAACCAAATAAAGTATATTTTTTTAAAAAAATGAAATGTTCATTCGACTCACGATCACTCATCTATTACAGTGGTGACTAAGTGACGCTTACAAAGGCTAAAATGGTATTATTTATTGACACATGGCTCTTAAAATGGCTATATCTTAAATCTTAAATAAGAGACCCATAAGCCCAATCACCATTTGAGCATGCGGTAACCCGCCACGCCGCTTCACCCATCAAACGTCTCCAAAAGAAAAGCAAAACACAAACAAACCAACACTAGCACTTGTACAGTATCGATGTGGTCTACTGGCGCGCCGTCAAATGATAACTCACAAAGAAACATTCACCCCTAAAGCACACTGAAATCTACGTCACTCTGCGAAAAGCAATGGCGGCAGCTCCGCCCAGCTCGCCGCAACCCTCCAGATGCAGGCATTTCATTGGTTAGCGAGCGCTAGCCAATCAGTAGCACATTCACCATTCAGTGACAAGGCCTCTCCTTGACCGCTTCACTTAACTTGAGTTCCTCAAATGTGCAGAAGCTCGACAGAAAGCGAACTAACTGTGGTCGTTCCACGTTAAGATTATAATACATACTCAATGCATGAGGTAGGGATGCACCGATGAATGAGCCAGGTATCAGCAGATAAGATGGCATTACTGACTCTGAGCTGGCTAAATGTTCAAAAATTGTGCCATGAAGAGCTAAAACAGGTTTGTTTTTTTTATAAAGATTTTTTTTTTGGGGGGGGGTTCCCCCTGGCACAAAAATAAAACAAAGATATCAGCGTCAGCGCTGGATATCGGCCTAAAATTTCACAGTCAGTGCATCCTTACTGTGACGACAAGACGTGTCGAGGAGAAAATCTGGCAAATTATTTTGTTTCTCTCCTGACAAAATATCTGTAGATAAGAAACGGTGGCGCCACAGAGTTTTGTTGTTTGCTCACTCGGTTTTGCCCGTCTGTACAAGAAAAAGTTGATCTGCAATCAGCACCCGTGATGACTGCGGCCCAGAGGTGCAACGCTGATTTAAAAAGGACATTTCACTCTTCAGAAAGAGGCAAAGACATTTTTGTTTTTGAAAGACCAGAACCAAAGTCAAAGGACGACCGTATGGTGTACTTCTTGAAATGCTTTCAGCAGAACTGCACCCTGGAAAGACTGCAGATTGAGGCCGGTGTGTGCATGCTGGTTATGATTGTAGCCGAAGTAGAAACAATACCAGCAATTATTTGTCTGGTCCTAATTCTGAATGTCCTTTGTTTAGTCCCCGTCAGGGTTCACTCTCTCCTTCCGTCCTTTCAAACTTGAAATTCATGCAAACAAAAGTAGAACAGAAACAGGAAGTGACATCACCCCGTCATCAGGTGTTTAGGTTCTGTCATTTCAAAAACAAAAACATATGAAATGTCCTGTTTTCAGAAATGTTGTTGGTATTCAGTTTCGTCATCCTGTTTCCTGAAATGTGTTTTTCATTTTTGTTCTTGCGTTTTGCACCTTGGGGCCACCGTACGTGATCCTCCTCATACGTCGTCACGTTCAACAGAAATATTTTACACAGTAGGAAGTCAAACTCGTGTTATTGCTTCTAGCGGATTTACTTCGCTAAGAGTCAGATCTGGGTCAAATATTCAAAAAGGTGTGAACGCAACCTGTACGGCAACGCAACGAATGTCAGAAAGCTCAAGTGAGCCGGAGGAGCATGCAAGGAAGATCTCACCTGTCAGCTGCCAACG
Source organism: Archocentrus centrarchus (assembly GCF_007364275.1). NCBI lineage: Eukaryota > Metazoa > Chordata > Actinopteri > Cichliformes > Cichlidae > Archocentrus > Archocentrus centrarchus. Next base: position 37,216,784 of record NC_044346.1, on the reverse strand, counting down.
TTACTGACACCTGTGCTGTCGTGATTCAGAGAGCTCCGTGCAGACGTTATTTGACCCAGATCTATTAAAGATGTTCACCCCACCCATTCACCCACCCACACTTGACCTACTTGAGCTCACAAGAGACAATAAACCCTCCAGTAACAATATGGCAAACTATCAGTTTTTGCATGTCAAAAGTCCTCGTGTGCGTTTGTGCGTGAGTGGTGTTCGTATGTAACAGCTCATCCAGTCTTTATCTGCTAACACACATGAATGAGGTATGCGTCGCCTCAGTACTGTGTGTGTGTGTGTGCACACGTGTAAATGCATATATGTAACAGCGCCTCCAGTGTCTTCATCCGGTTCTGTAGCTCCTAGGATGAGAATATTGCTTCTTTCTTTCAGCTTACGGTGCCTCGAGGTGCTGTTCATCTCCTCCTGACCTTTGACCTCGCCACCGTGCACAACACACGACGCAAACATTCTGCTGATGGTCCTATTCAAGCTCCTGCCCGGCAGAGATGCCGGGCACAAAAAATATATATGACCTTTTGTGCAAAAGAATCAGCCCTTTAAATTGTACATATAGTTTATATTTTTTCTTTTTGCCTCAGAATTTTTTAATTCTTTGTCTTCTGTTTGTGCAAGCATGCATCAGTTCCACAGAGACTGGCTGTGCAATAGGAACAGAGTCCAAAGATGATGGTTTAAGGGTATGGGGGGTAGGAAAAGAAGTTGGCGTCCGTGTTAACGGTATGGGCAGTGGATGTGGGATTTTGTGAACTGAAGTCCTCCGCTACCTGTTTCTACCTGGAGATCATGGAGCTGGACTGGGATTGGTTGGAGGAGGTGGTGGCGGCGCTGAGCTGAGAGAAGCCGCTGTGACTCGACTCCAAGCTGGTCATCGATCCCCTGAGAGAAGAAACAGACATCCGGTGAACATGTGAATGCACACAAACCTCACACTTCAGCTAATTTCATGTGTATGTGACACCTGTGCAGCTTCAGACTCTTTGGCACTAACTGAACGCACGGTGTGGGCATGACTCGTGCTCATGATGCAGAACCATGCAGCCAGAGCAAACCTAAAGGAGGGAGATTCACTCTGAGGCCTACAGCAGTCAGGCTCTGCCACAGGCTGCAACAACTCAGGCGAGGGTTTACACCAGCCTTAGAATGAAACTGAGAGGACAGATAATCCCAAATACTAAGAAAGTACAAAGTTCAGGGAACTCTACACCTGCAGTGCTAGCAGACATCCCCAATATGGTCACCTCAGGCGCAGAAACCAAACCGACCTACTCTCCAACCACCTGTTTACGAAGGGCGGCCAATCAGACAAATGTTGGTTTAAAGTAGGAGGAGCCCTGAGGCCCAGTATTAGCTAAATAAAACTGAACTGTGAACTCTGCTGCAGCAAAGTTCAAGATTAAAAATATGGAGCTGCAAATGAACAGCTACACTTTAATGGGTCCTTGCATGTGTAGACATGACAAGGCTGCCTGAGGTACCGTTTTTCTTCTATAACTTATGAATAAATAAGAGAAATCTTATCAAAATCCATGTAGCAGGTAGGCTGCCATTTTGCATTTATAAAAGATAGAATATAAAATTATGTACATTATGAGAAAACCATGTCTGTAATGTTTTCATGCATGCCTAAATACTAATATGAAACCTAATTTAAAATAGTTTAACTTCAGCTATTTTACATGAAAACTTATTAAATCCCCTTTAAAAATGGTTACAAACCATGAAACCTCAAACTTGAATAAATGTTATACATTTTTAATTCCTTTTAACTGTTGTAATAACCCATCCTAAAGTAATTGGAACCGTCCTAGATAAATCTGATGGACTCACCAGAGAATTACAAATGAATAAAATGAGGAGCTTTAATGAGGAGGACTTTAGCTCTAAGGAGCCCTTTAACTCCCGACTCGAAACTGAGCATAAGGAGCCATAAAAATGTAACAATTACTGTGGAGGCACGTGTCATACAGTACAGACATGGCAAGAAATAGTGCCCTGCTCTACATTCGCTCAATTCAAGGAAGCATTTCAGATACTCCGAAGTGTAAATATGAACCAAATGTGTCAACTTTTAGCAAAAAATCTTGTTAAAAACGTCGAGTATGAGTTAGATGATGATGACTTTAATACTGGTTTGGAGGATAAAATAAATTGAAGCAGCATGTGCACAGAAAGCAAAGTGAGACTTGGTAATGCAATGTGATGAGTGAAGAAAAGCAAATATAAGTCAGAAAGTGTGTGTGTGTGTGTGTGTGTGTGTGCGCGCGTGGTGTTTGCTGACGTTAACCCAATCAAGGGACCCTGAAATTTTTAGTCATGCAAGCAGTGTGATTAATGCCAGCAGGTTACACTGGAGTCTCAGTGCAAAGACTCATCAGTGTGAACAAAGCAACAACATCCTGTTAGCCAGCGCTAACAAAAAAAAAAAATCAAAAGCAAGAACAGATGCAAATTAGCATCTCTTTGCAGCATCAGAAGCATGACTGCCAAGGAGGGAAGGGGGGCCACTCAGATTAGCAGCCAAAAGCAGCAATGATGATGAGCTAGTGCTAAAGAAAAAGGGGCAAACACCGAGCCACTTACAAACTCTGCACATCACAGCAAGCCGTTCTTCACAGGAAGAAGACAGAGCAGGAGGAGGAGGGGGGTTGTGAGCGACAGAACAGGAGCGGATCGGAAAGAAAAAGCTGGATTAAAGTAGTCGTCAGGAAGGGAACAGCATCCTCATCTCAAAACTGTGGGCCTAGAAAACTCATTGTGCTCTTAAGGTATTTCAGAAAGCAATCTGAGCAACATTACAGATTTAATTCATTCAAGTATCAAATGTCATACGTGGCACTATGTGGTAGGTTGTAGAGAGGGAAAACTGAAAGAAGACAGGAGTGAAAAATGAGCAGTAATAAATGGATGATGTTTGAAATAAAAACTACCTCAACATCACAATCAAACGGCAAAAATATGGACACACATACACGATACATTTACATATCAGACACAAATAAATGTCTCCGTCATTCACTCACACACTCACTCAAGTTCAGGTACCAACCTGAAGTCCTCAGAGCCCAACACCTCAGTGTAGTACATGACTTTACACTTGTGTGAGGAGACCTGCAGGGTGGCGAGCACGTCGTCCACTCGGGGCAGGTTGGTGGCCGAGCAGGCCGGCATGTTGTGGAACTTCCACTGGAGGATGTAGAAACCGGGCCACCTGGTTATGTGGGAGCCCTGAAGATGGGAAGGATTCAAAGCACAAACAAGCAAAAATGAGGTTCTGTGAAAATAATAATAATACATAAAAGGTACCATGCACCAGTTCACGAGCATAGACTCTAACCTGCACACTCTCGCCCTCCTTGCAGGTGAGTGGAGACTCCACCATGCTGTAATCTTGGCCCAGCGTCCAGGACTTATCAATGAGCTGGACGTTGTTGCCTCCCGGGGAGGTGATGCCGTGGGCTCCCAGGGTATCTTTACGTGGTGCCTGAGGGGCCCGCTTTGAATGGTAGATGTTGAAAACAATGTCACCTTTGCACACGTCAAAATCCCAGGTGATGACTGAGGAGGCGTCGATGATCTCAATCACAATCTGACGGGGTGAAAGAAATTAAGAAGGGTTAAGTAAACTACATAGACTATATAAAGATGATTTAGTTTCTGGGTATGAAAACTGAACCTACTAAACTCTCCTAAACTTGACTACTTAAATTAAGATTAGACTTGCTTCTAGAAGGCTTGCAGTCTAAAAGCAACTTGAGAAATTAAGACAAGAAAAGTGCCAAATAAATGACCAGTCCCTTCCACATACAAGCCTCAGGTAAGCACAGCAAACTACAGCGTGAGCAAGAGCAGCGAGATAGAATTATTCGTCTGCATGTGAGGCTCTGAGGCCATCAACGTAAAACCAAAACTATTTCTTGATGCGTGATTATGTCCAACAGTGTCCCTTTGGTATAAATGATGCAACATGAGGTTACACCACATCACTGCAGGCAGATTATATTTCAGAGTCACGCTACATGTGTTCTACATCTGAATTCAGAAACTGCCTAAGATGGATGATCGTACATTTTACAACCACTAGATGGCAGAATGTTAACAGAACCTCCACCAGAGGGATTCTGTTGTCCTGACCTACATTCATATCAAACAGACACAGGCCTTCCATCTTTTCCCTTCGCTTTGATTCATTCAGCCTCACCTCATGTGGAGCTCCCTTGAAGATGCTGGCGCTTTGGTAGATCGTCTCAGTCCACAGACGGATGTCCTCATTCTCGACCTCCTCAGCTGTGCGGTACATGGACTTGGGAACCAGGCCGCCCTCTGGTACCTCACACTGCGAAGAAAACGCATACGTGAACACGCACAGAAGCACGCTAAAAAAAAAATGGGTCAGTAAAGGTGATCTCAATGTGGATGGAGTCCCAGAAAAATAAAATTTTACTCTGAAAGTTCAAATCTTACACCAACACTCACCATACACTCTCCTCCGAGGAAATCAGGAATGATCTCCTTGTCGATGTAGTCCACGAGACCTCCAGGACCCTGATAGTCATTGCCTGCGTAGATCAGGAACTTCTTGCGGGTGTTTTCGTCAATGAATGGGCTCACCTGAGGGCGTTATTGACACAATGCATGAAATGACGGCAGTAACGTGAGCAGAGCTGAATGTGCATCTGCTGCAGCTCATAAAACCTGTGTCTGTTAACAATCTAAGGAACACCTTCCTGATCCACCCCACAGATTATAAACGCTAAAACGAGGAACATAAAATGTTACCAAAGGGACTTGGTTATTATAATCACGCAATAATGTAATAAAGCAATAATATGAAAATACCCCCTCAAAAACAGTGATTTTAATTGGGTGTGATTCAATATCCTCAAGTCAGAACAACAAATGCTATTAAACAAACTCAAGTATTTTACGATGAGCAGTTATTAGGCAGCAGAGCTGAGTGACCAGGTTCCTAGTTTATGTGCGACTGCACAGCTTTGCCCCTCATCCTACACACCGTGTCTGTGTTCTACATTTTAAACTGTTCTACTTTTCAAAAGTCAACAGTGCAGGACAAAGCCTGGCTCTCACCCAACGCCTGTAAAGAAAAACAGGAAAGTTATCTTCGTGCATCAAGTGCAGGTTCAGGTTTCACCATCTTTTTTCCTGCAAATTCACATATGATGAAAACCCAAAAAAGGAAAGAAAAGGGAAACTACTAACTGGGCCAAACAGCTGGAAGGTGTTTCTTAGGGACAGTTTTTCATTTTTGCCAGAGTAAAGTGACACAGTTCATCCTTTATAACCCTGAAACCTGCATTGTTTGCAGATGTTTAATATTTAAATCTGATTTATCAAAAATCCTCTGTATCTCAGCATAAGAGTCTTCTCCCACATTATGAAATACAACCAGACTCAGGATTTTGTCACTCTAAGTTTAGCCCACCAAATTTAGAGCCCGTGAAAGCTGTAATTCCTATTTGAGGCCAACGACGCTGCTGCCACTGCTTAGCAACTACTACATATTTGTAAATGTTTGTAACTTCTCCATGTACCAAAATAAGGGTGGGAAACATTTAAAATCACTGTATGCATAATCTGGTGTTGCAAGAGGATGGCACCACAGGGTCTGAGTTACTCTCATCTGGTTCTCACCAGTGTCCAAAGGACAGGAAAGACTCTTGGAGCTCTTAGTATAAGCAGGCGTCCCAGAGTCTCAGGGTAATTGGCCTCCACGACCTCGATGATCCTCAGTAGCGCCTTGACTCCCGGTCGCCACAGGTGACGCATGTTCAGCCCCTCCAAATCTACTAGACATGTCCAACAGCTAGAGAAGAGGAAGTGAGAGGATTAGGGTGTGTGTGGATAAGCGCACGCAACAAACACAACTAGGCTACAGCCTCTTTCTGACCACTTAGCACTTGTCACTCTGAATTGAAGCTGAGTGGTGCAGGCAATGCTTGTTATTTCTGGATCTCTCCAGCCCTTCCACATACTTCCTTTCCTTCCATCTATCCTGGCAGAGTGCTGTCACGTGACAGCCACTCATAGTTCACATGCCTTTCTGTGCGGCTCTTATCTCAGCCACCTCCTCCTCATCCTCCTCCTGCTGCTTCAGAGAGCTGACAGATGACAGATACCATCTCCGCTCCCTCCCTCTCACTCTGTTCGATGTCATCTGAATGAGTCCGCTGAAAGGCGAGCCTCATGCACACTTTCCATTTTGGGGGAGATAAATTCTGCTCTGGACTCACTGTGTGTGTGTGTCTGTGAGTGCGTGCACGTGTGTGTGCATGCACATGTGTGTGTGTGTGTGTGCACCTGTGCCCAGTTATGACTGCTGAGCTGAATCTAAACAGCTGGCATGTTTTTAAGCTGCTTGGGGAAAAGAACTGATGTTCCCTTATTTTAATCCTGCATTTATATTAATCTACAACCACATGTAAAGCTTTTAGTGGTTTTTTTTAGTAGCACTGGAGTAGACCTGCACACGACTGATTATTCTCTTTGTCAAAACTGACAGTGTGATACTGTTGCATATTAACTGTTTAGATCACAGACAGCATGGTGAACTCTGTCCTCATATTCTCAGGCTCAGGGACTTCTGTGACAACCATCTGCCCAACTTTAGATCCCCATAAAATATACAAACAGCAAAAAAACAAAACTAAAAACTAAAAAACAAACAAACCCCTTGCAAATCCCCAACCTTCAAAAGTGTAAATGGACTATGCTGAAATGGTTGCTTGATATGCAACAAATAACCAATTATCAGAACTAATTATTAATATCACTATTATGAAATTCTTTATTTAAATGCTAAAAAAATAAATTAAGGGAGACCTGTGCACTGAAGAAAAACAGAGAGAGAGCAGAGGTAACTGGACAGTTTTTGAAACGTTGCCTTTTAAGACGACGTCACGCAGTGCTGCTCCCCTTCTGTTTGTTATGGAGGACTATCCCACTATTGTATGTGATACAATGGTGAGAGAGAAAAGCATTGCCTGTGATGAACCACATGAATATTAAAAAAGAAATAGATCTTTACCTTCAGTTTTCTGGAGTCGTTCCACATGGAACAACTTTAAAGTGAGTCTAGCTTCCAGGAAAAGTCCTAAAATTTATACCAATAAGCTTATTCTTTATACCAGAGGCCTAGATCATACGATGATGATCAGGAAGGGAAAATGTACTCCATTATTCTGATGCATTCCCCATTCACTCATTTCCTGAACTAAACACATCTAAGGCAGTCTGCAGAGTTGCAGCAGTCGGAGTTAAAGGAAGAGTCCGTGGCATATAAAACGCTATCAGTGTAAAAATGTACATCACAGCGTTGGGAGGCAGAGATAATATGGTTACATGGTGAATTAAAGAGGTTCAAAAATCAAACATATTGACTGGCAGTAAAGGTTTACCTGATGGGTCGACCAAACACCTTTGTATTCTCTTCACAGCGTCTCAGACCCTCCTCATTGATGGAAAGAACCTGCAATGACATGAATTTTATATTTGACACACTTGGCTCCCAGACTCCACTTACAGTGAGTGCAACATTATAAATAAGCACACCATTTATACAGCCTGGTGTTAATTCACTTGGGGCAGGAAATGCCACTGGACATTGATTCCCTAACCTGTAATCCAACTCCGACCTGACCCAGGGCTTCCACCAGCGTATTACAAACCCAGCGGCCTGCCCTCTCTCTCTCTCTCGCTCTCTCTCCTCCTCTCACTCTGCTCTCGCTCGTCAGCTCTCTCTTCGTCTCTCGCTCTCTCTCTCTCCGCCGCGCTCTCTCGCTCTCCTCTCTCCTCTCCTCTCTCCCGCTCTCTCTCTCGCTCGTCTCCTCACTCTCTCTCGCCATCAGATCATCCTCCTCTCTCTCCACTGACTCTCGCTCCTCTCCGCCTCCTCATCCTCCTCCCCGCGCTCTCTCTCTCCTTCTCTCTCTCTCTCTCTCCTCCCTCCCCCCTCGCTCTCCCTCCTCGCGCTCTCCCTCCCTCCCCCCCCCACCTCTCTCTCTCACGCTCTCTCGCTCTCGCTTCTCCGCTCTCCTCGATCTCCTCCTCCCTCGCGCTCATCTCTCTCCTCTCTCTCTCTCTCGCTCTCTCGCTCTCTCTCCTCTCGCTCTCTCTCTCTCGCTCTCTCTCTCTCTCTCTCTCTCGTCTCCTCTAGCTCTCTCTCTCTCGCTCTCTCTCTCTCGCTCTCTCTCTCTCTCTCGCTCTCTCTCTCTCTCGCTCTCTCGCTCTCTCTCCCTCGCTCTCTCTCCCTCGCTCTCTCTCTCCCTCGCTCTCTCTCACACCAACTGTGTGAGGTGCACCTAATAGAACAAAGCACTGGGTGGATAATAGGGGTAAATTAATAAAGTGCATCATAAAATTCTCCAGTGCAGATCAAAGCAGCTGGGTTTAACAAATATTCTGGCAGAAATCCCGTCTGACCTATAAACTTATCAACCTGCACTAATGAACCTTTATTGCATTACAGTGTGCGTTACATACATGTCTGAGCAGAGACTCCTCCCCGAGAGCGCGCACCAACCCTTTGGTGTCCATCTGGCCGAGCCTCAGGATGTACAAAGGACGGCCGTCTGAAAGAATTAAACAATGTTTACACGATTATCGCACAATTTACATTCCACAAAGACTGCACGTTAAGTGGAAAGGTCTGCACTGTTGGCCATCTGCTCCTGTTGCATAAGACAATAAGTGAGTGTGTACACTGAGAAATGCTTTCATGTTTGTCTCAGTGGATACAATACTAACAGTAAGACTAAGAGGGCTCTGGTGTGGCAACACAGAAGCTTAGTTTGATTTATGCGTTCATTCTTTTTCCCCAAATAAGGAATCGAAGGCAGGAATGTGTGTGTGTGTACACACTAGTCGGGTAACCAAGTAGCATCAACAAGTTGGATCATTTTTATTTCACACACTTGGCTGAAAGCTGCAGGTTGCTAAGAATCACTGAAATCTGTTTGCAGTTTTTCAACCTAATGTTCTCTTAAACGTGAACATGACTGCATGATTGTGTAAGTGGAGTCCGTACGGAGCAGATCCTCCTCTACTGAACAGCCCAAGTTTAGCTCTGACATGGCTACATAAATCATAAGCCTGGCCAACGCACACGTGAGATAACCATCTTTAGGTGTGCCTGTAAATACAAACCTACCTCTGTCATGGTGGTGCCATCCACCGGTGTAGTAGTCCTGGAGAACCTGTGGAGAGCTCCAGGTTTCCAGCAGGTAGTCCACCTGGTGCTGCTTCCTCCAGGTCAGAGACTGGCACAGGATCTCCCGTGCTTTATCAATGTTGAAATCTCTGGCCCGCAGGAAACGCAGGATGTGCTCATCTTTAGGGATCTGCATAGAGAGAAGAAAAATGGTTAAGCTATAGACAGACAGTCACTGCAGCTGAGTGCACATTCAGGTGGCAGGAAAAAAAGGGGGAAAATAAAAGAAAACCCACAAAATTAAATTAATTTAAATGATAGCCGTTACTTTTATACAACACAAACACTGAAGGCTGTTTGAAGCAAAACAAGTGCTTACAGCTGTAAGCCGTTAAACAGACAGTTTAGTTCATATCAGGCACATTTCCAGGTTTTCCTGATGCAGTTCACCGACAGCATCACTTAGCATTTGTGCAAACTTTCAGTGAATGAATGGAACACGTGGTGATAAAACATGACTCAAAATCTATCAGGTAATTATTAATTATTTACTAAGTCAGATAATTGTTTAAGTTCTTCTCTTTTTTTTGGGAGACAGTGCAGTACCTTTCCCTTGTGTGTCTCCTGGAGCCACTTGCGCAGTCTGATCAGACAGCTCTCCTGCAGGGGCGTCAGGTCACCCAGGTAACGTTTGATATAGTCTGCATCCAGCTTGTCTGCGACATAAAAACACAAACCTCCTTTAAAAACACAAGTTTGACTGCTGGACAGTAAATTAATGTGCAATACACCTGGATTAAAATAATACCTATAGATCACAAATTCTAACTTAAATCTTGGAGTGTACAAAGACAGGACTCTGCCCCAGCTGTCTTTAGGTGAATCAGGACATTCAATTACACAAAGAAAATACATCTATAACAACAGATTTTGAGGATGTTGGGGTGCCATTCTCACACCCGTCCCATTCCTGAGCAACTCCTCCTCCCGCTCAGTTATTTCAATGATTCACCTAATGTATGTAAAAGTTTTCTTCAACAATATTTGCAGATGACACAAACTGTGTTGTCGCATTTCAAGTTACTAACTCTGATTTATCTGCAAATAAAACGATCCTGCAAGGCAGTCATTTTTTGCAGAACATGAAGCTCTCACACCTATAATTTTAAAAATGTAATCTTCTTTTTGGCATTGTATTGTTTTTATTGTATTTCAGATTTCTCCAATTGCTCCAGAAAATCTCTTCTACATAAAAAACAGAACTGCAACCATCACATTTTACATTTTGTAACAATTTCAAAGTGTGATTAAAAAAAATCAAATGTCCACTTGAACAAATTCAGGAAGTAACTCTTCATTTCACTTAAAGTCTTCATTTGAAACCAACTGTGCTGCACATCAAATCCACCAGATGAAGTAACCCAAACATGATGACAGGTATTGGACTTGGACCTTTTCTCTCACTGTATTTGACTCATACCTGATTATAATAAACCACTGAATACAAACAGCACAAAAACAACCATGATAAATATCTGAGGTAAACCACCTTCTCTTCACTGTTATAAAATAAGCTTGTAAAGAGTACTAGGATCCATTTCCTGATAATCTTCAGGTACAGACCTTCAGGTGTACCCGCCAGGATCTCTACAAGGCTGTCTGTCTGAAGCATGCTGCTGTCCTGCTTTGCATCCTGCGAGGTACCATCTTTGGCATCTGTGGCCAGCGGGACTGAAACGGCGGGTATGACTGCAGGGTCAGGTTGGATCGCAGAGAGGCTGGTAGGGCTGGAGAGAGGCAGGGAATGAGAGGAGGGACTCCAGCGGGGCACGTGAGTGACGCCCTCATCCTCCAACTCCTTTAGGTAGAATTCTATGATTTCTTTTCCCTGTGAGCAGGAAAAAAATAAGTATGAGAATACAGAACATTATCATCTACATGTCTTTTATTCAACCAAAAAAGGCTAAGACCCTGCATATCCATTAAGTATTTCCAACTGAGGTGTCAGGTAATGAGGACAGAGGGAAAAAAATAAAAGGACTGTATTCATCATTGCTCACATCCATCCTAAATGAAGGTGCGTGACTCATTGGGTCCACAACAGAAGACCCTCGTCCAGTCTAACAGATTATACAAGCTTATTTATGCAATTACAGTGTGAGACGGACTGAGTCACGTTCCAGAAACATCTAACCTCGTGGGACAGAGTGAGCTCTGAATAATTCATAAAGCAGTCGTTGTGTTGTTTAATGTTTCTGTGCATAAATACATTCACGCATAAATGACTGGCTGAAACAATACACACACAAACACACCTTTTTGATACTGCTGGCATACTGCTTCATAGCAATCTTCTCCACGGTGCTCTCAAAGCCGAAGAAGGACTTGATGTCCAGACTGGCGGTTTGCTCAAAACACGTCCAGTCTTCGTTCTCTGGGTGGACCTGGACACACACACACACACACACACACACACACACACACACACACACACACAGTATATTAAACTGTACACAACTCAGAACCAGATGACCATGTTACCATGGCAACCATACACCCAGCTTCATTAGATGATGACGCACAAAGAAAGCAATTTTCACACTGTGCGCTGAGTGGGAGTCTGTGTGTGTCAGTGTGTCCATGTTAAAATTAGCCAGCACTTCACACATGAACAGTCATGAGGTTAAAAACAAAAACAAAAAAACACACACACACACACACACACACACACACACACACACACACACACACCTCAGTGTTTTGCGAATGTCATCTTAGGTAATGGCAAACTCATTCTAGAAGCATGTCTTGCCTCTTGCTGCTGTTATTATTTGGAGATTTTTAAGTTATTTAAATAGGGGAGGATTGGGGGGGGGGGGGGGGGGGGGGGGGGGGGGTCTACATTAGCTCCTGTGGGTCAGGGACATTAAAACCTGCAGAAATAGTCTCGTCAGTTGGATTTGATTAAAAAAATGTTTTAAATATTTAATGACTTGAATCATTTCTCATTTAGACTTCTATTCAGGATTCTTTAAATGCCACTACACCTTCAAATATAATAAAAGTGTCATTTTCAGACAGGAGCAGTAAGGACTGGCTGGTTAATATTCTGCACTATACAAAGCACATATTTTAGATCCATAATGTTTCTGGGAGAATTTTCTGGGGTGATGATTAAGATGAAAATAATTTTTAGATGTATTTCAACAACAACAACAACAAAAAAGTCCATTGTGATTCAGCTATAATATCATTCATTTCTGCACAAAATGAAGAGGTAAATCCCTTCTGAGGACATAATCCTGGTAGCGTCATTACCCTTGACTACCAAAATATTTCATCTTTAGCCAGGTCCATTAGCTCAGTCTAACAGGGCTGTCTGTCCTGGTTACTGTTAGCACAGCATGTTAAAGCACACAGTATGAACCCCTGTTTGCCTTGGACCTAAAATTAGCGCTCCAGTTGGTTGGAGGCTAATGCGATGTGCTTGACCTCATTAACTCAGCGCACATCCATTCATAAATAAGCTGATCTGGAGTCAGAGTTCTGCACGCAGAGTGCAGGAGTAAGTGTGGAAGAAAAGGGAAGACACTCTGGCTTCAGGTCAGTATTTTCTGAGCGTCCAGGCAGAATGCAGATGGCTAAATAATTCAGAGGGAAAGACGGGCTGAGATAAACAGAAACACGCTCAGTGGTAGTCCAAACATGGAGGCAGGAAAGAGATTAAAGAAGGTACAAACATTAGCATGGCTGTGCTGGTGGCAGCTCGCCATTCAGCAGGTGAACAACAGCTTTACAGAACGTGTCACCGTTTGCTCATTTGCCTGCTTATATAACCAAACGGGCTGAGCGTGGCACACTGCCAGGATCTGGGTTTTAGTTTGCCTCTGTAAAACCTGCCCCAAGTATACACACAGGTCGTGATATGAATACGTAAAGAGTTTATCAAACATTTCCTGCCTTAAAAATAAACATATAACCTTTTTTCAAACCAGGAACTGGTAGTAGGTTATGTGGTTATAATGCACCTGAGCTGTACAAGGAAAAAAAAACAACTAAATAAGTGAACACAAAGTTCCCGGAGAGATGGATAAAGGAAATTCATTTTAAACTAGAAGCACTCAGAAAGCGCAAACCTCCGCCAAGGCCATAGTGTCACTGACGCTGTAATACATGTATCTAAATGCTGTGAAATAATCTTGCATCTTTCCCAGACGCTAGGATCATATGAGCAGTAAACGATAAAAAAATGATCATCGCCTCACTATGTTGTTTGATAGAACATGACACTATGTTACACTAATTTTTTTCAGGCTTTTGTGCCTTGTGTTTCAGAGTTAGAAGCTAAATTATTAAAATCCCCCTATCCCGCAATAGTGAAGAATCCTTAAAAAAAATTCCTGGATCCAGATCGTGACTTGGATCACCGCCAAAATTTAATCACTTCTTCCTCTTGTCATTTCCAACCACTCCACTCTGTTCATAACTTTTGGAGTAATCCTGCTGACAAACAGACAAACAAACCAACGCGACCGAAAACATAACCTCCTTGGCGGAGGTAAAAATGTGCATGCTAGTATGCTACATACCGAATAGCAGCATGTCTCATGGACGACGACCCTGTTGGAGAAGGTCTCATTATGGGACTCAATGTGCAGAGTCCTCTCCTTTCGGTTCAGCGTGTTTTTCTGGATGAAGTAGACGTAGTCTACACCTGCAATCTGCAAACCGCAAAACAGCATGTGTTATAAATGCAGCTGACAGGAAACACCAACACTGAAATTAAGGTTATAGCTAAACAAACTATCCATACAACAACAGTTTTATTAGTTAATACATTCTCTAAAACAAAAGAATTACATCTACTATTGAAATATATCGTTCTCAAAACAATATTACGAGTTTACTAAAAGTCATTAGTAAAGCATTAAAGCTATACTTATGACGCCCACAACAGTACAACAAACCCTTTTGAGAAGGCGTGGGGCATCCACATCCAGGGCACAGCGGCGCTCAATCTTCTGGGTGGAACCATCCTCGCTGGTCTCCTCATTTACGATGTCACTCGCCACAAACATGGGGATGAGGTGACATGTGGGGAAACGGCGCTCATAAGCCTGAGAGAGAGACAGAGACAGAGACAGAGAGAGAGACAGAGAGAGACAGAGAGAGACAGAGAGAGAGAGACAGAGAGAGAGAGAGAGAGAGACAGAGAGAGAGAAAGAGAAAGAGACAGAGGAGAGAGAGAGGAGAGAGAGAGACAGAGAGAGAGAAAGAGATATATACAGATAGAGAGAGAGGAATAGATACGAGAGAGAGAGAGAAGAGAGAGAGACAGACAGAGAGAGACAGAGAGAGAGACAGACAGAGATGACATATATTAGACGACGGAGAGACAGAGATGATGAGACAGAGATAGAGAGACAGAGAGAGAACAGATAGAGAAAGAGATAGATACAGATATAGATAGACAGAGAGAATAGAGAGACAGAGAGAGAGAATATATAGATAGAGAGATAGCAGAGAGCGGATTTATAAGACAGAGAGGAGATCGAGAGACAGAGAAGAGAGACATATATACAGAGAGAGAAGACAGAGAGATAAAGACAGAGAGAGAGACGAGAGAGAGACATAGAAGACATATAGATAGAGAGACAGAGAGAAGAGAGGAGAGAGATACATATAGAAAAGATAGAAGACAAGATAGGATAAGAGATAGACAAGATAGAAAGGAACAGTCTGTCAATGCAGGAGCTTTTAAGCTGCAAACATTTTTAGGTTTCAATGATAATTCTGCTGAAAGAAGTTGTCTGCTGACGCAGACTCCGGGGACAATCGCCAATTTTCGATTTTTCCTCTGCTGGTCTCGGACGTCTAGACATGATTGGTCAACAGAAGCTAGACTACGAACAGAAACCTGGAACCTCACAGTACCAAAACTCTTATCTCTCACCTACAGATTTGGTACATTTGTATGCAGATGCCAGTTTACAGAGATTAAGGTTTTGGTAACTCCATCATCATCTCTCAACGTGATAAAAATTCAATGACAGCGCTCAACATTGTATGTTGTCTTAACCTCCTGAGACCCGAGCTCCTGTTTGCGATGCATTTTCAGTTTCTCCTAGATATTTGTGATTAGATGGACCTGATATGTCTATAAACTAAGCTTCCTCTTTGAACAGGAAGTTGTATTTTGTTACATGTTTTGTGAGAAAAAAAAAGATGTCCTCAGATATGGACACTGGGATTATTTTATAGCATAACACAACAAAAACAACATGACAAAGTATAAAATACTCTTGAGCACAATGAAGTATAAGGTGCAGCAAAGCCAAAATGTAATGTCCCCATATGTGGACGCAGGGTCTCAGGAGGTTAAAGAAGCTAGTCTTACCTTCAGATCATTTTTCCCCACCAAACAGTGCTGAATATTATCAACTTAATAGGAAATATTTAACAGTATTTAATCAGAGAAAGGCACTGATGTTTGTTTCCCTTAAGAATGGAAGTCTCGGGAAAACTTCTGCTACAATGGGACTGGCCAGCTTACATAAACTCCATTAGAAAACACCACACGTATTCTGAAAGGGAGGAATTTAAATGGGTGGGTCAGGTGGAGCAAACAAGTGAGAGGCCAAACAAAATCTCCTTCACCTTTGTGCACTTCCAAACTTCCCACTTGAGCTGAGCCACCGCAGAGAGAGGCACCGCATCAACTGAAGCGCTTTTTAATCGTTTTACAACAAAGGGCTCAAGACACAATAGTAGTCTGTGTGCTTGAGAGCAACACTGTGGCCCCAAAATGTGTTTACTTCTTAATGCAAAACACACGCAAATTCATCTCTACTGCAGAGGCAAGCCAGCTATTATCCAACTGGGTCTGCTGGCACCGAGTGCAGCAACATTACTTAATTTTCTATCGTCAACATTCATCCATCTTGGATCTGATTAGCGCGGCTGCGCAAGTGGCAAGTCCAAACAGAAGACCAGAAAGGCAGGTCCACGAGTTATAAAGAGTCATCAACAACAGTGATGTTCCTGATAATTTGTGCTGGAAACGGTCCAAGTTTATCATAACATTGAGCCGATCTGAAACGCCCTTGTCACGTATTCTACCAACAGGGCACTTCCTGTTTTGTTATAGCTTGTGTGAAATTCTATCCTGAAACTCCCTAAAATATGAATGAAGCATTCATCTATGAGTCAAGTGCACAAAAGAAGAAAATAAGGAAGGAAAGATAGAAAGGAAAAAAACAATGTCGGGAATGCGATCCTGTCAGCTGCATGTTTACCATTTCATCAGGAAAAAAACAAGGAACACATGTTTGAAAATATCCCAGTGTGCAGCGAAATTTAAGTCGGCAGAACGACTTCACAAGATGAACTGGAAGAACAACTGCTGCTCACAAGACTTTTTGGGTTGGTGGAGTTTGTGTCAGCTGAATCCCTCTGACAAAAGGAGCTTTATGTTGTGGAGCAAAAGGACAACCAGTATCCCCGAGCGCCTTTGAAAACCATGAGAACAGCAGACTGGTGTGAAATGAGCTTTGATTAATTTAAAGCTTAAGTTTTACATTCTTACATCGTGGACCTATTTTGCTTGTCAAAGTAACTTTTAAATGTCTGTCTTTTCAACACAAAAGAGAAGGTTTGGAATGTTTAGTATGCTGAGTAACAGTTGGAGGAGGCAGTCAGTGGTGTTCAGGAGCTCCTGGCATTCCTGTGAGGAGCTGCCCACCGTCCACTGACTGCATGAATGCTGAGCTCTGTTTTTCAGCCCCGATGCTCTGGAACACTGGGCGTTTGGTTTTTGTCCTGCTGTCAGCACAACAGCACTGACTGTAAACATCAATTTCATCCCTTTAAAAAAAGAAAAAAAAAAAAGAAAAAGAAAAAAGAGAGACACCCACACATCAACAACAAAGTCAGCCACAAATGTCATGTCTTCAAAAACAGCACCAGGTTTCACTCCAACAAAAGGCTTACATACTGTATGGGTTTACATGATACAGCAAACCAAGAAGAGGAACAAAAACATCCTTCTTCAGAGCCTTCACTTCATGAAAAAAAATAAACCTTTTAACTGCCTCTTGTGCTCCCAAAATAGCCACACTGTTACACTGGTACAAAACAGGAAACAAAAAGGTCATGATACCAGGTTATTCCTGAAAAGGGTTTTTTTTTTTGCCTTCTGACTAGCTCAGGGGATTTTTCCTTCATTCAAGGCACCCCAATGAACATTCAAGCCACACATACAAAAAAATAATTATCTGACATCCTGAATCAGACCAGCATCTGGATATTACATGAAAGCATAGAAGCGCAAAAAAAAAAAAAAAAAAGTGCGGGGGGTGGGGTGTCATAGTTTCCATGGCTAAAAAAGTGGAGACAAACTAGATCAAACTAGAATGTTTACTGAGGTCACATTGCCCTGTGACCTCAGTAAACATTTCCCTGGCCAATCACAAGTCGTCAACCAATGAGTGTACAGTGTCTTCGGTTTCAGTCAGATCCACCCTTCAATTCAGATTCATCAAGTCTGGTTTCAAAACACCGAGACGGCGACTGCAAACATGAAGGCTTCATATAGACACCAACCAGTGGTTTATATTATGACAGCTGCTGTACATCCATCTTTATACCGTCTATGTGTAAGAATGTTGCTACTCGGCTAGCACGTAGCTCCATCTCACACTTTCACACGATCCAGCAGTCTGGCTGCATCCAGGTTAAGAAAGTGATCCAACTACTGACAGTTAATTCACTTTTGTGTGCAGTTATAATAATGTGTGGCTGATGCAAAAATCACAAGTTACATTTGCCTCAAGGTACACCATTATGGAATCACTATTTTAGAGATTGTGGTGCAACCTAGCGACACAAAACATTAACGATTTACCAAAAAAATGAAATGCAGGATTGAAGCTAAAAAGTGTGTGTGTGTGTGTGTGTGTGTGTGTGTGTGTGTGTGTGTGTGTGTGTGTGTGTGTGTGTGTGTGTGTAGCTAATGATGGGAATAAACTCCAATAACTGAAAAATTATACCACCATTAATATTCTGTCCAACATTTCAATTGGTGTTTAACTTTAACAGGGGTTATGTGTGTGTTACTGTACTTAAATGCAGTTTACATATCTTTATTATTTTTGGTTAGTAAACTTTAAAAAGAACTGGTTTAAAATATTTTATTACACTTCCTTTGGGGACTGTCTTTTGAGCCAAAACCTCTTCTAAGCAGGAGAACCCTTGCTTTAAGTCATCAAACACTACAACTCATCTGGGATGTGCCAACACACCACTAATAGGATCTAAAACCTCCTTTAATGCCGTGCAGAAATACCTTTTTCAATGATGCACCATGTTATGAATGGCTCTGCACGCATGACTCAAATGACAGCTAAATGCAAGCATGACAGCACTGAGTAAACATTCAAATTTATCCTGATAATTACTTGGGTCTATATTGAACTACAATCAAATGCTGACAAATAATTTGGCACATTTTATTCCATTAAAAGGGGACCGATTATGCTTTAATATTTTTGTCATGCTGTTCTAACAGTGGATGCTCAGATTAAACATAGTTAACGTTTTAGTTAAAGTGGTGTCAGCATATGTACAAGTAATTCCTGAGACAAAAGACTGGGCTTCAGACTGCTCCAGAAGCTTGGTTTCTGTGGGATTTTTTTTCCTGCTCTTGACTCTGTATGCTGCCACTGAAGGATTGCAGAATCCCACCCACCTGCTGTTCAAAAAAAAAAAAGGCTTAAAGGGAGCGTAAAGGGAGCTAAAACAGCTTATTTCCCCCATTTCAGACATATTCTTTTCCTGGGCCAATGTTACGGAGAAAAGGACGCTGATGACCGAAAGATAAACAGGCTTTCCGAGAAGTTGCTGTTGACCGTATTAAAACGGGTAATGTATATCAATCACCACCAGGCGTGTTTAATAAAAACTGACACCTGCAATGCATGAAATCCAAACCCAGAAATTCTCTGTAAGCTCACGAACCAGCCAGTACATCACAAACATTTGCCCGCCCTCTATTGAGTCACTGGAATAAGAAGCAGGCACTGATGACACATCAGCGTAAACATACATGGTAACCAAACTCCACCGCTGTAAATATTCATTTGTCCTTTGCCAATACTCTTTCCTGGAACACACAACAACAGTACAAAAGGTTTCCTAGTTTCCAGACTGTGGGCATTTTAAATAAAGAGTTTAAGGGACACCACCCCCCAGCCTCCATGGTCAAGGGATTCAGACACACCTCAACCGGCCAAACCCTGAGTAATGGTTCCTGGAATTTGGCTGGAGAGTTTGTTCTTTCCAGGGCTGAATGAGAGAAAATTATAACAATACGCTGTTACCTACATCCTTCCTGCAGACACACAAAACAGTTTCTCTGCTGGAGAAAAACAGCAACGTTGATTAGGGCACAAATCTGGAAAATAAAGCCAGTCCTGCTCAGGAAGGGAGATTCAGGAAACCTATGAGTTCTGAGGGGGCACACATCCACTTTAATACTACAAAGGGCCACATAGTGTGTGTGTGTGTGTGTGTGTGTGTGTGTGTGTGTGTGTGTGTGTGTGTGTGTGTGTGTGTGTGTGTGTGTGTGTGTAATGTAATATCAGGCAAGAAAATAGTAGTTCTGGCAGGCAGCCCAGCTATTATCCAGCCTTTCGTAGTGGGATACAGAAAACAAACTTAAATATAGCTGCAAATACAATCCAAACAAATTCAGGAAAGAAGTCTCAAGTAGTTAACTGGCTGATTAATTTGCCTTTTTTTTTTTTTAATTGGCTTTTTCTTTTATCTGAGTCAGCCATCAGTGCTCCCCCTCACCCTGAAAGCGCGAATCCCCTGAAAGCACCAGTTCCTCGACACATAATATCAGGTCTCAGCAGACCTTAACGGAGTGCATATGAGCCTCAGTGATTTTATTCATCACATTAATTCAAAAGCAAATGGTTGAGTAAGGACCAGGTATAAGAAAAAAAATAAAAACACAATAAATATAAACCTCTGAGAATACCATCACTTTCTCTGATTGACATTATTGTGGTAAGAACTAAATCATCTGAGATATTTTTCTTTTTTTTTAAGTAGATTTGGAATCAATTTGAAAATCCCAGCTGACATCTTTCTCCAGTTATCACGTTCACAAGATTTTCATAAACCTTGACCTCTAACCTTGAGGTCAAGGTTGATTTGGACTTATCCAAGATTTTTAGCAGATGCATCTATTGTGTGAATTTGAACCTCCTAGGTCACATGGTTCTTGAACATTTTTTAAGATATACTTTTCAGCTCCATTCAGACCAGAAAGAAGACTCTGCTCTTATCAGCAGTGAGATCTTTACCTCCACAGATCTGCTGTTCAGTCTCTGCATTACAGCAGAAGGATAGTGCTATGTTAAATCCCTCGACCCCACATAATAAAAGCAGCTGAGCCAAACAAATTTTCTAGCAGGAACCCTGTGTGAGTTAGCATCAACCACCAACCGGCTGGGAACATTTAGTACCAAAATATCAGTGTTCAGTGGTCAATATCACTTTATCTGCCAGCTGAAGTGAAAATGCAGCGTAGACCATGATGGTATTGAGTCATGTCGTTAGCTACAACATTTAAAAAAAAAAAAAAAAATTATATTGAATTGGATGAAAAGTAAGCAACAGAGTCACCCGCTGGCTAATCTGTTGTTACAGCTCTAATGCAATGTTTCTAGCTACTTACACAGGTGTCAGCAGGCATGAGCTCAGTTCCCATTAAATGTTTTAGTGCATCAGGTTAAACACAGCTTTCAGGATTCAGGGACCACTTTTTGGTCAACACCATTCTCCTTTGGCTGCCAGACTTCACATGGCTTAATCCCACTTCTTGGGTGCGCTGCATCTTAGATAAAAATGGCACCTTGTCGATCCTAAAAGACAGTAGGGTCAATCTGCTAAAGGCTAAGTCGAAAATGCTTGGCCTGCAGGTCTCTGGGGACTAACGCTAATCAGAGAACACTTCCAGCTTCCTCGGCAGCAGTGTCACATCTCTGGAGCTTATGAAAATGGTTGTGTAATAGAGATGACAGTTGCCCAAGGGTCAAACTCAGCTATTTTTAAATCAGCTGTCTGGAAAAATGGGAACATTTTTGGTTGGGTGGGGGGCATTATTAAGATAAAGATACTTGATGAGGACAGCTTAGAGACAATGTCAAAAACCAGCAAATTGCACACAAAAGCTGACATACAGCAGTTAATCTGGCTGCGTCGCCTCAGAGGAAATTCACAAGAGCCACTTGAATGTTTTATTCACAGGGTCATTCAAGTGTACACTCAGTAAACTGTGGCTTTTTTCCTTCTGAGCTCAGATGACTTACACAGTTGTACTTCTCTCATTTCAGTGTATTTAAGTCATGCTCATAATGAGGCCTAACTCAAAAGGTGTAACCCTAACCCTAACCCTCTTAAAAGACCCAATACATATTGCACAACAACCACCCTTGACGTAAGAAAAACAAAACCTGGCTTTGAGTGAGGGCCGCTGGCAGGGGTGTGACGTCAGTTAGCCTGTATTTGGTGGCAGAAATCATTAGGAGTTCCCTCCCACCACTTCAGGCTATCCGGGGCCTTGACCCGTTATAGACGCCATTATGTAGCAGTGGACAGTCCAGTCCCGTGTTTTTACCTTTCTTTGGCATTGTCCACCACATGCATATTTCACTGGGCTGGCTGGGCTGTTTTTGTCGCTCCTTGCAAAGAGGATGCTGTTTATTGGACAATCGGGGCCGCAAAACCATTTGAATGAAGACTATTAGGCCTGCAGATTAGTGTCACAGTTGAGGCTATTATTGTGCACTAGCACAATGCCAGCGCTGCCAAATGACAGATAACGTCACGTTCATTCATGAGACAAGATTTTCCCCGACCCACAACCCACCTCTGAAAATAATGGTCCTGACGCACAAGTCAAGTAAACAGAGAATAAGGTATAAAGAATGGAAAATGGAGAAGGAAAAAAACCCAGCTTTTACTTCAGAGAGCAAAGCTATAAACTTAAACTAGGTCATTACCAAGGACAGAGGGAGAGGAAGAGGAAAGTTGTGGAGGAGGGAGCCTAAAAATTGTAGGTTTCATTCTATCTGACAAAAAACAAATGGAAGGCTTGAAAAATGCAAACCATTGTTAAATATATTTAGATATCATTGTGTAGGATAAATATTTTACATTCAACAGATTAGGGTGTAAATCCAGATACTAGAGAAAGAAGACAGAAGAATCATATTGGTTTAATAGTAAATCCGGGGTGAGAAACCGTTACTTCAAGCTCTCTTTTGATTTTGTTTCCTTTTCAGACAAATCTTTGAGTTTCCTCAGAAACATCCAGCTACACAAAGCCCCCCCCCCCCAAAAAAAAGCCTAGGCTCTGATTGGAATTTAGATTCACTTTAGATTCAGAGACCATGATTTTAATGATCTCTGAAGATTTTGTGAATAGCATCAGCCCAGTCACATCTTTACTTTCAAACCTTTGATGTGTGTACACCTAAAATCTACCATAATTTGGACCCAAAAGGAGGATTTTTGGAAGCATTTCTGACACTTGGTTTAAAACTTCCAGGATTTAGGTTTTAGTCTGGTCTGAGACTACAGAAAACAACGACACCCATGTTTGTCACCTGATGGGGTCTCATAAGTGTGCCTCTTCCCCGATTTGCCATGCCCCCATCCCGACATTAGCCATTAAATTCCTCATTTTGTCAATACTACTGCTTACAAGCACAGAAGGCAAGCACATCAGTGATATTCAGGTGTTAGCATATGTCGATTTAAAATGAGTAAGTACTCGTGCAGATTTAACCTAAAACTTCTCAATCTAAAAGCTTTATTTAAAACAATGATATCAGCTGTTTCCATAGCACAGCCCAAGAAAATCAGGTATTTTAACAAACACAAAGCAATATATTTGAACCCTAAATTAAAGAATAACTGAAGTGCATTAAAAAAAAGCAAAAAAAAATATATTATCCTCTGCGGCTCTGAAACTTTACTCAAGGACCAACTTTTTATTTATTTTTTTTAAATCTAGTTAAGCCTTTAACCAGGATTGTCCTCACCAGTTTTTCAGGCCCAAACCAGTTTGGTTGAGGAAGGCTTTCAGTGAGAATGGTTTAAATATGACTCACGTTACCCTTTGAATGAATATGTACAGATGGAACATTTGAATAGGGAGCCATTTGTGTGAGACCAAGTAAGTAAAAGCACTCTTGGAAAAATATCTTGCAGTTTATCAGGACCTTCCATGAGCCCATTCTCCAATGCTAAGCCAACCAGTTTAACAGCTTCAAACCAGTCACCTACAGGGTGCTGTGCACTAATACTCCCAAGGAACTGCTAGATGACATTCTTAAATGGAAAAAATGAAAGTGTGGCAATCTAAATGGGTAATTATGGCACAATATAACAATTATGATGATGATTTTTTTTAATTATTATTTCATTGCCAGGTCAAAAGCCTCTCAGCCTAGGTGTAGTTTTATGAAGGACAAGAGCAAAAACAAGCGGTTGATTGAAAAGACAATAGAGCCTTTGGTCCGTGCATGCCATACCACCCACTTCTCTCCTTGCAGTGATCTCACTGCATGCATTGTAATGGCAGAACCGCCTGGAACTACCAACTTGGAGAGAGGAGAGGAAATCTGCCAAGTACAAAGACCTTACATAAAGCTCCTAAATTTTTGCTGGCCTGAATAATATGCTAAACTGTAGTGTTATGCTGTGCATGCATGGCTTGTAAAATGTGTGCACCAGGGAAAAAGAAATCAGCAGACGGCCATATGTCTGCAATCAAAAAGTCATCACAGAAAAAAAATAAAATAAAATAAGAAAAGCTCAGCCACATGCATATTTTGCTTATGTAAGGCTTACTGAGACAAATCTGTCAAACAAGCTTTAACGGTGTCAGCTCATGGAGAAACAAAAAGTGCTGAAACAATTATGTTCCCAAATTGTGAAATCACTTTACAAAGACTCTTTGTTATATCAATTAATCAAAATGTAATCCCATCTGTTAATCCTTCCACAGCTTTAACAATAAAAAGCTTATACAAGTTTTACTTCCTCCAGATTGTTGACTGAAGGCACTCTCAGCGTCTTGGCTCGAGCAGAACTAAACGGCAAGTGAGCTTTTAGAAGGATCAACACCACGCCGCGTTAAAAAAAAAAAAAGAGGGGGTGGGGTTTATAAAAACAAACAAACAAAAAACACACAACAACAAATTGCAAAAGCATAATTGTTTTGGTTGAATGGTTTCAGTTTCATAATTACTGGAATCCAACTTCAACTGAAATTAAATTTTCTATTAAATCACTAAGCCCTAGATGGGAAATGGGCTCCAGCATGTATTACATTATGCATGATGCCGTTTCCCACGAATAATGCTTGTATAAGCAGCTGATTCTGAAATCATAAATGAGAAGATGACGATTTCTGCCCATACCTGTGCAGACACGCTCACATTTGACTATCGGAAGTACAAAGCACTGCACAGAGGCTTATGAGAAATCCTCACGGCCACTGGGTGACAGGAAACTGGAGCATTATTAACGTCCCAGTTTACAGTAAATAAAAGAAGTGCTGGCACAACATGTTCATCGACACCATTGCTCATTCTGCTATCATGGTTCCAAGATTCAAATGAACACTTTATTAGACGATTTCTGTAAATGCTGCAGGACGATCACTGATTTATTTTACACGAGGCTGAAATAACTGCAGTAGATGTAAAGAAAGCTAAAGGGCACAGGAAGGCACTTAGTGGATTGTTTTCTTTATCTTTATTTCCACTGAGGAGGAAAAAAAATGAAGCAGTGAGCATATGCATACATACTAAAATTGTCATAATATACTGTACATGTACTGCTTAATGTCGCATAGCTGCTGCACAGATCTGACTCACAATCCACGGCCGTACTGTAGGATGACTGCATTTTAAACATGCAAAAGGGTCATTGTATAAGAGTATGAGTGTACGCGTTCATCTAACAGAGGGGAGCAGGGTGGGGGAGGGAAGCCATAGGGGCGGCATCTCGCCCTTGCAGCAAGCAAGAGGGTGAATGAGTGTCTTGATGATCAGTGAATGAAATCAGCTGCGGAGCTTTCTTATAGGCTCCCAGAGTCACATGGTGATGCCTGTACAGTCTTCAATTAAGGCTTGTTTGAAGCAGCACGCTGGACAATGAGAGCCTCTGCCCAACGCAGGCCATAACTCTTTGTTGTTCTTGCAAACATCATCTAGTCGAGTCAGTGAATTACACACTGCAGAAGGGGGACTGAAATACTGAATCAGAGGAGCAATGCTGGGAAAAGCTGGTGATAAAAGCATTTTTAAATAGCTCAATAAGGAACCATTTCACTAGAGCAGGCTAAATTCCATTTTGATCCATCTCCCTGGAGGCGGTCTGTCTAAATTGCCTGCATGAATGAATTAACTGTGCTCTCATTTTCAACAGAAATATGCCATGTGACAGAAAAAAAAGAAAAAAATAAACAAAAAAATGAATTAATAAAATGACCTGATTCCTCTGTTAAAGCATGACATGAAGGAAGATCTTTATCGATTATATATGTAGATGCCTTTACACGTGAGACTACTAAATGATACAAGTCACAGACAAGCCAATGGCTCAAACAGGGGATTAAAACAATAGACTGAAGCTCGGGATGCTTCTGCACCAGAGAATTGGGCTGTAAAATCCTTTATCCAGACCTGACCATAAGTGGGTCAGGCATTGGTAGGACAGGACATCACCCTGGCAGGGCTGGTCTGCACCAAGCCAGGCCAAACAGAGAGAAGGAGGACAGCAGGATGAGCCAAGTTTAGAAACATTAGCGAGGAAGCAAGCGCTCGCAAAGCAGTGTGTTGGCAAGTGTACATTTGGAAAAACGTGCTGGGGATGACCTACATCTAGACTGTGAGGACAAACAAGATGCTCACAGAATAAGTCACCTGTTTGCAGTAAATTAAGGCTATCACATTTCATTAACAACAGCTCCTCTGTTCACACTTTGCAGCATGAGACACATGAGCCCTGTTATCTTGAATATGTGGAGTTTGATGCTGTTATGTAACCATCACTGGACACATCTACATCCTTGAATAAAATGTTCTTATTACCACTTTGCATGATGGAAGGTCAGACTGCCTGAAATATTTCCCATCCGCGGTTGGAAAGCTCATCTCATGTGCCCCGTTGGCACGTTTTATGAACCAGTTTTTGAGAAAGGCCCTAGAGAAAACACAAACCAATAGCAAAAGGAGGAATGACGAGAAGAAAGCGAAGCAAGAATGCGTGACACTGAAAAGGAAAGCTAATATGTATTCAGCTGGCACACAGCCAGGGATGCAAGGAGCTAGTCAGGTTTTTCAGGCTCAGAATGAACCATTGAGGGCACAAAATATATATTAAAAAAATAAATGAAATAAAACACTGCAGTGCTGGGCACTGGTCATGATTTATTGAATGATAAGAATTTTCAAATCTCTCTATACAGGTAAATGGAGCCATGAATGTACTTTATTATTTACCACCAGAATATTCAACTCCCCAACACCCCATAGTGTGGTGAAGGAAACGAATAAAGGATAAATCTTAAGCTGCACTTCCCATCTCTATGAATCTATACAAGAATACTGAGGCAAATAAGCCATAAGATGACCTAAGTAAGTAAAAGTGGCATTATGATGGATTTATAATACTGTGATACATCTACACCGACAAGCACCTTCCCAGAAATGTAACTACAACAACCGTGTCAGGTCTGTTTCGTAACACACGTAAAAAAAAAAAATTACACAGATCAACACAGGGATAAAATTTTCATGAAATAAAATTTAACAGGATCTATAAAGGCGCAATTGCTTAGTCAGCTCTGATGTCTCCTCTCCTTCCTGTGTTTCAGTAAGAGTAACTGTTGATTAAGCCCCCAAAGTCCGACATGAACAGCTCGTTAATGTAGACACAGCAGTGCATGGTATAAATGCAAAAGACAACATAATCAACTACAGCAAGGATTCAACGCAGTACTTTAAGCTTTATATCTAACCTAAAACCAGAACAGGCAGCCAGGGAGTGGACTTATTGTTGAGGTAGTGTGGTTTTAGTACAATAAAGTCTTGCTTCTCTTTTATGATTAGATTCAAATGTTTAAGTCTGCCATAAGAAACTGACATTTGAAATTTCTCCATTGTGGGACTAATGAAGGGATTTCTTATCTTAAGAATGAGCCACTAAAAGGCCCGAGTGTGCATTAAAAAAAGAAAAAAATTATATAAAACACGGCAGAAAATTGTGGTCACGCCGCTCAGCACTGCAGGTGAGGGGGATACTCATTTCATTAAGTAGGTTTCTGTTCAAATGTCATGTGGGTTTTTCTGCTGGTCAAACAAACAGCAAGGACCTCATTAAGGAACATTAGGTAACAGCTTCACACACAGCGAACAGCAGGTTCCAGTGTACCTTTGTGTTGTGTGTAACAGTGTGAAAAAAGTGTGAGACGTACACTCAAGCTTGAGTTGAAGGGTAAACCAACTATATGCGTCCCACAGAGAGGAAGACACTTAGAATCCGAAGTCACGCTGCTGTAGCCCAGAGGTGACTGTATTTTCAGCTCAAGTTTAGCCTGATAAGTTCTTAACACAGACAGGGCCACTCGCTTTTCACTTTGACCCCCCCCCTCCCCTTGTGGCATTTCCTTTTAGACCTAAAAGTTTGTCCTGCTCAATTTCCTCTCAGCACATTCCTTGTAATTTGTATTGTCTGTTTACTTAACTCTCTAATGCATTTACAAGTCACTTTTAGCATTACAAATTTTCTCAAGACAATCCGGTTTCATTCTTAAGCTCACTCACCATGAAAACATTTATGTAAAGCATACTGTATCAGTTTTGTTGCACTCGCTGATGAGGAGAGTTCAGTCACTTAGAAGGAAACGTCCCCTGTTGTTGTTGTTGCCTGCAATTCCAGTAGGTATTGCACTAACATGGTACATCCTGTTATTTTACGCCACAGAAAATCTGCTGGGATGGGAGCACAGGACCAGAGCGCTTTGTCCTTGTGGATTAGCCACAGACACATACGTTTCCATGGAGCAGGTTAGGCTAACGAAGGGCTTTGATTCACTTAATACCCTCTCTCCCTCTGTAGCATGAGCATTAATCTGGGAGCTGAGGGACTTCAGCGATAGTTATTGTCTCTTAAGCTCAACTATGACAGCATGGAGTTACTAGATAATAACAATTCCAGGGTCAGCCAGATTTTTATTTCTCCCGTGGCTGCTGAAGTCATTCTTCATCTGTGGACGTGTTCTAGAAACAACCGTCCCCACAGGCATAAAACAACAGCAAGGGGTGTATTGTGTTGTGTTTTTGACATTCCTCTGTGGCTCCCCGAGGATCGACTACAGGCTCTGAAACTGGACTGCTACGATAACAGAAGCCACGACCACGTTTCCTGTTATTGAGATGCGGAGAGAGAACCGAGGGGGTGCTGTGGCCGAGGGAAATAAATTTTTTATTTATATAAAAAGAGATAGATACATTTCCTTGCTTTAGTGATAGAGAAACTGGCCAACTTTGGAGCGATGAGGTTATCAAGGTCGATACTAATGTTTGTGTGCTTTTGGGCTACTCAAACAAACCCAGTCAGCTGTTGCTGGTACAAAGCCACCGACAGGCTGAGCTTTCAGATTTACAAGCGGGTTTATGACCACTGCTGCTTTTCCACTAATACCTGCTCGGCTCAACTTTTAGGGTTTTCCATTAGGTGGTAGTATCTGGTACCAGATACTTATTAAGTAACTACTCAGCAGGGGTTCCAAGGAGGCTGAGTCAAACTGAAATGTGATGTCAACAGAATGCATACCACTGATTGGCCAGGGAGCGAAGTCGCTAAATGATTCATGAGAGCGAGTCATTCACAAGAATCAAACCCGTCATTTTTGAAACCCGGCAACGGCTACAAACTAACCAACACAGATGTTTCCATGCTTGGTGGGTGAGGACAGAAACCAGGGGAGGCTAGATGGAGCGACTGTTTGTGTCGCATACAAATGATGTCACTGGACTTTCGGGCCGCCATGCTGAGGCGGTACTCAACTGTATTGTAAAATGAACAAAACCGAGGTAGAGCTGAGTTGAGCTGAGTCAAATCGAGGAGGTACTAGTGGAAAAGAGGCACAAGCTACCTACAAAATAAGGTCAATGTCCTTTATTAGGACACATACTAAACATGCCTCACCAGTGACACACAAATTCTTATCATAAATCACTTGGCAGGAGATTACAGCTGAAGCTTTAATTACATGCCAGGTCTAGTTATGACAAGTTATTCGAATAATCCTTGATAACCGTTGCAATTTTAATGCAATGTGCTTCACAGTGCCAACAAAACAAATCAAAATAGATAACACGACTCTACAATACACAATATTCCCTCAACTGTTTGCATTCAAGTGACTGTCTTTCGATTTATTGTCACATTTTGATAGAAAGCAGACGGGCGTTTAAAGCTGCAGGGATGCTTGCAATTCCAGACATACTGCAGTGAGTTTAGATGTGTTCCAGAAGCTGCTTAACCTAGTGACAGGTACTTTTTTTGTTTTGTTTTGTTTGCACAGAGCGAGTGAGACAAGCAAGAGGTAACTGCACAGAGACTAGATGCTCCACACTTGAAGCGCTCCCAGTGTGATTTGAAGGAAATAAAAAATTGACAAAAACACGCACCTTCCTGGGATTAGATGTTAAGCAGCCATCCCAAGATACCTAAAGAATCAATGCAAAATGAGGTCCTAACAGCTTGTGGTCAATGCTGACTGTTTTCTGAGTGCTTACTTACTCTTAGACTTGCTGACTAGTCTTTTTTCTTCTTCTTCTTCCATTTAATCGACCAGTAAATTATTTGACAGGATCATCCATAGCATCAATCAATAATTATACTCTTAAAAATAAATCCAGTGATGTTTAAAATTCTTTTTCTTGTTAAATAGTTTTTACTTGATACACAGACTTGACTTTCAACCGCCAAGTTGAGAGGAATGTCTAAAAGCCATCAACTCTGAGAATACATGTTCAAAAGGAGGTGCAGCAAATGCTGCAGAACAAAAACAGCTCAAGGGCATCTGAGAGTCAAGCCTGACTTATGTAACAACACACTGAAGCCACAGCAGTGTTAGCTAGAGGTTGGGAGCGCTGATAGCACCTGTCGGTGAGCCGAGTGGCTCGTCAGGGTCGAGAGAAGAAAGGCTGCATTTCATCTTGACAAAAGGAATGCAGTGAAAGGCTTTCAGAGAGGAACATGGAGCCTTAGTTTTAAGCCTCATGAGTCAAAGGGTTTTTTTCAAAGCATCAACAGTATCCAAACAAGAGAGTAAGTGGAGAGAAAGCACCAAATTCCTCAAAGCAAAGTGTCAAATAAAATCCTCCATCAGTCGAAAGGGAGAAGCTATTGCTGGTGGATACCTCAGACGCCTCTGGTAAAAGGAACTGGAAGGATGAATACCACAGTCACTACAGTAGTACTTATTTGGAAATACCCTGTATAATGCTGGGTAAAGCTTTCAGTTTGTGTCCAGAACATACAGAAAACATTATAAACCTGATGAACGGTTTGAAGTTCAATAATATGGCCCATTTTTTTTTTCCACATTACAAAGAAATGACTGCATGGAAGCAAACGTCAGTTAGAACAGGCTTTCACAGTAAGCTGTGAAACCCCAGTGGAAACCAAAAATGAAAGCCCTCCTCACACAGAAAAAAACTGACCTGTTGTCAAACTACATAAGTACACATTATCAGTATTCACGCTGGCTTCCCACAAGCCCAGGATGTTGTTGTTGTAAAGCTATACTGCAATGGTGACAGACCTACTATAGAGGAAGTGAGGAGAGGTTTCACTGGGTTTTCAATAAAAAAAAAAAAAAAAAAAAAAAAAAAGAGCCAGCAAGTGTTGTGACGCACCATTAAGTCTGATCTGCAGTGTCTGCAAAAACATTCACTGCAGAGAAAGTCACGAGGAGGGGAAAAAGAATCCAAATGCACCAAACTCAGCTTCAAACTGACTGAAATATGCATTTTCCCCCCAGTAGTAACTCACATTATTAACACCATATTGTGCATGAATACTAATGTCACAATACAAAATTAAAAGCTAAGAAGTTCTGCCTTCTGTTGCTGCCCTAGTTTACAAACACCCAACTGATGGGACAGAACTCCATTAGCTCTGTCCCATCTTCAAAAAGGCCACGAGATGAGTCATTTCTAGCTCACAAATCATGCAAGTCAGCTTCACTGTTATTACTGTTTCTCTCTTTGTACATATGTACCACCAGGTGTAGATACCAGTCATCTATTTATAGCCATCTCTTTGCCCGCTGCTCGATGCAGCCTGTGCTAAGGAGATTTAATGTTGCTGCATCCTGGTTCTTGCCTGATTTCCATTTAAAGAAAACTGCACCTGCAGAACATCACAGACTGCTGACGGAGGTGAAACTACAAACTAACTTCCTGTAGGAATTTAAATAGATAATGGAGGAATACATGCACATTTCTGAACAGTAGAGCTGTTCGTCTGAAACTGGTGGTTGTATAATCAGAGCGAGAGCCTCCAGACGTGCACTAATACCACATTACTGACAAGCAGCAGCTGAGGTCAAAACGCTGCTGAGCAAAGCATCCATCGGGCTTGTGATTACAGAGCAGTTTGACTCTTTCTTCTCTCAACCACCGTTATTTAAAAACAAAACAGATCTCGCTCAAATGACAGAGGTTTGGTCTAAAAAGCAATTCTGTTACTGTCTCACGGAAACAGAACTGTCATGACACCACAGCAGGAAGAGACATTACGCCACAGGGGTTTAGTCACTTCTGTTTTCTTATGAACACACTTACATCCACCAATCTCCTGTCCTGCAGCTCTCTAGCAAGGAGAGATCAGTGGATATGTGCAGAAGGCTAGATGCCAAAAATGGGTAACAGAACAAGTGCAAAACCGAGGGCTGGAGAACACAAATGGCACTAGGAACGCTTCTAAGAAACCCATTTAAAGAAGTGCAAAAAGAGAAGAAAGGACCATGCAAATCCAGTCTGTGCACTTACCACGGGCACTCATGGTCAAGTGTACAAAAAACAACAACAAAAAAAAAAAAAAAAAAAAAAAAACACAAAATAATGCAAGGCAGTGAATTTTTTATGCTGCAAACAGACTACTGCCACCAATACTGCAGTGAAACTTTCATTTTGACATAGAAGCACAAACTTGTTGAATATTCAGACACCAATGAGTGCACACAGTGGTTCCACATCTTACTGAACAAATGAACAGTGCTTAAACCTCAAGATGACAAGCAGCATGAGGGAGTGAGCTGTTTCAGTAGGCTGCATCGCCCAAGAGTGTGATTTGACCTAATTATCTGCCAAATCTACAGCTGAGTGGTAGGCACATTTTAGTGCCTTTTATCTGTCAGTCTTTCTGTCTGCAGGATTACTTTAAAATGAAGAAGCCTACTTCTAGAAAAACTTGATGAAAGGGGTCTGAGGCTGTCCTCTCCTAGTTATCCTGCAGTTTCATTCCAGCTCATGACTGGCTTCTTTTAGACTGTTATCAGTGTTCACAATACAGGCAACTAACTAAATCTACTTCAAGTCTGTTTGACTAGACACATTACCTGATACAATATTCATGTGGACAGACGGTTTACTGCGACTAAAAGGTAAAGACACTTACCGCCATCACCAGCTCAAAGGGATGCTTGTAGACCCGCACAGGTGACTGGTATTTCTGCACCATGATGGGGATTACGGCAACACCGACGATCTGAATAGAAATAAGAACAAAATCAATCAGCAGTGATTACAGACATTTGGGAAAGAAAGCAGGGCTGTATCTGAGTCACTCTTCAGAATAAGCACTTGCTAAGTGCTAAAATTACAGCATTATAGCTGCATCTGGCCCTTCAACGAGAGGCTTGGTGTGCAATTAGGAAGAGCTGCGTTTTGGCTGACTGATGGAGTGATGCCGAGTGAGGCCAGGTGCTGTTCTGTGTGTGTGTGTGTGTGTGTGTGTGTGTGTGTGTGTGTGTGTGTGTGTGTGTGTGTGTGTGTGTGTGTGTGTGTGTGTGAGAGAGTGTGAGAGAGAGAGGGAGAGAGAGAGTCCAAAGGGAGGAAACTTTGTGTAGAGATGGGCTGCAGAAGGGAACTCTCCTGAGCCGTGACCAAGGATCTCACTGATCAATGGGTGCAGCATTTCCTGCTTATTTATGACAAAAACAGTACCACTGCAATGGCTTCTCACTGCAAACTACTGGGGTATAACTACACTAACATCAGCTGCAGTAGCTTGGGTCAAACTGCACATGACAGCACTCCTTCCAAAGGAAAATCACCAAGACTGATAAATATTTTATTATTTTTTAATGGTTAAATACTTTTTTGTATATAAAATTACCAAAATAACAGGAAAACTGCAGACTTCTGTTAAATAAAGTAACACAGATTTTTCCTTATCTACATCCAGACCAATCTTGGTTATGTGTGTAGGCACCCACAAATGCCTGTTTTAAATCAAGAAAAAAAAATGCTGCCTATTTAAAGATAAAATTGCAAGGTAATGTAAACAGCTAGAGCAGTGGTGTGTCAAATATGCAGCCCAGGGGCCAGAAGTGGCCCACCAAATGGTCCAGTTGGGCCCAGTGGATGATTTGTTAAAATTGTCAATTTTAACACAAAGGAGTTGTCAATTTTTTTTCCACTAAATGCAGCATTACACATGAATTTAAACAGCTCAGGCTGTTTATCGCCTGTTGTCCAAAAGGATTGCTGAGAAAATAGATTTAACAAATACCTTCTGATATCTGCCTTTTTTTTTCTTTTTAGGGGAGGGAGATAAGAGGTCTTTCATTTGGGCTTATAGTTTCAGTTTTGCTTTGTTTGTTTTTTTATCGTTGGATCTGACCCAGGTGGATATTACTAGAAGGTATTTCTTTGTGAAACATTTGGAGGGACTTTTTTTTTTTCTAAAGAGATTGTGCTGTGGTTTTATTTGTCCGATACATGTAAGATAAAATTGGGCTGTATGCTGCCCATAAACTGATTTTGATTATCCTGACCTAGAGCATTAATACAGAGACTGGATCAGCATGAGGGTAAGTAAAATAACTTACGAATAGCCTGAATTAAAAAGACAAATGCATGGGCCAAACACCAAGTGGTGTTAGAGCCAAAAGAAAATCTGTTTACTGCAGTTAATTTTGCACAAGTACAGACCAGCCCCTTGGACTTCATGTGTTTTTGCTCAGCGTGCTGCTACATGTCTGTAACTCCTGCTATGCTTTCATAAGAATATGTCTACAAGGAGGGGGTGAGCCAACGTCCCAGCACTACTCAACACAAGGATCAAGGCAGGCAGACTAATAATAACGAGCGCAGGTCACACAGGATACAGATGCCACAGTATCCCTTCTCTAAACACCACGTCTTAACGATTGCTACTACAGCACATAATTACCGTCATGCTTCAGGATCTGTCTGCAGCTTCAAAGACACATCAAAACAAGACAATTACTTCGGTATGTGCTAATTAAGAGACTTCAGTGACACTGTGGGAGAAGTTTAGGATCTGACCATCTGATCACTTCCCACTGTGTTTTTTTTTTTTTTTTTAACATATTCCTCTCACGGTTTGTTTTTCCAGACAGTTTTGGCTTGTTTTGGTCATCTGTTTACAGGAATCGTTTGCACCATTAAAACAGTTTTAGCTCACACACAGTTGTTTTGTTTGTTTGTTTTTCTAATTTTCAACAAACCTTTAAATATTAAAACTAGAAGTGTAAAAAATGGGGATTTCGGTACTGTCTCGATGGTTACGGTATTTGCCACGGCGACCGCGGTCAAGTGAGCCCTCATTTTCGAAGACGCAGTCAAGCTAGCCGCACATAGAATTACGTTGCCCATTTACACCGCATATTACG